>NW_021703777.1:100844093-101395065 GCF_005190385.1 Monodon monoceros
GGAAGGAAGGAAGGAAGGAAGGAAGGAAGGAAGGAAGGAAGGAAGGATGGAAGGAAGGAAGGAAGGAAGGAAGGAAGGAATATGTTTTGAAAATTGTGAAGCACCACGTAAAGGTGAGAGGCTGGGGGTTTTGCATTGATCATCAAAGTTTAAGGTTTTCCCAAGACATGGAAACAACCTAAATGTCCACTAACAGATGAATGGATAAAGAAGATGTGGTACATGTATACAATGGAATATTAGTCAGCCATAAACAATAAGGCAATAATGCCATTTGCAGCAACAGGGATGGATATAGAGATTATCATATTAAGTGAAGTAAGTCAGAAGGAGAAAAACAAATGCCATATAGTATCAATTATATGTGGAATCTAAAATATAACACAAATGAACTTATCCACATGAAACAGAAACAGACTCACAGACATAGAGAACAGACTCGTGGTTGCCAAGGGGGAAGGGGCGTGAGGGATGGATTGGGATCTGGGGTTAGCAGATGCAAACTATTATATATAGGATGGATAAACAACAGGGTCCTACTGTGTAGCACAGGGAACTATATTCAATATCCTGGGATAAACCATAATGGAAAAGAATATAAAATATATATATATATGTTTAATTGAATCACTTTGCTGTACAGTAGAAATCAATACAACATTGTAAATCAACTATACTTCAATAAAATAAATTTGAAAGAGTTTAAAGGCTTTCTCAAGAGAACCTAACATAGCAAGGGGAACTAAAGGCTTAATGAACAATTCTGGGGATTTTTCTTCCTTTGCGTATTGTCATTCTGTGCTAACAGATTTCCTATGATATTCTTGCGAAGGAAGGGGGGTGGAATAACCTCCTGCTAATTTCTCAAATTAACAGGTTTGGGCTTCATGTTCAGTGACTTCAAACATCTCACACCGCGCAGCCTGTGCAGAATTATTTTCCGGATGCGACTGCAGGGAGTGATAAAGGCTTTTACTGTTTTTGGTGTCCCCACTGGTTGAAAAGTTTTGATATCCTGGTTTTCCTTTTGCATCTCATAGAGGTCTGTCACTCGGCACAGCATCTGGTGTATAGAAAATGCTAGACTCTTTTTCAAATGAACAAAGAGAATGGTTGGCGGCGATAATGTAATGGTTTTACTTTCATCTCTAATTTCTAAAGAAAACAGGGAGAATTTTTTTCTTATTTGTCTCCCTCTTTTTTACCCATTATTTGGGAAGAAGCTGCAAGTTTCAAGTGCAACTCTTTACTGACAAGACTTAAATAATGGGCAATAGCCAGAGGTTCCCCCAGCACCAGTTTAAAGATGTGAGGGACCCCCCAGACGCCCCTACCAAAGGGTCTGAGGATCAGGTTTGATGGCTACAATATCCAGGAATGATGTCCAAATCTCCCTGCTTGTCACCTCCAGTGAAGTTCAGTCACTGGCACTCCCACTGAGCTTGGACATCTTATCTTACTAGGCTGACTGGGAGGCTGGACCCCAGAACTCCAGTCCTGCCTGTCCCTCTCTGGAGTAACCTCTGCTGTAATTCTCCTGAGAAAGTGGATTTCCAGAGGCACTTGCCTCATCCAATCATTTCTCTTTTGCAAATCAAAGTCTCAGGTCAGTGCATCTGATTGGTGAAGACTGAGTCACATGCCTGCCCTGAATTGCAAGAGAGGCTGGGAAAGTGAGTTACTGATTTCTGCTTCAGGGATGCAGGTATCATAAGGAGGATAAGTTTCCAAAGTTAGGAAGGGTATTCCACAGACTAGGCAGCCACAAACAGGACTATACCCACTGCAGCCTTTCTCTTATACAGCTATCTTCTTCTACAGTGTCACCACATAGTATATGCTCAGTAAATGATGGCACTGCTTTTCCCTAGCCATGCTTCCCTGTTTAGACTCTTTGCCCATCCCTAAATGTGAGTCTTTCTGCTTGGGTTCCTGTGCTTGGAATTTCTTCCCAGGGATCCTTTCACTATAACTAGAGCTTTGAAAGGAAGAACAACTGAATTCAATATTCAGAGGTTTACCTCATACAACTTTAGCAACAGATTCGTAGCACAGGTTCATGCAAATATTCAACACAAGCATATTTCAAAGACATTATTCTCTAAAAAAAATCTGGATACTGACAGTCTAGCTGTTACATCAGAACCTTAGTGTCCCTCACCCAAGGGATGTTTAAAGAGTTTATCTGAATGCTTTTTTCCCCCTAATGTGCTTACTTATATTGCTTGTTTTTAAGAAATACATTTAATAATTTTTTTTTTTTTTTCCGGTACGCGGGCCTCTCACTGTTGTGGCCTCTCCCGTTGCGGAGCACAGGCTCTGGACGCGCAGGCTCAGTGGCCATGGCTCACGGGCCCAGCCGCTCCGCGGCATGTGGGATCTTCCCGGACCGGGGCACGAACCCGCGTCCCCTGCATCAGCAGGCGGACTCTCAACCACTGCACCACCAGGGAAGCCCCATTTAATAATTTTGAAGCAACAAGGGAAAATACTTTTAAGTAAAAATTAAAAGCACTTGCACGACAAAAATATAAAAATTAAAATGACAAATATTATTCTAGGAAAATATTTGGAATTTAAATCACAAGAACAACAAAGTATCAGTATCCCTAATATATAAATCTCTATAGAGTTCTCCAAAATTATAGGAGGAAGAAAAACCCCGGTGAAAAATGAGCCAAGAAACAAATAGACAATTTACAGAATAAGAATCTAAAGTGTATGAAAAGATGCATAGCTGACATGAGAAAAATTAACTAAAGCTACTTTAGTCTAGAGCCTATGACCAAGATGTAGTAACAAGGACCAGATTTACCCTTCCACTAGAAAAAAAAAGGTTTTTAATAGACTAAGTTACAAAACAATAGTTTTCAAGATATCGGATGCCAGGCAATGAAGGACAGTGACCCTGAGAGATGGGAAATAAATGAACTGAGCCCTATGATGGCCCCACTTTCTGTCTTGAAAGACATTCTAGGCATCCCTGCAGGGAAGGGAACTCAGGTGGAGTCCAAGGGCTCCTTGAGTTAAGGAGACAGAGCTCAGAGTCCAGAGAGTTCAAGGTGGCCAGAGATTCTGGGCAGAGTACTAGAGAGGAGAGAACTTCAGAGAACTTCAAAGGGTCGCCCTCAACTATCCAGTGGAGTACAGTCAGAACATGCATGTGAGAAAACTACTTGAGACCAGGGAAAGAAACACCGAAAAGGCTTAGAGGGAATAGTATTCAGGGCTCACACAGGGCTGGGAACAGTGCTCTTCCCAGACCTGACGATCTTTTAATTCTGGGACCATTCTGTAGGGTACTCAGAAAAAAGCATATCTCAATAGTGGGGAATAATTAGCCATAGACTAAACACTGCCCTGGTCCCACCTAATAAATCTTAAAAACTATAGACTCAAAAGATCAAAACACCTCCAAGTGCTTAACTGCATCCCAGAACAAAGCTCAAGGATATTTATAGGAATACAAAAATATCTAGCCCCTAACAAGTTACAATGACTGTCATTCAATAAAGTAATAATGATGGGCAGGAGACTCAAAAAAAGCCAGAAATTGAAAAGTTTAAAAAGCAATATGATTTACAATAGTATTAAAAATAATTCATTACTATATTTGTGGGTCAGAAGGCTCAGTCTTTTTAAGATGTAAATCCTGCCTAAACCGATCTGTAGATTCAAAACAATCTGAATCAAAATCAGGATTCTTGGTAGAAATTAACAAGTAATTCTGTGGACTTCCCTGGTGGTCCAGTGGGTAAGACTCCACGCTCCCAATGCAGGGGGCCTGGGTTCCATCCCTGGTTAGGGAACTAGATCCCACATGCATGCATGCTGCAACTAAGAGTCCACATGCTGCAACTAAAAACCTGCATGCTGCAATGAAGATCCCATGTGCCGCAACTAAGACCCAGTGCAGCCATAATTAATTAATTGATTAATTAATTAATTAATGACTAATTAATAACAAATAAATATTTTTTAAAAAACCAAATAACTCTGAAATTTGTACGGAAATACAAAGAACCTATTATAGCCAAAACGACCTTTTAAAAGGACAACAAATTTATATATCTAATACTACCTGATCTAAGACAATAAAGCTATAGTAATTAAGAAACTGTGCTATTGGTGTCAAAATAAACAAATAGATTAGTGGAAAAGAATAGAGAATACAGAAACAGACTGACTCATTGTGCATAACTGACAAAGGTGTAAAGGCAATTCAGTGGAGAAAGGAGAGCCTTTTCAAAAAAAATGATGCTATAACAACAATTGGATATGCATATGCAAAAAAAAACCAAACTTCGATCCATAGCTTGCCCTATATACCAAAAAGCTTCAGAATGGATCATAGATGTACATGTAAAGCTATGAAATTATATATGTATACATGTATGTATATACATGTATACATATTGTTGTATATGTGTACATATACATATATAGTACATACATACACATATGTATGTCCATATATACATATATAGTATATATTACATATATATATAATATACATATAAAAAACTTCTAGGAAAAAATATAGGAAAAACCCTTCATGACCTTGGGTTGAGCAAATAGTTATTTCTTAGATAACAAAAGCACAATCCATATAAGAAAAAATTGACAATTTGGACTTCAAAATTAATGATTTCAGCTCTTTGAAAGATGCTGTTTAAAGAATGAAAAGATAAGGAGAGAAAATGTTTGCAAACCATATATTTGATAAGGAATTTGTCTCCAGAATATAAATAAACTCTTTACACCCCCAAAAATAAAACAAGCCACCTAATTAAAAATGGGTAAAAGATTTAACCAGATGCTTCACCAAAGAAGATATGCGGTTGGCGAGTAAACATATAAAATCCTAATTAAAACTGCAATGAGAAATCACTACTCACCTATTCGAATGGCTAAAGTAAAAAGAATGGCCATACGCATTTAGGTGAGGGCGTGGAGGCGCCTGGAATTCTCAGTGGGAATGTAAAGCGGAACAACCACTGTGGAAAGCAGCTTGACAGATTCTTACAAAGTTTAACATATGCTTATCCTGCACTCTGTATGACAGACTCTAGGTCAATCCACCTCATTACAAATAGCTCGATTTCGTTTATTTTTATGGCTGAGTAATATTCCATTGTATATATGTGCCACATCTTCTTTATCCATTCATCCGATGATGGACACTTAAGTTGGTAAGTCAGAAAGAAAAAGACAAATACAGTATGCTAACACATATATATGGAATTTAAGAAAAAAGAATGTCATGAAGAACCTTGGGGTAAGACAGGAATAAAGACACAGACCTACTAGACAATGGACTTGAGGATATGGGGAGGGGGAAGGGTAAGCTGTGACAAAGCGAGAGAGAGGCATGGACATATATACACTACCAAACGTAAGGTAGATAGCTAGTGGGAAGCAGCCGCATAGCACAGGGAGATCACCTCAGTGCTTTGTGACCACCTGGAGTGGTGGGATAGGGAGGGTGGGAGGGAGGGAGATGCAAGAGGGAAGAGATATGGGAACATATGTATATGTATAACTGATTCACTTTGTTATAAAGCAGAAACTAGCACACCATTGTAAAGCAATTATACTCCAATAAAGATGTAAAAACAACAACCACAACAACAAAAAACATATGCTTATCCTAAGATCTAGCCGTTCGCTCATAGATATGTATCCAAGAGACATGAAAGCCCACTAACAGAGATTTACATGTTCCTGGCCAAAGCCGGGAACAACTCACATGTCCATCAAAAGGTGAGTGAAGGGCTTCCCTGGTGGCGCAATGGTTGAGAGTCCGCCTGCCGATGCAGGGGACACGGGTTCGTGCCCCGGTCCGGGAGGATCCCACATGCCACGGAGCGGCTGGGCCCGTGAGCCATGGCCGCTGAGCCTGCGCGTCCGGAGCCTGTGATCTGCAACGGGAGAGGCCACAGCAGTGAGAGGACCGCGTACCGCAAAAAAAAAAAAGAAAGAAAAAAAAGGTAAGTGAATAAACACTTTGTGGTATATCTGTACAACTGAGTACTGCTATGCGATAAAAAGAATAAACTTGATACACCGCAATGACATGGATGAAACGAAATCATTATGCTGAGTGAAAGAAATCAAAGAAGGATACAGGCTGTTTGGTTCCATTTATACAAAATGCTTTAAAATTCAAACCAATTTATAAGGTCTGAGCAGGTCAGTGGTTGCCTGGGGATGACGTGGGAGGTGCCTTTAGAGTGGGGATTACAAAGGAGCACAAGGAAACTTTCATGGGGGACGGATATGTTTTTTATCTTGATTTTGGTGATGGTTTAACAGCTGTATCCAAACTTCAAAATGCATCAAATTGTGCATTTTAAACATGTGAAATTTATTACACGTCAGTTATACCTCAGTACAGTTGTTTTTTTTTTTAACTACCTTAATGTGCTGTTCCTCCCCTATCAAATTGGCAAAATTCTAACACTTGGACAACATATACTGCTAGCAAGGTTGTAGGGAAGCAGGTTTCTGAGAGAAGCTCTTTCAATTTCCACTCCCACCCTCATTGTCTGAATGTTCCCCATCACTACACACTCATCCATGCTAATGAATTTTTAAAACCTAATTTTTGCTATTCCAGCTGCCTCTGACCTTTCCACACAGCGGAGTTGCAGTCAACTGTCGTAGTAAGATTGCTCGGTGAGAATATAGATTTTTAAGAGAGGAATCAGCATATGAGTGAGATGCAATTTTTTTTCACTTACTCATTTCTTCCTTTTTTATAAATTTCTACAACTTTTAATTGAATGCCTACTAGGTGTCAGGCACTGTTTTAGGCACTGAAGATATAGCTGTGAACAAACCTGACAGCATCCCTACTCCCACAGAACTGACACCCCAGTGTCGCCATGCAGACCATACACAACCCGTCAGATACATAGGTATGTGCCAGGCGGTGTATGGAGAAAAATAGGTGCAGAGATGGGGAAGAGAGGAGCTCGGAGGGAGTTGTCATTTGAAAGAGAGGGGTCGGGTGGGTCACCGTGAAAGGTAACACCTGGAGAGAGAGAAAGTGTTGGGATAAGATGATTTGGAAGGGTTGAAAACAAGCTCCTTTTCCAGCATGAGTTTAGTTTTTTTCCCCATTTGTGCACGTTTGGAATGCCAGAGGGATTTCATGCCCTTTCTTCTCAGCCTCTGCACCTTTCCCCAGAGCTTTGAGGTCTTTTCAAGGCCTGTTGATGTTTTATTGTGAGCTCAGAGTCCCAGGCCTGGCAAGAGTCCTTCTCACCAGCTGGGTGACCCTGAGCAGGTCACTGCATATCTCTGAGCCCTTGTCTCCTCGTGTGAAAATGGAGAAGATAAATAATTTGTGCACTCATCCAACAAATGTGAATCGAGCAGTTAGTAAGTGCCTGGCCCAGTGCCAGGTGCTGACGATGCTGGTGGGTAAGACAAAGTCACAGCCTTCACGGTTCTGTATCCAGCCAGGCATGCTGATGTGTGCAAAGACCCAGGGTGATGCACATTTCCAGCAAGACATGTAGGGGCCACAGGGCATAAAGAGAGGACCAGGCTAGGTCTGTACATCAGAGAACGCTTCCCAAAAAGGAATTTAAATGAGACCTAAAGAAGTTAGCCAGGCAGAAGAACAAGGGTGGCACATGTGTGTGTGTGTGTGTGTGTGTGCCTGTACACATGTGTGTGCTGCAAGGAAGGGAAACATACCAGGAAGCAGGAACAGATCAGGTGTAAAGAACCCTGAGGCAGCACAGACGCTGATGCTTTTCAAGGAATTGAGGGGAAAGCCAGGATCAGTGTTGATGGAGCAGAATATTCATCTCACAAGGTCATAGAGTCAAATGCGACCACCTGAGAAGAAGATGCTCCCTCCCTTAGATGCACGATACACGGGACTTCCTGTCTTTCCTTCCTAGAGCTCTGAGCCACCATCAGGGTGCAGGACACTGTCACTGTCCCATCACCCCTCTAGTAATCTCAGGTTCTGTTATTGCATTTAACCTACACACACGCAGGTTTGACAGTAGAGATTCTTGTGTGTGTTTTCCAGATGAGAAAACAAGCCCTGGGAGAAGTGATATTAATAACACCTTGTTTTCAATCAGTTCAACAAACGCTGACTGATTCCTACAGGAGACCAGCTTCTGGGTGGATCTGGCTTGGACATGCCATGCGAAAGTGACCTGTGCCTGGGAAATCCCCAATATTTATACCCATGATGTGTATCTCAGCTTCCTGTAAGGAGCCCGCATTTTCCAGTGCCCGCAGCTGTTATGGAGACCTCCTAAGAGAACAAACACCTTTACCCCTCTGGGGCCACCGCTCATCCTTGTCATCTGATGGTGACGTAGGCTGCAGAGGTAGACTGCCTAAGTGCTAATCCTGGCTCCCTCACCTACAAGTTTCTCCTTCTGTGTGCATTAACTGTTGCACCCCAGTTTTCCTATCTGTAAAACGGGTATTATATTAGTATTTACCTTGCAGAGTTGTTGTGAGACATAAGCGTGTTATTATACACGAGGGGCTAGTCGTTGGTCACACAGCAAGCTCTCAGCATTGGCCCCACCAAGTCCTTCCGGAAAAAAGGACCACTCATCATGGCGGGGAAAGTTCATGCATAGCCTGCTCATGGGAACCACAACAGCTGTCCCAGTCCCTTCCTTGGTTTTCCTGAGCCCACTGCCAACCTCAACAGTATCAGCAATGAATGGTTTTCTCTGCGCTGCCGTGGAAACAATTCCTCCACTCCCCCTGACCACATTGCTTAAGTGAGGCAGATAGGCAAGAATTCCTTATTTAACCAACTTATAATTACAGACACGGAGGTTCTGATGATTGGAATGCTTAGTCTAAAATCATGTAGAAATGCGCTTCATACATTTCAGAAATCCACCCACTTAACAAACATCTGTGGGGTCCCTACCAGATACCTGGACGTGGAGCAAGAGAAAATTCTGGGCTAACCAAGGTTCCCCCCACCATCACCACCCATTTCCTTGTACCCATTACCCATCCACCCCAAACAAGCAGCGACAGTCAACACACATGGTCCTCTCCTTGGAACGACCTGGCAGAAATCAGATTACAGTGGAAGCTGTTGACTTCCAAAATAATCTCTTGAAAATCATAGAAGACACAGGTTTGAAACCCAGATTTTCAACAGCAAGAGGCAAATCTTTGAGAGACTCAGAAGTGCTTCCCGAATCTGGGAGCTGGGAGGATTCTGAGTCTAAAGATTGGATCACACACAGTAGAGATGGCAAGAAATATGTTAAGAATAAAAACAAGTTTTCTAACCCAACAGGAGGTGAGGCTATGAGGGAAGGAGGGAGAGAGAAGAAAAGAGGGGAAGAGGCTGAGAGGGTGTCTTTTAGAAGGAATACCACACTATTCCCCTTTCTCCAGGTGAAACCCTGGAGGTGGGGTGAGGAGAATGTTAGAAACCTCAGTTACATGAGGAGTGTCTGCAGGGAACTTGCACCTGCTTCCTTTCTGGGACTCCAGGAGGGCAACAACGCTCAAGGAAAAGGTGCATTGTCATCACGGTGCTGGAGTCGGGTTGGTAGAGTGGGGTCCAGGTGGTAGACTGGAGGGCGGCTTCAGGGAATTCACCTCCACGCCTGCATGGCACAGGGAGACAAGAAAAGGGTGCAGGTCCTAGCTGAGTGAGGGGACCTGGAGCCTGCAGGGCTGTGATGAGGGGACACAACCACAGGTGACAGTGTGGGTGTCCTGGCCACAAGCTGAGGTGGAAACTGACAACAAGACCTCAGCAGGCTGGTCATATACACCTCAAGATACTCATCAGGGGGAACTCTGGACAAGAACCGTGGGTGCCTCCCTCTCCTGGAAACACAAACGGCAGCGGTGGGAGAAGGGGGGAGGGAGAGACGCTGAAATCATCTGAGTTTAAACTAAAACTAAGAAATCACTGATTTTGCTGGGGCTTACCTGACCGTGACTTGGTCAAGTTTTTCTACAGCAGAAAATGCTGGCTAGAAATGGAAATTAAGTCATTACGGAAAAAGAGAAAACTCTGTGTTTGCAGCCTATGTGTTTGCAGCCTATGTCTCTAAGTTGTCAAATGTTCGACCCACTAGAGGAGGAATGAGATTAACCCTTGCTTTCACGGAGCCACCTGAGATTTATATTTATTTCCTCTGGAAAGAACGCAATCCTACCATCCACCATTCCTACCCACCCCGCCATACACTCCCGCCTTCTTAGTTTCAAGAGGTGCAACTCTAGGGAAAGTACATTAACCTTGAAAACAAGCACAGCCGACTCTGTCCCAGGAGCTGGAGGCCTGAGGGTGAGCCCACAGAAAGCCCGTGGCCACTGAATCCCCCCTTTTCACCAACAGGGAAGAGTCAACTCACATAATTCGAAAAATGAAATTTGTTTTTTGGAGTTTCACGACAAACCACCAGAGTCTCCTGCCCATCACACTGGGTGTTCACTTCATAAATTCCCAAAACTTAGCTGCTGAGAAGGAAACGAGAAGAGTGGAAGTGAGGGGCTACAAACACTGGTAAAGACACAAAGGGACCACCAACAGATGCCCAGACTGAGCTCCATGGCCTGTTCTGCCCCAGGGACACAGAGCATTTGAGTCTTTGAGATAGAGTCCAGCCCTTGGTCTCCAGGACCTGCCCTGTTTCACCCTGACCCTCCTGCTCTGGAACATCCTCACCTCATCTTCCCACCCGCACTGTGATCCCTTCAAGCCCGAGTTCCCTTCCTGTCTGCACACCCTGCTCGGTCCTCCCGGCTCAGGTGCGCACCCAGTATCCTTGGTGACATTTTCCTGGGTGCTCCTCAGAAATAGGGGGTCACAGCATCCTGTAGATGGCGCTGTGTGGCCCTGATTGATGTCCCTCACCAGGAAGACAGTGAGCCCCTCCCCACAAGGCAGGCACTTAGTCACTCATTCATTCATTCATTGGACAAATATTCACTAAGTATCTACTACCTGCCAATACAGAATGCGCTTATCAATGGCTGAAAGAAAAAGTAAATGATGCCTGCATTTGCAGATCAGGGGCGTCAGGATGGTGCAGTAGAAAGAGATGGGCTTTGGAGTCAGACAGACCTGAGTTAGAAACCCAGCTCTGGAATTTGCAAAGCTGGTGGCTCTTAGGGAGATATTTACTCTATCTGAAGCCCACTTTCCAGAGGTAAATGGGAATAGTAATATCCACTTCTGAGTCTAAAGAGTTCTGAGGAGTTGGGCTTCCCTGGTGGTGCAGTGGTTGAGAGTCCGCCTGCCGATGCAGGGGTCACGGGTTCGTGCCCCGGTCCGGGAAGATCCCACATGCCGCGGAGCGGCTGGGCCCGTGAGCCATGGCCGCTGAGCCTGCACGTCTGGAGTCTGTGCTCCGCAACGGGAGAGGCCACAACAGTGAGAGGCCCGCGTACCGCAAAAGAGTTCTGAGGAGTAAATGAGAATGTCCACAGAAGAAACAGCACACAGAAGCCCTAGCTTCCTCTTCCCATAATAAAAAAGTCTCAACCACTTCTGGTCTCCCACTGGCCACATGAGAATTTGGCAGAGATTTTGAGTTGCCCACCCACACCCTTTATTCCACTTCTATTTTACTAGAGAACCCCAGTTTGGGGGATGCCATTTCCAAATGACATTTCGCATTCTCCCTTGAACTTGGGGTTGTCGTGATTTAGTTCAGGCCAATAATTTGCAAGCAGATCTTATGAAGTGGGGCTTCTAGTAAAGCTCTTTAAAGGGGGTTGCCACATCTGTATATTTTTCTCTTCTCCTTCCTCTTTCCCTCAGCCTAGAATGAGGATGTTATGATTAGAGTTGCAGCAGCCATCTTGGGACCATGAGATAACCGGGAGGATGGAAGCCATGCACCTAGGATGGCTGAGCAGAAAGATGGCACTGGTGATATTGTGGAACTTCTGTCCCAGCCTGGATGTCACTTCTAGACTGTGGGTCATGTGAGAGAAAATTAAACTCCTATCTTATTTACATCACTATTACCTTTTTCTTTTTGTTACATGCAGCAGAACTCAATCTCTAACTGAAACTACGAGTGTCTGCTGATCACGCAAATCTACCCAATCATAGCACAATAGAAAAACTGGTAAGAAAAGTTGATTTTAAGTTTTATTATTGTTATGTGAAGTGGGTTTTAGATACTCCTAAATGAGGAATATGATTAGAAGGTAAATTATGAAAATTATTTTCTTTATACCAAATTTCTGATTTTAGATACCATTTTGTGCTCTTATCTGATTACAAAGGCAATAGAGATTCATTTTAACAAATTTAGAAGCTACTTAGAAGCACAAAGGAAAAGTAAAAGAAAATCATCTGTAATCAATTCTCCAGGGGCAAGTAATGTTAACATTTTACTCTACTTTCTTCAAGTTCTTTTTTTATTCTACATAATCACTTGAAAAACAAGGTTCCTTCTTTCCTTCCTCCCTTCCTTCCTTCCTTCCTTCCTTCCTTCCTTCCTTCCTCTTCCTTTCTTCCTCCCTCCCTCCTTCCCTTCCTCCCTCCCTCCTTTCCTGTTTTATTAATTCATTTACTGAACAGACATTGATTAAATGCTAAACATTGTTATCTCCCATAAGTCTGCTTTTTCTTTTTTACTTATTTGTATTTGTTAAAGCACTCCTATGTCATTAAATATTCATGAACACCACTAAACAACTGAATAGCAACAATAAAACTGAATAAAATATAGAATATTTATATTATGTTATACTACCATAAAAAATCCATAACAGCACAATCAACCAACATTTGTTAAGCCCTTAATATGTGCTGGGCATTGGGAGTTTGCTTTTTCTTTTCATCCTCTCAACAACCATAAGATGGGTACTATTTCATATCCTCACTGTACAGGTGAATAAAATTAGTATAGAGGTTGAGAAACTCTTCCAGAGTCCCACAGCTCGTCAGGGGGCAAAACAGAGCCTCAAATTTGGGTCTGTCTCACGCAATGTTCTTCTTTCTCCAGCTTCATAATGCAGAAACTTAGATTATTGATTTTAGATCTTTTGTCTTTTCTACTACATGCATTTGATGGTATACATTTCCCCATACATACTTCTTTTGCTGCATCCATACATTTTGTTAGGTTGTATTTTCATTTTCCTTCAACTCAAAAAAATTTTAAAAATTTTCTCGAGACTACTTTTGGAGGATCCACATGTTCTTTAGAAGTGTGTTGTTTAATACCAAATACTTGTGTGATTTTCCAGCTCTCTCTGTGTTTTTGATTTCTAGTTTAATTACACTGTGATCTGATAACGTACTTTGTATAATTTCTATTCTTTTAGATTTTTTTAGTTGTGTTTTATGGCCCAGAATGTGGTTTATCTTTGCGAATGTTGCATGTGAACTTGAGAAGAATACATATTCAGCTGCTGTCACATGGAGTATTTCTCCTTGTAGTTCTATCAGTTTTTGCCTCATGTATTTTGATACACGATTGTTAGGTGCAAACATATTTAGGATTGCTATGTCTTCCTGGAGAACTGACTCATTTATTAATAGGTAATGTCTTCTTTATCCATGATAATTCCCTTTGTTCTGAAGTCTGATTCGCTTCACTGTATAAATCCAGACTTTTCTTTCTCTTTTTGGTTAGTGTTGGCATGCATGGAATGTCTGTCTCCATCCCTTTACATAGAATCTGTCTGAGTCTTGGGTCTTGGCTGTGACTCTCCTGATTGGCCCATCCCTCCAGATTTTAGTGGGGGGAGTTTGCCCTGTGACTTCAGTTCTCTGATAGGATCCAGAAAAGACATTGGTTTTCAGTTTTTTCAGCTTTTCTTCTTGTTGGAAAGACAGAAGTTCTGACTTCTAAGCTGAATATGTCAGAGCTGAAACCAGAAGTGGTGTGAACACTTTTTATATCTTCTGTTTCTCCCATCATGTTTATGTTTTCTCCTTCATTTTGAACATATAGGGAATGTATAATAGCTGATTTAATGTCAACATATGTTAATATTTTCATATCTGTCATTTCTAAGTCAGTTTCAATTGACGGGGTGTTTTTTCTCATACTTATGAATCTTATATTCTTGCTTCTTTGCTTGCCTGGTAATTTTTAAATTTTTTATTGGAGTATAGTTGATTTACAATGTTGTGTTAGTTTCTGCTGTATAGAAAGTGAATCAGCCATGTATATACATGTATCCTTTCTCTTCTAGACTCCATTCCCAAATAAGTCATTACAGAGCACCGAATAGAGTTCCCTGTGCTATACAGTAGGTTTTTATTAGTTATCTTTTAGTTATAGTAGTGTGTATATATCAATCTCAATCTCCCAATTTATCTCCCCCTCTTGGTAACCATAAGTTTGTTTTCTACATCTGTGACTCAATTTCTGTTTTGTAAATAGGTTCATTTGTACCATTTTTTTAGATTCCATATGTAAGCGATATCATGTATTTGTCTTTCTATGTCTGACTTACTTCACTCAGTATGACAATCTCTAGGTCCATCCATGTTGCTGCAAATGGCATTATTCTGGTCTTTTTTATTTGCCTAGTAATTTTGGATTGGCTCCAGGCATAGGTGATTTTATGTTTTGGGGGCACTGGATTATCTTGTATTCCTCTAAGTGGCTTCGGACTTTGTTCTGGCATGCTGTGAAGTCACTTGAGATCAGTTTAAATTGTTTGAGGCTTGTTTTCTTTCTTTCTTTCTTTTTTTTTTAATGGTTTTATCAAGATAGAATTTACATACCATAAAGTTCACCCACTTAAAGTGTACAGTTCCCTGTGTTTTTAGTATATTTACAGAGTTGTGCAATCATAGCTATAATCTAATTTTATAAAATTTGCGTTACCTCAAAATGTACCCATCAGCCATCACTCTCCACGATCCCCATGCTCCTGCCCAACCCTCATGATTCCAGGCAACTACTTTCTCTCTCTATAGATTTGTTGAGACTTGCTTTTAAGCTTTGTTATGGTGAATCCAGAACTGTTCATGTATTCCCATTACCAAGGCAAGATCCACCAGAAGACCAGCTGATGCATCACACCCTGGCTGGCGGGAATGGGAAATATTCCCAGTCCTTGGTGAGCTTTGGGAATTGTTTGGAAACTACGTCTTTCTGGTGGTTCTTTCTCCCTGCTGACAGTTCACCCTCATGTACACATGGCTCAGTATTCAGACAAAGACTCAAGGGGGTCCTGTTATTGATACTAACGTGCCCTCCCTCTTTCTCTTTCTCTCTCCCTCTCTGTGTCTCTCCTCTATATTCTGCCTCGTAAATCCCAGTTGCCTCAGCCTCCCTGAATTCCGCTCTCTGTCTCCTCAACTCAGGGAGACTGCTGGGCTCTGTTTGGGTTTTCCCTCCCTGATCTGCAGCCTTAAAACTGCCTCCGGGCACTAAGCTAGGGCAGTCATAGGGCTCCCTTCATTTATTTCCCTTTTTTTAGATATCACGGTCCCATGCTGCCTATTGCTCAATGTCTGAAAATAGTTCTTTCCTGTATTTTGGCTAGTTCTCTAGTTGTTTAAGTTGGAAGTTTAAATTCAGTCTGTGTTACTGTATCACGGCCAGATGTCCTTTCATGTTATGTTGAAGCGAATCTCTAACAACATATAATTTCGTCCATAAATATTTCAGTATGTCTCTCCAAAAGATGAGTCTTATTTTTTTTTACCATAACTATCAATTATTCCTAGCCAATTGTTAACTCTAGGGAAAATGAAAAGTTACACCAAAAAGGAAATGTAATTAAAATGCACTACATGGATCAGCTTCAAATAAAATTTTATTAGTTATAATAACATAAATGCTGAATATTTAGTGAAAATTGTACTTTAATCGCATTAGATAACTGGAGAGGAAGGGTGTGTGTGTTTACGTGTGTATAAGAAAGCTAAATTCTCATCTGCTGTAATAGAAGGTCAATGTATGTTATGAATGATACAGCACTGAGAAGTTGCACTGTGTTCCTAAGAGTATAAATCTTGATGCCACAAGAAACAGCTAAACAGTTGAAATTAGCTGCTCCTGGAAAAGAAGAAATTAAAGGTAAGGAGTAGTGGTCAGGGGACTACAGGGGGCTGTAAGAGACTGTACTTTAATCTTAAATAGAGAAAAAGAAATACTAAAATTTGTTGTATCAGAAGTCAAAGAAACTGAAAATAGGACAATAGAAACAAATCAAGAAAACATAAAACCAGTTCTTGGAAAAGATCAATAAAATCAATATACGTGTAACCATGTTAATCAAGGGAGAGAAAAGGAGAATAAGCTCATTACATATTGGAAATGAAAGAGTGGTCATCACAACTATTCTCTTGGACATTAAAAGGAAAACAAAGGAATATTTTCCAAAACTTTATGCTTGCACATTTGATAACTTATATGAAATGGACCAATTTCTCAAGAGACACATGTTACCAAAACTCACACAAGAAGTAACAATCTAAATAGGCTTATATCTATTAAGGTAACTGAATCGATAATTAATACCCTTCCAAAACAGAAAGCACTAGGCCCAGATGGATTCACTGGTGAAACTATTCCATATGATAATTATTATTATTCAAGGAAGACGTGAAACCAATTCTCTACAATCTCTCCCAGATAGTAGAAGCAGAGGAAACACTTCCTAAATCATTCTATGGGATCAACATTACCTTAATATCAGATAAAGATAAGAAAGGAAAACAACAAACCAATATCTTTCATAAATGCAGATGCAAAAATCCTCAACAAAACATTAGCAAATCAAATCCAATAAGAGTGACATCTTTAAAGTAGTGAAAGAAAAAAATTTAAACACTGGAAACCTAGAACTCTACACTCAGTAAAAACAGCTTTTGAAAATGAAGGCAATAGAGAGACTTTTGACACAAAGTGTGAGAAAACTCATCACCAGAAAACTTGCACTAGAAGAAATCTTATGGGACATGTTTTATGAAGAAGATAAGTGATACAAGACGGAAATATGGATCTACATAAAAGAAAAATGAGCACCAGAAGGTGCAAATATTTGTAAAAACATATTCTTCTAATTTTAAGTCTTTAAAAGATAACTGCATATAAAAAGTAGAATATCATCAACGTACATGGGAGTTTAACACAAATAGAAGCAAAAATGTGGTTAACAATAGCAGAGAGGATAGAGCAGGGAAATGGAAGTGTATTGTCGCAAGATTCTTACACTATATGTGAAGGTACATAATGCTATTTGAAGATGGAATATAAGTAAAAAAAGTATATTGTAAAACCTAGGACAGCCTCTAAAAAAAAGATATGATAGGATTTCCCTGGTGGTGCAGTGGTTAAGAATCCACCTGCTAATGCAGGGAACACAGGTTCAAGCTCTGGTCTGGGAAGATTCCACATGCCGCAGAGCAACTAAGCCCGTGCGCCACAACTACTGAAGCCCGTGTGCCTAGAGCCCCCGCTCTGCAACAGGAGAAGCCACTGCAATGAGAATCCCACGCACCGCAACGAAGAGTAGCCCCCACTCACAGCAACTAGAGAAAGCACACGTGCAGCAGTGAAGACCCAACCAGCCAAAAATAAATAAATAAAGTTAAAAAAAGAAGTATGATAATAATCCAACAGAGAAAATAAAACTGAATCATAAAAGATACTCAACGCCAAAAAGGCAGGAATGGAGGGAAAAGAGAACAAATAACATATCAAAGAATGGAAAACGAAATAGCAGTTTGGTAGATTAAAATGCAAACACAACAAATATCAACAAATACATTAAATATAATGGTCTAAACACCATCATTAAATAAAAGGCAGAGACCTTTAGCATCACCCCCACAGCCTGTAAGGAAACTCTGGGAGTCAGTGATGGTTCATCTCCTGGGGCTGGAGGAGGAATCCCCTTCCCCTGAACATGTTACCACACAAATGAAGTAGGGGTGCAGTAAAATTAGGGAGGAAGTACTCTCAGGTGGGTGAGAAATGGTCATTCCCATATACATTAATGATGAGTAACGTCATTTCATAGCAGGTTATCTGTCAAATAAGAATAATAACATCCTCCTCTACCTGGTCTTCTTGAAGATTAAGAAAAATTTAGATAAATCTTCAAGTGATGTGCCTGATCCAGAGAAAGCAAACTCACGAGTAATGGTGTTAGTGTTGTTGTTGGTGGTGGAGTGGTTGCTGGTGATTTTGGCAAACAAAGGCCAGACAAGCAAGGACGCATACAAAGCAGGAATAGAATTATCTCCTCACTCCCTACCTGTAGCTGTGTATTGGAAGACAGAAGCCAATAAAAAGCCCAAGTAACTGCTTCTACTCCTGGCCCATCCTCCATAAGACATTTAGAGTTCCTTTCTAAAACAAATCATATCATGTCACTCCTCTGTTTACAAACTTTCTAAGACAACAGTAATAGCTAGCATTTATTGTGTGTTCCCTGTAGCAGACACATTACAGTATCACTTCATTAATCCTATAAAACAGGTGAGGGAAACGGAGGTTCACAGAAATTAGGTAGCTTCTCTAAGGCCACAGAGTAAATGGCAGATCCAGGAGGCAAACCCAGATCCACCTTCTTCTTTGTGTCTCATTGCCAATCAATGGCTCCATGGAAAGTAGAGGCTTCCCCTATAGACACAGGTAGGAAGGTTATTAGTGGACAATTCATGGAGGTCTTGTAGGCAATGAAAAGTTTTTGGAGGTCTTTCAGCAAGGGAGTGACTCAGATATGGCTACCATAGAACAAATTGACTTGAGCCAACCTGGAGAGAATGGACGCTGCTGGCACCATCCAGGAGAGACATGGCCTGGGAAGGAGTGGAAGGGAGGAAGAGGGCATCGATGTGAAGGTTAATGCAGTAGTCCAATCAGCAAGACGTAGTCATCATATTTGGGGGTTGAAAACAGGAAGATGTCTAGGATGACCTGTAGGTTTTTGACTTGGTACCATCTACTCAGAGGTGGGACATCCCATAGTGGAACAGGCTTCATAGGAAGCCAATGGGTTCAGGGTTGGACAGGCATCTGTGACAAATGTGTCTGGAGCCCAAGAGGAAGTCCAGTCTGGAGATAAAGATTTGAGGTCAAAAGCTTAAAGCTGTTCCCAAATATCCCCAGTCAGGTTGCATCTCACTCCCAAATTCCCACAGCATGGTTTTCAGAACTCTATTTTATCCCTTATGCTTAACGATGATTTATTTTTGTGTCTGTCAACTTAACTAGACTGAACTCTTAGAAGACATGATCCATGGGACACTGAGCCTCAGAGAGGTTAGCAATTTTCTCAAATTCTCCCAACTTGTAAGTAATGGAGCCCCATCTTGAAATCAAGTCCTCTCAATTCAAGTTCCCTGGAGCTTCTCTCTTATGAATAGGCTTCCATGTATTGTGGCAGGTACAGCCCTTCTAGAAGGGTCACTGTCTTCATGTAGGGTGAAAACAGGAATGAAAGGAACCGCAAAGCTCAATGTTATGAGTATGTAAAAACATAATAAGTAAGCTACATTTATTGCATATCAACATTTTATTGAACACCAACATTTTATATAATATCCAACATCTTCACTCTTTGTGCCATCCCTACCCCTAAGGTAGGTATTAGGACCCCTGTTTTACAGATGAGGAGACTAAGGTTCAGAGTGGTAAAGTGACTTGCTTACAAGTTGTAGAGCCAGGATTTAAACCTGAGCTACCTGATTCCAGGAGCACAAGATTTCCCTATCACATCTTCGTGTTTCCCATGCAGTGAGTTTAGAGAAATTAAATCAATAGCTAGTCTTTGTCTATTAACATAAGGAGTTATTATTAGGTTCAAATGCTGTATTTTGAATAGTTTGAGCACCTCCTGTTGTTGCTAATAATCTATTCAATCAGCCTTCAGCCCATAATTTTGACCTATTTTTTCGAATCCTTATGTGCAATCTATTTTCAACCATGCATAATTCTAGCAGAGTCCTAGAATGAGGAAATTATTAGAAAGGCAGATGGGTCACCTTCAAGAAATACAGAAGGACATAGATGTGGCAGGTGCACACCACCACCAAACACTTTACTGATCCAGTTTCATCTAATCTTCATAACAAGGGATTCTCATCATCCTTTTGTTGATGAAGAATACGAGGCTCTGAAATGTCAGGTGACTTCCACAGGACACACAGCTCACGAGCAACAGAGCAGGATCTGAACTTAAGTAAGCTTACACCAAAGACCATGCGTTTTCCACTCCACTATCCTGTGTGAAAATCACTGCTCTTTCTCTCCTCTCTCTTCTCACTTGAGCTTCTGATGGGAAAACTGACCCCATCCACTCTTCTCTCCTGCATTTGAACTGCGTACTTGTGCATATCTGCTAATGCAGAGATATGGCCAACTGGCAGCCACTATGATGGTACACAGCTGCCCCTGGAAGAAGTGCAACTCCAGGCAAAGATCCCTGATGCATGCAGATTCCCACGCATGCTGATGGGAAACTGCAAATAAGACTTGGCCTTCAGGTTGCCAAAGGCAATGCAATGTCTCATGGCAGGTAAGGGTTTGAAAGCTAGGAGACTTGGGTTCAAAGTGAGGATTCCTCCCTTACACATGGTGTGATCACAGGCGAGTTACTTAAACTTTCTGAGTCTCAGTTTCCTTGGCTGTAAAATGGGAGTAGTGACCCTCATCTGCTGGGTATTGTCAAGGATTAAGAAGTGGGTTCAATAAAAAGGAACGAAGTTGGGTCATTTGTAGAGACGTGGATGGATCTAGAGACTGTCATACAGAGTGAAGTGAGTCAGAAAGAGAAAAACAAATATCGTATATTAACACATATATGTGGAACCTAGAAAAATGGTACAGATGAATTGGTTTGCAGGGCAGAAATTGAGACACAGATGTGAGAACAAACGTATGGACACCAAGGGGGGAAAGTGGTGGCGGTGATGGTGGTGGTGTGATGAATTGGGAGAGTGGGATTGACATATGTACACTGATATGTATAAAATAGATAACTAATAAGAACCTGCTGTATATAAAAAAAAAAAAGTGGGTTCAAGTAGCTGTAAGGGTCTAGAAGCAACTCTCATGTAAGAGATGTTTCATCAGAATCCCTTTTCTTCTCGTTGGTGACAGGATTCCCTGCCTAATCATTTCCCACGCTTAGGAAAGACCCATTATAATTGTATTCTTTGCCTGGTTCTCAGAAAAGCTCATATAATGATCCAACCACACTGTGAGGATGGAGAGGGTCAGGGCACAGGAAAGCACTTTGTGCAACACGAGGACCTGTGTGCAGTCAGTTTGCTGGCAAACACCTGAGGGCAGGTATGTGTCCATTTACCAAGTCCAGGAGAAGGGACAAGGGTTTGGGGCCGTAAAGAGTTCAGTGAGTCCTGGCTTTGTTACTTAGTGGCTTTATCATCTTGCCTAAATCCCCTCACCTCCTTAAGCCTCTGAGTTTCCTGATTTGAGTTGGATATGGTATCGCCCAGTGGCTGGCACATCTTCTGGCCCCTGGAAAGACGGAGGGCAAATTTCCATTGAACATCACAACGTGATGGCCAAAACCCAAGAAGGGATTAAAAATAAATGCTTCCTACAGAAAGCAAAGACGAGTTCCCTTGAGAAGAGCTTTAGGGAAAATGCTCTTCTTTCAAAAGCTCCCTTGATGAAAATAGAATATGTAACAAACACACAATGTGAGAGAAGAGAGAGCCTTGCCTTCAACATACAGCCCACTCTTCAGCCAGGTGTTGCGGGGATGTGAATTAGGGGCCCGGGGCTCCTCTAGACCTTCAGCAAGGTGGGACTGAAAGCAACGAGGGTTCACGGGCTGGTCCCCTGTCTCTTCATGTCCCTTGCGATGCTGAAGGGAAATGGGCCATCTGGGAATTCATGGGACCAGACTAAACTGAGCCCATGAAAGTCATGGTGAGGGAGGGAGAGTGGATGTATCTGTCCTCTGCAAGTGCAATTACTACCTGCAAGTTGTACATTATAAACACATACACACACTCATGTGGGCAGGAGAGAACAAATCTTTCTGTCTTCAGACTCCTTGGAGCTTTCCTTTGGGCTAGTTCATGCCCAAGGCCCAAGTGGCCTTTTTGGCATTCAGAAAGTTCTTCTTCTTTTTCCTGGGAGGAAGGTGCAGTGAGATCTCCGGCTCCTTTGGATTTCTGAAGATAAAGAGCTTTTCGCCAGTGTTTAATAAATCAATGGTTTCTGCCCCTACAATGGGCACCGGGGCCAGTTCACCAATGGACTCCAGTGACAGGTGTGGCCAACTTCCTTTTCCAGAGAATATCACCCTCTCTCTGAGAGGGGGACACGTCTTCTTTAATATGCTAAAGAAAGAACAGAAGATCAGATACGACGTTTTTGGCAACTGACTCTCCCGTGTCCTGAAAGAGTTCTCTAGGAAAACCCCCTTTTGTCCCTAGGGCCCCAATCAAGTGTCTTTTAAAGAAAGGTTTTGCCCTGTGGTTGCCAGGTTGCCCCTGAGATTAGCTGAAGCCTGTAGCAGCGGTGGCTGTAGACAGCTCTCACCAACTCATGACTGTTCACTTTTGTGGAGTTTTGTGAGCCTGTGGTCATCATACTGTCAGCACGGAATCAGCCATGGTGGGAGTGCTTCACACCACGGAAACTAAGTGCTACAAATCAGAGCTCCCATCTCCTCCAGGAACAATTGTGAGACATTTCCTAGGACACCCCTGCCTGTGGGCTTCACACTAAAAGCAGGCTGACAAAGCCTGATTATAAAGCAACAGTTAGAAGTTAGGTAAAATGTGTTTGAAATAGGACAGAGCAACACACTTTGAGAATATCCTGTAAAAGGACTGCTGGAATCCTGCCCATAAGCAATCCAGTCCCTAAATCCTGGCTGCTCTTGATAATGGTTCTGACTCCTCCTCAGAGCGCTCTACAACCTGAAAGCCACAGGGTCCTTGCCCAAGCGGTGCAGGACGAGGCCATATCACTGGGAGTCGACCTACTGGAGGCCACTGGTAGGCTCGTGGGCCCTTCCTGAACAGGCGTGGCTAATGAGGCTCCATCCCCCTCAGCACGAACTCCTGCCCTGGCAGCTGCATGATCTGAGCAAGGACTCAAAGGCAACTCGGACTGACTCACAGTCTCTCCTCCTCCCGCCATTGTACACAGCATCTCAAGGCAAAAAGGCAAGTACAGTGATCCGAGACAGTGGCGCCAGGGTTCTCCTGATCTGTACTCGCCCACTTGTGTCAGTGCAGCCCAGGAAGGCATTCAGCAGCCCCATCCCCCTGCTAATCTAGAACAACTGACTTCCGTTCCTTAGTGGAGCGCTTTACAGTATACAGCTTGAATTGAATTTTCTTGGTTTGGGCTCAATATCCGGTTCTAATTTCTCTGGGACTAAATTCTGATACCTGGCCCATTATCAATGGCTCCCAGATTTTTATTCATGGACTATTTGGGAAGCTTGTCTCTGCGGCTTCACCGGAGCCCTGAGAAATTATGGAAGGGGCAGGACACTTCTCTTGGACATCCTCGGTTTCCAGAGCACACTTTGGTTATCACATTTTTTTTTTTTTTTTTTTTTTTTGCGGTACGCGGGTCTCTCACTGTTGTGGCCTCTCCCGTTGCGGAGCACAGCCTCGGGATGTGCAGGCTCAGCGGCCATGGCTCACGGGCCCAGCCGCTCCGCGGCATGTGGGATCTTCCCGGACCGGGTCACGAACCCGTGTGCCCTGCATCGGCAGGCGGACTCTCAACCACTGCGCCACCAGGGAAGCCCCTGGTTATCACATTTTAACCTTTTATGTTAAACGGTCTAATGTAACTCTTGTGACTCATGTTACCCTTTTTCCGAATCTCTAGTGGGAAACACGCGAGACCCTTGGTCTGTTGTTTGTAGCACCCTAAAACCGCGCTGCCTCTAACTTTCCTCTGCTCTCCAGGTGTGCAATCACCACAGCTGAAAGAGAAGGCACTCAAGAGAGTGAGAAGAGCGCTGGCCCGGAAGTTCAGGGAAATAAAGGGGTTGGTTACATGGCCCTAAATCCCATGGCCACTTTTAACAGCTGCAGGCATGGGGTCTCTTCCTCTGACCTCCCTGAGCTGGTGAGGCGTGGCCGTGGCATTTCCCCCACTTTCCAGAAAGTGGGGAGGCTCAGTGCAGCAAGGCGAGAGAGGGCTTTGTAAACTATAAAGTCTGAACATTTATAAGGAATTATTCTCCTTCTAATGAGATTCCATTTAAAAAGAGCCCTTAGTTAAAATAAATACTGCAATTAAAATGCTAATAAATGACAGAACATTCTCCCACTGATAGCTGGTGGCTATCTTCAGCTCATAAACTAAGCACACTTTGCATTTTTTTTTTCAATTGAAGTATAGTTGATTTACAATATTGTGTTCATTTCAGGTGTACAGCAAAGTGCACCTTTTCCATTTTAGGTTATTACAAGCTATTGAATATAGTTCCCCGTGCTATATAGTAAATCCTTGTTGCTTATCTATTTTATATCTAGTAGTTTTTATCTGTTAATCCCATACTCCTAATTTATCCCTCCCCACCCTGCCCCCACTATCCCCTTTGGTAACCGTAAGTTGGTATTCTATGTCTGTGAGTCTATTTCTGTTTTGTAAATAAGTTCATCTGTATGACTTTTAAATTCCACATATAAGTGGTATCATATGGTATCTGTCTTTCTCTGCTTACTTCACTTCAAACTAAGCCCACTTTGAATAAAGGCTGCGGTCTTTAGGGAAGGAATATTGACATGTTTGCAGTAACCCTCCCTTTGTGGTCCCCTCCGCCTCCCCTTCCCAGCTCACAGGCAGCCTGGCTGCCCTCCTCAGCCCACCTGAGCAGATGCCCTCATTACCTCTCCTTCCTCTTGTGAGCCCAGAGCATCTTTTCTAATCCTCTGCTTATCAGTTCTCCTCGAAGTTTGCTCTCAAAGGCTTGCCACCAGCCCTGATGTTTCCTGAGGGCAAGAAGGGAGCGTTCTTATATTTTCAAAAAGAACAGAATCTTCAAGCGATGCAAAATCTTAAAAAGCACTGTGGGGACTCCTTCCCTCAGTGTGACCTTTGGCTGACATGAGAAACCCTGAGACTTTTCACGTTTGTTCTCTCACTCACTCTGTGAACACTGATCAAGCATCTTTTCTGGCCGAGTCAAGACACGGTCTCTGCCGCAAGGGGTCCCCAATCCACGGGTCACAGACAGGTCCCAGGTGACATCAGTCAGATAAAGGAAGGCTGCCGAGACGCGGGACACTTGAGCTGAATCTTGGTATCTCAGCAGGGAACGCATGGTGCATTCGAGAAGGAATGGGCTCTCTGCCTTGGCTTGTGTGCAGTCCACCTCCCCCACTGGAGCGGACACCCCATGCAGCACGACTGTCCCTTACTCTCCCATGTGCACCAGTGCCTAAGACAGTCGACATACTAGGATCTCAGTGAGTGTTCATGAATATATGAATAAGAAGGTTGAGAAGGCACAGTGGAAGCTTGGAAGGTGGGTGAGGCAGGGAGTCCTCATGCCACGTGAAGGAGTGTGATTCTCGACCGAAGAAGGGACAGTGTATAAGGAATAGGGGGTGGGGAGGTGTTCGCAGGCTTGGGCTCAAATCAAGTCAGTAAAGATCAGTGTAGCAGAGAGTCCTGTCTATGCCTGCCTCTGGCCAAGTTCATACTCTGCCTCAGCTGGTTCACACTGCCCAGCTGGTGGGGTGAAGGACCCTTGCCCACGCTGGGCCAGGCTCTCTGTCCCAGGAGTCTAGCTCTTGAGAAGAGAAGGCTGGTCCTCTGAAGGGAGCCCCCAGAGAGGATGGTCTCCGTGCTCTCCTTGTCCTGCCCATACAGGGACCCGGCGTACAGCTCTTCCTGGATTCTGACAGGTCCCTCACACACACTTTCTTGCTTAGATTCATCAGTCAGTTTCTGCTGCGTGAAACCCAAGACTCTGAACTGACAGTGTGCCCAGGCACCAGTCGCTTAGGACACAGGAGTAGTGGCTGCCCTGCCCTCAGAGGCTATGGTGAGTGGCTTTTGACTCCAGACGTCATCCAGTCTACTTGGCCATGAGGTCGGGCTACACAAGGGCATGCCCATGCTCCACACTCCTGGCGACAAGCCACCTGGGCGCTCCTGCTTTGTCCCACATCCACCTGCCCATGCCGGCTTACCAGCCTCCCAAACTAAACTGGCCGAAGGGGAGCCCGTAAATAAGGTCCTCGTGGGCAGCACTCAGGCAGAGGTGACATCGCTGTGACCCTGCACATTCCTGCTCCAGCGTCACCACTGACATCTGCCACCTTCATGCTCTTGCCTGACTGGGCACTGAGAGAAACCAGGCTGAGACGCGCAACTCTCTGACCACGCCCAGCTCTCTGACCACGCCCACACCAGCCCTGACCCCACCCACACCCCAGCTCCTGTGACCACACTCACATCCAGCCCTCGTGGTGGGCCCCACCAACTCTAGGAAGGCTCGTCCCAGCCCCTGTGGACTCCCACCCCTGCTCAACAGCTGTTGTTCCCAGGCTCCTATCCTTCCTTTCACCCTAACCCTACTCTTAGCCCTCAGCTGAGTCAGGGACCCCCTTTACGCGTCAGGAAAAATAATGCACATACACACCTTTCCACACAATCATGCCATTTTGGAAGACTCATGGGCTCCGAGACACCCATCCCCAGTCTCCTGTGGGTCCTGGTTGAGGATCTCAGCTTCACTGCCTGGTCTTCAACACTTTCAGGTCTGCTCACAGCTTTCCTTGTAGCCTCACCCCCAGCAAATTCTGCTCTCAAGTGGCACCACTGGCTGCCCCAAACCCACCTTATCCACAGCCACACTTCATGTCTTGACTTAAAAAGACCCTTAACTGATCAAACGCACACCTGACTCTTGACCCTAAAAAAGTAGCTCTGCAGCATTATCCATAATTGAGGAGAAATGAACACAAACTAAATGTCCAGTAAGAGGATAACAGTTACATACACTATGCTACACACCTCAGTGGAACAATAGGCAGCTGTTAAAAATAATATCTATGGAGATGTTTCAATAACTGGGAAAAGTATGAATTTTAATTTGTTAATAAAAACAGCAGAAATAGCGTCAAAATAGTGTGATAATTAGAAAGCCGTCTGCACGTGGACAAGAGTCGAAAGGTAATAAGCAAACTTGCCTCTGATATAAGGTTCTGAAAAGCACGACACAAGGTTGTATATACTGGGATTACTATACACACACACACACACACACACACACACACACACAATGCACACACTCATAAAACCCAGCAGAGGAAACATGTTCTGGAGGAAGAATGGTAGCAAAACGCTAACAGCCATTTTCTCCAGCTGATAGAACCATGGATATATTTTTCTTCTTTTTCTTTATGTATTTATTGTATTTATTTATTTCCTTTATTATTTATTCCTTGGGCTGTAAATATGCATATATGGCATATTTACAGCCCAAGGCTACTTATTCTCTTAAGATCCTACCGGGGAAATGAATTGGTGATGAAAAGAGAAGCTGTGGACAAAATACTTGGGTCTGCCATGACTTACACAGAGGATGCATAGCGACTCTCCGGGATGCTGTCTGTTTCTTGAGCAAAGGAATTCCCCTGGGAAGGCGGGTGTGCTTGTGCCCCATGGTCCCGCTCCCCTCTCCCATCCGTTCTCTCTACAGGGACCTCGTTTTCCCACCCTGTACTCACCCCCTCCTGCCCAGGTCAGCCTGCACCCCGCCGCCGTCACTCTCCGCTGTGTGGTCCTGATGCCTCTGGCCCACGGGATCCAGCACGGAGAGCAGCTCGGGCTGCAAGGCTGCAGGCACAGCCACGCTCAGGAGCCAACGCACCGTGCTCCCCGGCAGCATCGTCAGCTTCGACAGGTAGGACGCCAATCTCAGCTCCTAGAGGAGTGAATGCAGGGACTCAGAGCCTCATGGCTCTAATCTTGACGAACAGCAAGTTTTAATGGATCACAGTCTTAGGACTTTTTGTCCCCAGGAGATAAATATTTTAGTACCTCAGTCTTGAAACCATGTTCCCAAAGTCACAGAGCTGTCAAGAAAAATCTATTTGGTCAGCAGCCTTGGCTTGCCATGACATTCCCCAAGCCTTCATCCATCCCTTCCAACTACTCTCCACTCACTCTTCACAGCTGCAGCCTGGGCCCATTAGTAATTTCTCCTTCTTCTCATGTTCGGTGAGGTGATAGGGCTCAGAGGGAATAGCACAGACTGGAAACGACTGAAATGTGCCTAAATCAGTGGATGGTTAAAGAAACTGTGCTATGGCCATGCCACGGAATACCAGTCTGCAGTGAAAGGAAAGAACTGGATGGATCCCTAGGGCGTTTCGCTGCGTAAAAAGAGCCAGGCCCCGCTGTACTTCTGCGTGAATAACATTCCAGAGGTGACAAAATTTAGAGATGGGGGACAGAGCATTAGTGGCCGGGGTTAGGGATGTGGAGGGGAAATGGATATAACCATAAAAGCGTAGCACAAACAGATCTTTGTGGTGACCAAACAGTTCGACATCTTAAATGCGGTGTCACGCTAAACTACATGTGGTAAAATGACACAGAACTATACATGCATTTTATATGCATGTCAACTTTCTGGTTTTGATATTGTCCTAGGGTCCTGTAAGATGCAACCATGGGGGGAAACAGTGAAACAGGGGTCAGGGCACTGGAACTCTCCATACTAGCTTTGCAACTTCTTGTGAACCTAAAAGTATTTCAGAAAAAGGTTTGAAAAGGAGAAAGAGAGAGTACAGGCAGGCTCTGCACTCCCCCAAACCTGTGTTGGCTCCCAGCCCCAATGCACAGAACTGTGTGTCCTTGGGAAGTGTCTTTATTTCTCTTCAGGCCTCAGCTCCCTCATATTGTAAAATGAGTTAACAATAATACCTATGTCAAAAGGCTTTGTGAGGACAAAATGAGCTGTGACGTGTAAAACTGGTCTGTGTTAAGAAGGTAAACTCCCTTTCTTAGCAACAGCATGGGCATGCCTGGCCTCCTGGCCAACCAGAGACCTTCCCTGGGATTTTACACAGCAAACCCAGGAGAAAAAAAGCACTTCATACAGGAAAACCAGGACAGCTGGATGCTGAAAGGCCATCAGCTCAGGGCTGTCAGCTTTCATGTCCCTTCCTGTGTAGAATAAGCTTATTAGTGGACACAAAGAAACAGGGGAGAGAGACAGAGAAGGAGAGAGACCCACAAAGAGTCCTTTGCCAGTTGAGCCCCCAGAGCTCAGCTCTGCTCTTGGAGGGGACAGTCAGGGTATTAATATATTTCGTTTACACTCAAACTAGTTTGAAATGAATTTCTGTTACCTTCACCTAGAAAGAATTCTGACTTTACAAGACATCTAAGTGCCGTGCTTGACAAATCAAGGTCATTCAGTGAGTGTTTGTTGTTGCTGTTGTTACAGTATTTGTATGAGTTTCCTATTGCAGCTGTAACAGATCACCTCAAACTTGGGCTTAAAACAACACACATTTATTCTCTTACGGTTCTGGAGGCCAGAAGTCTGAAATCAGTGTCACTGGGCTAAAGTCAAGGTCACCCAGGCTGGCTCCTTCTGGAGGCTCCCGGGGAGAATCCCTTCCCTGGCCTTCCCTAGCGTCAGCTGCTGCCTGCATTCTTTGGCGTATGGCCCCTTCCTCCACCTTCAAAGTTCATCCTCCAATCCCTGCTTCTGTCATTCTCACATGGCCTTCTCTTCAAGCTGTGACTCCTGCTTTCCTCTTGTAAGGACACTTGTGATTACATTTAGGGCCCACTGGGATAATCGAGGATAACACCCCCATCTTAAAATCCTTAATCACATCTGCAAAATCCCCTCTGCCATAGAAGGTCATATTCACAGGTTCTGGGAATTAGGACTTAGACATGTTTGGTGGGCCATTGTGCCAGATTATTAGTACACTTATTCATTCAACCAACACCACGATGGAGTCCTACTGGGCGCCAGACCCTGTTCCAGGCACTGGAGGCAGAGCAGTAAGTAACACAAAGTCTCTGCCTTCACGAGGCTCACAGTCAGGTCAAAGAGACAGATAGTAAGCCTACAAAGAAACACCGTATCAGGCAGTGTAGATGCCAGGATGCAAAACAAGGCAGGATAAAGAGACAGAGGGTGAGGGGCGGGGGTGGCTGATATTTGAGGCAGGTGGTCAGGGAAGGCTTCTCCGAGGAGGTGACGTCTGAGCAGGGACCTGAATGAAGTGAGGAAGTGAACCACGGGCATATGGAAGGGAAGAGCTTTCCAGGCAGAGAGAAGGCAAGGGCGAAGACCCTGAGGTGGGGATATCCTTGGCATGTTTCATGGAGAGTGAAGGAGGCCAGTGTGGCGGGCATGGGCCGTGTGAGGAGAGAGACAACAGTTAAGTTGGGACAGGTGGCGGGGGATCAGCTCATACGGACCTTTACATCGTAGGGAGGATTTGACTTGTCTTCATGGTGAGCTGGGGAGTCACTGCAGGAATTTAAGCAGTGGGAATGGCATGAGCTGATTCTCATTTTTTAAAGATGACTTTAGATGACACAGGGGCCATGAACCATCTGCAACAAGTGAGGTAGCAGAGGGGCGGCATCTCAGGCAAGAGATGGTAGCTGTGTGAGCCAGAGTGGTGGAGGGGAGGTGGTGAGAAGTGGTGGGACGCGGGAGACTCTTTGATGGTAGAGCCAACAAGGTTCATTGAAAGACAAGAATAAAGGATGACTCCACCATCTTTCACTTGGGCTGCTGGGTAACTGGTGTCATTTACTCAGATGAGTGGAGCAAGCCTGGGACAGGGGACTGTCAGTCACTCGGAGTTCTGTTTGGACAGGCTAAGTCACTAATGGCGATGTCAAGTCTCAAGTTCAGGGCAGGGGTCTGGAGCTAAGATTAGATGGTAACCAGTGTGGTGATGACATCAGCAAGGGAGTGAATGTAGATGAGAGGGAATGAGGTCCAACGACCGAGTCCTCAGGCTCCCAACGTCCAAAGGCCACGATGCATACAAAACAGGGGCTTGAGCACAGGTAGCCAGAGGGCTGGGAGAGAACCAGGTGTCCAGGGTTTGGAAGCCAAGCAGGGAACATATTCAAGGAAAGGGCTGTGGATCAAGTGCCACAGAGAGGTCAAGAAGGACAAAGACATGGACTTGACCACTGGATTTGGAAACATGGGGCTGCTTACTACTTTGACCAATGCTTTCAGTGCAGTGATGGGGAAAAGTGTTATTATAAATACGAAGCTCTTTCCTGGCGACCCGTGTGCTTCCTTCTGCCTGTAGTACACTCTTCCCCAAAGTGCTCTCTGTCTGGCTCTCCTCAACTCATTCTTTTGGTTTCTACACCAGTGTGAGGCTCCTGGAAGCCTTTCCTGACACCACATTCTGGGACAGATGCCTCTCCTCTGCTTTTCTCTGGTGTTAATCAACTCTCTTCTGTCCAATTCTTGTATAAAATTCAGTTGTCCAATTTCTCATGTGCCTCTGCAGGGAGGTTTTAGGATGGGGTCAGCATCATATACCTCTCTACCTCCAGCATTTAACCCGGTTCCCAGCACAGAGAAAAACATCAACAGACGTGGGTCGAATAAATGAAGGATAAACTCCATCAACACCCTGTAGACTCACTTCTTCCTGAGGCAGAGGAGTAACCCTTCATCACTGGGATCCCCACTGGTGAATATGGGGACCCACCGGCCCACTGCCATGGCTCTCCCAGCTCTGAAGCTTTCTGATCAATAAAATAATCCTTAACAAAGGTCAGTCAACTGGGTCGAGTCTTCCTGAAGGTGGTGACACAAAAAGCATCTGTGTGGGTCACTTCTAGAGACTGAAATGAGTCACAAAGCAATGTGGGGACCGGCTGTTCATGCAGAAGACGGTGGCAGAAAGACCAGGCTTCACAGCAGGCCCTGCCTGCCCCTCTCTCCTGTTCTGCTTCACCACCACTGGACCTGGCACGGATTTCCATTGTTTGGGTGTATCTTGGCATATTTCATCCTTGCCTTGATCTTTAAGAAATACTGCTAATTTTAAGGAATCAAACAATGTAGAAAAGCAGAAAAATGTTAAAGTAATTATTCCAAATGCCACTATCCAGAAATAGTTATCAGTACGATTAGGCAAACCACGTTCCAGGAATATTTTTAGGCATATACATAAGTAGATGAATGGAGGGATGGATGGGTGGATGGGTATACAGATGGACAGATAGGTGAATGGATAGATGGATGATGGATAGTGGGTGGATGGATGGATGGGTGGTTAGGTGGATAGATGGACGAGTGGCCAAATGGACAGATGGATAGATGGATGGATGGATGGTAGGTGAGTGGATGGATGGATGGACAGACAGATGGACTGATGGATAGATGGGTGGATGGATGGATGGGTAGACAAATGGACAAGTGAATGGATGGATGGATAGACAGATGGAGTGACGGCCAGATGGATGGATGGACATGACTATAAAAATGAGATCATAATCCACATAAAATACTATTTGGTTTATGTATTTATTTTGTTAATTGCCTGCTTTCCCCACTAGAATATCAGCTCCTGAGAGCACGGGCTTTATCTGTTTTGTTTTGTTTTTTTTGCGGTATGCGGGCCTCTCGCTGTTGCGGCCCCTCCCGTTGCGGAGCACAGGCTCCGGACGCGCAGGCTCAGCGGCCATGGCTCACGGGCCCAGCCGCTCCGCGGCATGTGGGATCCTCCCAGACCGGGGCACGAACCCGCGTCCCCTGCATCGGCAGGTGGACGGACTCTCAACCACTGCGCCACCAGGGAAGCCCTATCTGTTTTGTTTGCTGCTAAAATCCCAGTGCCTAGGATAGCACTTGCCACTTACTAGGAGCACAGTCAATATTATTCAAGAACAAAGCCCGTTTAGAAGATCTTAAGCTGAATCTAAGTCATCCTTTATGTGGTTAGAAAAGAATGCCACTCTGTCGTCTACAGTGGCTGCAGTCATGCTGGAGCCCCAGGGGAGAAAGGAGGCGAGTTCAGTGAGGACCACAGATGGGGTCCCAGCCTCTCCCCACAGCACAGGGAAACTTCCTGCCTTGTGGGGTTAGTACCATTCATTTTTAAATGAGCACCCCCTTCCTGTTTTATTCATGAAGCAATTAGGAAATACTTTGCTTTAAAGAGAATTGTGCAGTAGCATGAAATGGAATGAGGAGAGCCTTTAAAGGGATAAAAACCCTGATTTTAAACCAGCCCCCACTGACTGGCTATGGGACCCCGGCTAAGTCACATGACCTCTCTGACCCTCAGTCTCTTCATCTGTCAGGTGATGATCCTCTCCATGCCTCTCCTCAACGCTGGGCTGATATCAGCTGCTGTTTGTATCATCACCATCACAGAAGGGCTGACGGATTTGCAGCAGTGCCCTGGGGAGGCTCTTCCCACTGCCGGGGTCCCCAGAGCAATGGTGAGCATGAACTGGGATGATGTGTGATGTGTCTAGCACACAGAGCAGGCATTCGAGAGTGTTATTTAGATATTGTCATAAATATGCAAAAAAGGAGGAGTTGGCAAAGTTGCATAAACATGAAAACATGGCTGCTCGTGTGGAAACTACGCTTCATGCAAATTTGGGAATTCAAACTATGCTGTCCCTAAGGCAGTGTAACCACGAGGAAATAAAACAGAAGAGAGAGAGACAGAGACAGAGAGAGAGATCACAAGAGAAAGAAGAAGAAAAAGGAGGAGAAGGAGGAAGAGGAGGAGGGGAGGAGGAGTAATGAGGAAGAGTAGGAGGAAGAACAGGGAGACAGGGAGGGAGACCTGACCTCCCTCGTTATCATCTCACCTGGTACAGAGAAGAAACAGGTGAAATACAGGAGTCCTCTAAACAGGGAGCGACGGTTAACTTTACAGGTCATCTTGTCTGGGCCACAGTGTCAAGATATTTGGACAAACATCATTCTGGATATTTCTTTGAAGGAGCTTTTGGATGAGATTAATATTTAAGTCAGTGGACTTAAAGCAGATGGCCTTGATGTGGGTGGGCCCCATCTAAGCAGGTGAAGGCCCAAACAGAAAAAAGACTGACCTCTGAGCCACAGTGAATTCTGCCAGTAGTGGGCCTTTGGACTTGACTTGTTAACATCAGCTCTTCTCTGGGTCTCCAGCCTGGTGGTCTATCCTGCCAGCCTATTTGGACTTGCCAGTCTCCATAATCACATGAGCTAATTCCTTAAAGTAAGTCTCTCTCTCCTTCTCTCCCCCCCAAGTCTTTGTGGTTCTGTTTCTCTGAAAAATCCTCACTAATACACAGGGGCTGGAAAAGAAACAAATCAGTTGAGTAGACTTTGCTGAGGGGACTCTACAAGGCACAGGGTTGGGGGCAGGGAAAAACCACCCCCCGACCATAGGGCCAATTCTTCAGCAGAATTCACGGTTTAAAAGAGCCAACAAATCAGAAATGAATCTGGATGAAATTCCACATGTGACACTCTGGCCGTCTGTCAATTCTCTTAGTTACAAAGAAGAAAGGTGGGGGTGGGCAATCAGGGTGAGTGTGGAGATGGCTCAGTTCCCCCAGAGACCCAGGCCAGGGGCATCATGTGCTCTGCAGGGAAACCGAGCAGAAAGAGCACGTCCTGCGTAGTCATCTACCCCAGGCTGAATCCTGAGCTCCAAGGAACGGCAGTGAGCCCTGAAGCCCTCACGCCACCAATCCGGGCACGGTTCCTCTATTTGAAAAATGGATATATTAAATGTATATATTAAACTTACTTAAGACTGAGAAGAAGAAGGTCTGGGTGCCTGTCTAATTACAGAAACTGACCAGGGCAATGATTACTATTGTCATTGCTGCTACCGTGACCCCCCATCAAATGTCCTCTATGTGCTGGCCCTGGGCCAGGGGTTTTCACAGATCTGCTTGGCAACTCCCAAGGTTCGTGTTATCATCCCCATCCTGAGGGTGAGGAATCGTGGACACTGAGAAAAGGGTGAAGTGATGAGCTGGCAAGGGATGGACCCAGGACATGGCAAACTTGTTCTCACCTGGCTGTACAGGGTCACAAAGGTGTCCGTCTCCATATTCTCCAGCAAATCTTCAAGCATGACACTGTTCTCTTGCTCCTCTCTCAAACTAGAGTGAAGACAAAACCCATATGAGTCCAGTTTTGTTACAAAGCTAGTTATTTAAATCCTAGTTATTTAAATAACAAGGGATCACAAATCTAATCAACATGATTTAAAAAAAAAAATCCATCCAAAGAGGTGGCCAGAAGAAGCTTGCTGGTTTTTAGCTAGATTATCTTGCAAATAATGTATCAGGGAGGGCTCACCAGGATGGAGAGCTCCTCGAAGCAAGAAGTTTTGTGGGAGCCATATGTAGACCTTTCTGTGGCTTTGCAGGGTAATCTGTGATCTGCATGGCTATTAGCGTAACTGATGCCATCTTGGGCCCTTACAGTCTCTCCTGTCCTTCTGCTGACCCACCTAGGACTGTGCAGTGAATCACTTCTCTGTCATCAAGGGCTTTGTAGTTAATAGATATTGTTTAATAATCATTAGGACCAGGTAGCCTCTATGCTTTGTTAGTCCCCAGACAAGGATGAAAACCTTCCCTGAAGTATTCCTGGCACCCACGAGACTAGTTACCCGTTCATAAATCTTGACTTAGGAATGCACGTCCTATTTCCAAGCACCTATCCCCATACCTTAGGTTAACTATAAAATTGTCCCAATGGCCCCTTGGTGGTGCGGAATGCAGCTGTGAAGGCTTCTGGATTATTGTCTGCTTGATCCCACCTTGTGAGTATGTTACCCTAGATAAACAGATCCATTGGTTATATGGAGCTGCCTGCCTTGTTTTTCGGTCTCAAGATGCCTGCTCAGTTCGGTGGGCACTTTTCGTTCCCTCTGACCTCCAACCGTGATCCTAAGTTGAAAACTCTCAGTATTAGTTGTCATGCTTGTGCTCAAGAACACCAAGATCTGGAGTCTTCAATTACCATGTGACCTTGTGTTGAAGCGGGCCCAGAGCCATCTCCCAAGGATGGACCTGACTCTGACCACAGAGGCTGGGTGGCACCTTATCACACGAGGTCTCTATCAGGCTTCTTGACTTCCCCACAAGGAGGTCCTCCCAGCCTATTCCTCAGCCCATCAAAGTTGGCATCTTGGGTTATCCATCCTGCATTCCTGCTGGTTAATACAATCTAAACCCAATCTGCAGGTACACTTCATACCAAAAGCTTGATCGTCAGCATTTTCCACCATGAAGCATGGAGTACGTTACTAAAATCCTAAATCAAGTCTAAATAAAGTCAACATCTCTGAGCATTCTCCTCTGATCAAACAGATTCAGTCTTTTATGCAATTATTTCAATGGAAAACAGAACTGCACTTTGATGTTCTGTTTACACAGAAAAGCGTAATCAAATACATTAAAATAACCTATAATCTCACCACACAGAAATCACATCTATTACAATTTGGCCTATTCAGTTAATTTGTGTGTATGTTTTCAAAAATGAAATCATGCTGTATATATAGTTTTCACCCTGTCCTTCACATGTCAACATTATATTCACAATAGAAAATTATGAAGCTGTTAAAAATTATGTTTTCCAGAAGATATATGTACCTCTATGTTCACTGCAACACTATTTACAATAGCTAAGATATGGAAGCAACCTAAGTGTCCATCCATAGATGAATGGACAAAGAAGATGTGGTATATATACACAATGGAATATTATTCAGCTGTAAAAAAAGGATGAAATCTTGCATTTGGAGCAACATGGATAGACCTGGAGGGTATTATGCTAGGTGAAATAAGTCAGACAGAGACAAACAAATACCGTATGGTTTCACTTATATATATGGAATGTAAAAAACAAAACAAACGAACAAACAAGACAGAAACAGACTCATGGATACAGAGAACAAACTGGTGGTTGCTGGGTTGGGTTGGGGGGAAGGGGGGTGGGAGGAGAGTCAAAATAGTTGAAGGGGATTAAGAGATACAAACTTCCAACTATAAAATAAATAAGTTATGGGGATGTAATATACACATAGGGAATATAGTCAGTAATACTGTAACAACTTTGTATGGTGATGGATGGTAACTGGTTTTACTGCAGTGATCATTTCATAATGTATAAAAATATTGAATCACTATGTTGTACACCTGAAACTAATATAATCTTGTATGTTAATTGTAACTCAAAAATAAAATAAAATACCTAGACTCTGTAAGGGAAAAAATATTTTTTTCAACAGTTCTTAATGCCATGGGCAAAGGCTAATTGTCTAATTAATCGAAAAAGAATGCAAAAAACAACAACAAAAAAGAAGATCAGGGGGTTCTGTCTGTTTTATAATTTTACAAAAGCAGGATATAAATATCATGTTTCTGGTGAGGCCTGAGTAAGGCCTGTATTCACTGCATCGTGCAAATGTCAATTCCTGGTCTGGATAATGTGTTGTTATCCTGTGAGATGTTGCCATTGGGGGAAGCTGGGTGATGGGCCATGGAACCTCTGCACTATTTTTTTCAACTACTTGTGAGTCTATAATTATTTCAAAATAAAAAGCTGAAAAATATTACCTTCAGTAAAACCTCAATATTAAATATTCAATAGAAATTAGATATTAAAAGACTCAAAAAATGAAGTATAAAAAGATGTCAGGGAAGAAGCCTGTTACGAAGTTAGCAGCTCGTGCCTGAGTGCTGGGAGGACCTCTCAGACGGCAGCATGACAGCCCAGGTGGGCCTTATCCCACTGAGTCTGAGAGGCCAGGTGCCCCCCTGGCCTGCGGGGACTGAGCCTACACACTGCCCTTGGGCCCTTGGCTCACCTCTGCTGGTGACGCTCCAGTAACTTCTGACCCTTGCTCAGGGCCCGTCGCAGGACAGCCGAAACCTGCCTTTCAGAATCTGTCTCCTCCTCCGGCTCGTGCAGAAGCCCAGGCCCCTCACCTGCCCACTGCTGCCGACTCTCCAGGGCCCGCTGCAGCTGGGCCGCCTCCTGGCGCGCCAGCTGGTCCTCCAGCTTCCTCTCCAGCTCCTGGAGCTCCTGCACACAGAGGGGCAGGTGATGAGCCCAAGGCAGGTGGACCGCAGGATAAAATCCGCCCTGCTTGGCACGGCGCTGCAAGCCTAGCACCACCTCCTTTTGCTGCCTCCCGGATCTGGCCGTGCCAAACAGCATGACGAGACTGCATCTGGGTCTCTCACACCTCCGTCCCTTTGCACACACTGTACACCCACCTGCAGGGCCTTTCCCCGTTTGCCTGGCCAACTCTGAGTCTTCTTTCAAGGACTGGCTTTAGAAGAACCTCCTCAGGAAAGGGCTCTGTTCTGTGTTGGCCTCAGCCTGTGGACTGTGATGGTACTAGCTGGAGATGCCTGGGGGTCCACACTCCCTGGGGCAGCGCCCACAGGCATTTTCCTGACGCTGATGTCAAGGTTGAACCTGCCCTTGTGGTTCTTGTGATTGCAAGACTCAACCTCACAACAACCATCAAGGACCTTGAAAAAACAAGGTTTATTACTCACAGGCCCTGGAGGGTACATGGCACACCCAGGCCACACAGCAGGGTCGCAAAGAGAGAGACAACATGGCCCTGGGGCTCTGCCTTTTGGATGGTCAAGGGTGGGGTGCCTAGTGTTTCACTGGTTCACTCTTTGTTGGTGAACTTAAATCATAAGAGCAGGAATTAAGGCGCAGGGAGGGCAAAGCAGGGTCACTCAAGAGGTCAGGTATGTAGGTCAACCAGAGCTTTCCAAAAAAGGGAAATTCATGGGTGGGGCAGCCTGACTTTTATCTAGTTGTTTAGCTGGCAACCTGTTTATTTTCAGACGATGTCTTTGAAACGGATGCCTCGACAATCCAAAGCTGAATGTCAGGCACTTATATTACAATCAAAAAAGCTAATTGTCAGGCACTTACTAATGGCTCCCTAAGTCCCCTGGGAGATGCAGACTCCCCCTCCTCAACTGTCCACTCACCATCCCTCGTATTTTCCCATTACAGACTGAATGAATATTTGTGGTCCCTCAAAATCCACATGCTGAATCCCTAATCCCCAGTGGGATGGGGCTTGGAGGTGTGGCCTTTGGGGGTAATTAGGTTTAGATAAAGTTACAAGGATGGGGCCCCCAAGATGGGATTAGTCCCCTTATAGAACGAGGAAGAGACCAGAGCTCCCTGTCTCTGCCATGTGAGGACACAGTGAGAAGGCAGCCATCTGCAAGCCAGGAAGGATTCTTCTCAACAGAAACAGAATCAGCTGGCACTTTGATCTTAGACTTCCCAGTCTCCAAAACTGTGAGAAAATAAATGTTTGTTATTTAAGCCCTGCAGTCTATGGTATTTGGATACAGCAGCACGAGCAGATTAGGACAATGCTCCACCTTCTGCTAGAGTGTGAGCTCCTGGGGGGCAGGGCTGCATTTCCATCCCCCGACCTGCAGCACATAGCAGCTGCCTGGCAGCTCCCACCTGTTTCTAAAACACATGGGTTGGGCTTCCCTGTTGGCGCAGTGGTTGGGAGTCCGCCTGCCGATGCGGGGGACGCGGGTTCGTGCCCCGGTCTGGGGGGATCCCGCATGCCGCGGAGCGGCTGGGCCCGTGAGCCATGGCCACTGGGCCTGCACACCCGGAGCCTGTGCTCCGCAAAGGGAGAGGCCACAACAGTGAGAGGCCCGTGTAGCACACACACACAAAAAAAGTTAAAACACATGGGTTATCGGCACGTATTCTACATGGCGAAAGCTGTGCTGGACCAGCAACCATGGATAACACCTAACACTGACAGTACGCAGGTCAAGCCTGACCCACTCTAAGTGCTCTGTGTTTATTCATCTCATTGAATCCTTATGACAACTGTAAGGAATATCTTATTTTCCCTCTTACAAATGATGCAACTGAGGCAGGGAGACAAAGTAATTTTCCAGGTCATGCAATTCTTAAGTGGCAGAATCAGAATACGGGGCCAGGCCAGCTGGCTCCAGGGTTTGTGTCCTTAACCCCCAGGCTATACTGTCTCTCACTGGCCAAACAGAAGACATCTGCACTCTGAGGCCACCAGAGTCAGAGAATCTGGGTACAAGAGACTGTCCACAGACTGCTTAGATGGGTAAGAGAGGGTAGGCAGGAAGGTCCCAAGCCTTGTAAAATGCAGACACACCGACTCTATTCTTCACCACCTGGCCAGTGTTCTATGTGGGGTGGAGTGAGGATGGGGCTTAATCGCAAGAGGCCTTGGTTAGGTGTCATGAGGAGATGGTGGCCCTTGGTCCTCCTAAATTTTGTGCAAAACCATCTGCCTGTCTGCAGAGGGGCCAAAGCTTGCATCAAATGCTCAGAAGGGTCTCAAAGTCCCCCAGAGGCTCAGAAACCAAGGCAGAAGAGAAAATGGCCAGAGAGGTAAACTGAAGTCGTAGTGTGGAGAGTGCGTGGGTTGTGCCGTCAGGGCCGTGGAAGCTTTGGAACGCTCTGAGCGTGGGCTACCATCACACTGAGATTTCCAATTATGACCATCCTTCTCGTTGCTGCGTCCCACATTGGAAACATAACCAAACACAGCATTTCCAACAGCACTAATGAGTTTCCCACAGCGTGTTCTGTCAGCATGCCCAGAGCCTGGTCACGAACCAGGCTTCCACTGAGGTGCCAGCCCCCAGCCCACAGTGTGGGGAAGGAAAGGACAGACCCACGCCTGCCAGTGTCCCCAAAACAGGCAGAGCACAGAGAGCTGGCGAGTCATGCTTTGGTTTTCCGAGACCGGGTTAGCCCTGGTTAGGAACAGGAAACAAGGTGGGAACCTGGTATCCTGCAGGTTCTAAGATGCTGATGGGAGGTTCTCCCAGAGGTCAGTTCTCCTCCAAACCCCTGCCACTTAGCACAACTGGAATCCAAGATTCGGTTCTAGAACTGTCTTCCTTAATGCCTGCTCTCTTCACTAGAGTTTAGATGCTCAGGTAGGGACTCTGGGACTGTCTTGTTCATCCTTCTCCCCAGCAGGAAGCAGGCACCTGGCTTGCGGAAGGAGTCACAGTAATTAGCATCTTCTTACTATTAGTAATGATAACAGCAATTAGCACATACCGAACGCCCACCTTGCGCTAGATTTGATTCACGCTATCTTTACATGAATTAATTTATTTAATCTCCACAAAACAGCACAGTCCCATTTTATCGATAAGGTAGCTCAGGTGCAGACAGCGTAAGGAAATCTCCTGAAGTCCCAAGAACCCAAGAGAGGAGTGATTTTAATTTCTCTGACTCTGGGCCCCATCTCTTGCTTCTATTGTCTCTGGAAAGCATTATGTAGGCATCTTTTGAATGAATGGATGGTTGGACAGATGGACAAATGATGATGATGATGAAGACAGACAGACAGGCAGATAGAGAGACAGTTCCAGGCCTTTTATTGGGCATGAGGGATGCTGGGGTGAATGAGCCATGGCCCCTAGACTCTGGAAACTCATGGTCTAGCGTGGGAGACAGTTGTTCAAACACAGTAACAGTGACAGGTAACAGCCCGTCTCTGGGAATCGCGATGGAGTTATTTGAGTACAGAGCTGGGAGAGACCAACTCTGTCCAAGGGAATCGTGGATGGCTTCACAGAGGAGGCAACATTTGGCTTGTCTAAGAATATGGAGAGGAGTTTGCACGTGGGCAGCAGAAGCATTCTAGGCAGAGGTCCTTCCAAGGAATGGAGGCCTGAATGTGTCTCAAGTGTTCAGGAAGCTGCAAGAAGGTCCAGGGGCTAAAACTCAGAGTCCGAGGGAGGGAGGGGTAGAGGATAAATATTAAAATATGGAGCTGGGAATGGGGCTGTCACTGATCATTTTTATTTTTCAGAAAGTCTCCTCTGGCTGCAGTGTGGAGGAGACTGCAGAGGGAAAGAGGAAGGCGGGTGGAAATCAATGTCAGGACAGGAGCCAGGCTTTGCAGGCAGGAGGTGTGGGCTCTGCTTTCCAGCTGTGGGACCCTGGTGAAATGCGTTAACCGTCCTAAGCCTCAACTCCATCTGTAGAATGGGAATAAAATCATCCTGGGGTTGACAGAAAGTTTACACACTTAACACGATGCCTTGGGCTTAACGAGAGCTCAATGAGTGCAAGCTACTCTTGGTGTGATTTTTGGTTTTCAGATTTGTCTGAAGAGTGAAGCTGGGCGGCAAAGGTCAGAAGTGAGAAAATTCAGGCAGGATCGACAGACTCGGTGACTGGCAGCAAGTGGGCAGTAAGGCAGAGGGGAGAAGAGAAAGATGTCCAGTCCAGGCTTGGAAAAGTGGATACGCAACCACTGAAATTGAAATGCAAATACAGTAGGTACAGTTAGTCTGGGGTCACATTATCTGTATGAGTAAGTCCATCCCATTTAAATTTGCCCATGATTCAATTACGCCTTTGCCTATGTCCCAATTTCACAAAATGAGTCTAAATCTTTCATCAAGTGAGGGGAACTTGATATAGCTTTCTTAGGAGTCATTGCTTCCAAAGCATTTCATTTCATGCTTTTTAAAATTCTCCTGAATGTGAAACAGCTTAAAAGCCCGTTCCCAATGGGAAAGTGGTTTTCCCAGAATGATCAGATTGCAGAATGAAAGTCTAATACCAGGAGCAAAATGACAGGCTTGTCTTCCCTCCAAATGCAAATCTTCACTCCAAAAAACCCCGGCATCGTATCCATCGCTTTACCGGGAATTTAATAATGCAGCATCCTCTAATTTATTATCAGTTACTTCCAATTCAGGACACATTAGCTCTTCTATTCTAAACACACTAGAGAATAAGAAAGCTTTGATGTTCCTCAAAAGGGCTTTAAGATAAAATTGAAAATGTAAGTGTTGTGCTGCCCAATTACTAATGGGAATAAGGGTCGTTGCAAGTGGAAAGGGCCATTCGGTGTCTTAGGGCTTAACTGAGGTGCTTCTCAGAGCATTTATGATGAAGAGATGAACTGGGAACTGAAAGCCAGAGGTTCCTAGTGTCTTATTTTGTTAATTTGTTTGATACATGACCTCGGACCTGCCCTTCCTCCGAAGGCCTCACCTGCTTCACCTATAATTCCTGGCAGTGGCCACCTCCATGCCAGTCACCTGGCAGCGATACGTACTGTGGGTTTTGGGTAAACATCCTGCAGGTATTTCCTCCTATTATTAATTTGCTAAGGAGTCTTAAGTTGAATGGGTGCTGAATTCAATAAAATACTTGTTCTGTATATACTGAAATGATCATAGGAGTCATTTCTTTAATCTGTTAATCTAATGAATTTTGTACATGAATGTTTTAATGTTAAACCAACCTTACATTCCTGAGAAAAACTCAGTCCGGTCATGCTGTATTAAATCCTTTTTACAGACGGCTGGATTAGGTCAATATTTTGTTTATGAATTGTACATCTATGCTCAAAGTAAGACAACTGTAATTGTTCTTTCTCGTACTATCCATGTCTGGTTTTCGTGTCAAGGTTATCTGAGCTTCATGAAATGAGGAATATTCTCTATTTTTTTTAACATCAGAAATAATCCTTATATGAGATTGGAAAAACTTGCTACCTTAAGGTTTGGTGGAGCTCACCTGTAAAACTCTCAAGGTAAGATATCTTTGCACGTGTGTCAGAAGATTTCAAAACTACTGAATCAATTTCTTTCATGGTAATAGAACTAGACAGGTTTTTTTTCTAGTTGAACCAATTTTGGTGATCTATAATTTTTTAGAAAATTTTCTGTTTCATTGCAATGTCTAAAGTCATCTACATAAAATTATTCTTCACAGAATTCTCTTATTTTTTAAAACTCTAGGGCATCTATTGTTATGTTGATTTTTATACTTCTGATATTACTTGTCCCTTATCTCTTTTTTAAATGGTCAGTCTTTCTGGATATTTGTATATTTATTAGACTTTGCTCAAAAAATTCAACATTTCACTTTATTGATTCTCTCTACTGTAGTTTTGTTTTTAATTTTATTTATGCTCTCTTCCTTCCCTCTACTTTCTACAGGTTCATTTGTGGTTTTTGTTTTGTTTTGTTTTTTGGTGGTACGCGGGCCTCTCACTGTTGTGGCCTCTCCCGTTGCGGAGCACAGGCTCCGGATGCGCTGGCTCAGCGGCCATGGCTCACGGGCCCAGCCATTCCACGGCATGTGGGATCTTCCCGGACCCATGTCCCCTGCATTGGCAGGCGGACTCTCAACCACTGCGCCACCAGGGAAGCCCCCCACTAACTTTTTATATGATTTCAGTTGTGAGCCTTTCTTCTTTTTCAATATAAGTTAAGGGCATAAATTTCTCTCTAACAACTGCTTTTTTAGAGAGAAAAAAAAGCAGTTAGAAACTGTCGTATCTACATTATTTTTCTGTTCTTTGAATTTGAAAATTTCCATTTCTTTGATTTGAAAATTTCCATTCTTTTGATTTGAAAATTTCCATTTCTTTGAAAATTTGATTTCTTTGATCCATGAATTATTAAGAAGTATGTTTAAAACTTCCAAAGTATGGAAGTTTTAATCTCTTAAAAAAACGGATTTAAACTTAATTGCCCTTTTTCAAAAAGGTGGTCAACAGGGTAATGCATGGTCAATTACTTTTTAACTGTTCTAATACGTGCTGAAGAAAAACGTATGTTCGTTAACCGTTAGCTGTGAGATTTTGCATGTGTACATTAAATACAGGTTGTTAAATGTGTGATTCAGTTCATCTGTATCTTCACTGGTGTTTCATTTGATCAATGATCAAACACAGAAGGAGGTGCGCTGAAAGTTCCCACCATGATGAGGGATCTATCAATTTCTCCCTGTTTGGTCAATTTTTCTTTTTGTTGTTTTGGGTCTTTTACTACATACATGCAAGTTGAGAATCTCTCTGTTCTCTGGGTGAATGAAACTTTTAAATCATTTTGGAATTATCTTTAACTTTTTAAATAATTTCATAAATCATTCTTTTATACTCTATACTGATAATTCAGACATCTACAGTCCTTGGGGATTTTAATCTGCTGGTGTTTTGTTTCTCTTATACACAGGTCCTCTTGTCTTGTGTCTTTATGTGTTCAGTGACTCTTTAAATTTTAACTGAGAACTCATATTTGGCTGAACTTAATCTGTAGAAATCCTGAGGTGCCCGGATTGAGAATATTTTCCTCTGGACAGGATCTCCCTTAGCTTTAGCCATGCACCAGGGCAGGCATCCCACCTGGACCTATTTAAATTTAATTTATCACCTTGGAGATTTCCCGACTGAATGGCTAAAGTATTTTTGGATTCCTATGTCACATTAGCAGAAGCCTTTGATGACAAATTCAGAGGAGACTCACACCCCTCCCCCCCCTCGCCCCCTGCCACCAGCAGGGCTGAAGATGGACAGGTTACCCTGGTGGCTGCTTTGACCACAGGTGGCTTTCTCCTCCCTCCTCACTGGGCATTCTGTCTCCTCAGGACATCCCACAGCCCCATCTCCTAGTCCTTCAAATTAATCCCCTATCCCTGGGCGTTCTGGGTTTCACCCTTTGCCCCTAGATTTCAGCCTCTGGATTTGCTTCTATCTCCCTCTATGAGTTCAGCTTCTCCAGGCTATCCTTAGCCCTTGGGGATTTTCCTCATTCTCTTGCAAAGTCACAAAGCATTAAAAAGTATGTTTATTTTTATTTACCCAGCATTTGGATGTTTTGTGCTGGGATATCAGCAAAGCTTCCCCTTCTTTCCTATCCCTACAAACAGGCGTCACAGTGCAGGGTGCACTATGTTTGCTGCAAAAACAGCTTGGACTCTTCAGGGTCTCATGTTATTTATGACTTCTGTAAAGAAATGACGGGAACCCCCATTAGCAAGATCAACTAGTCCATGAACATGACCCAGGGGTCTGAAGTGAGAAAGGGATACATTTCTGGCTCCTGTCACTCATTAGCTCTGTGGACCTCGGAAAGAACTTGACCTGCCACCTGCCCGAATCTCATTTCTTTACTTGAGAATTGAGCACAGAAAAGGTACCGACTTCATGGCATGGCTCGATGATTAATTGGCATAATGTTTGACAAAGCGCGTAACTGCAAAGCAGCATAAAATCGCAACTTATTAATAATCATGCTTAAATGATCATCTTAAGACACACAATTAAGTAATGAATGGTTAATGCTTAAATGAGAGTACACCCATTTCACAGCTCATTAGCGCTTGCCTGCCACACACGTGACACTCGATAAATGTGAGTTCCCTTTCTCACTGTAAGTAACTATTATAATAATACATGAAATTCTAAAATTATACATACAGGGACTAAAACTAGTCCTCAAAACCGTTACGTCGGTAGCTTTTGTTTTACGAGTATACCTCTCACGCCTTGAAAAAAATGCAGCATGTAGGAATAATTCGAATTTTGAAAATAAAAAATAATCCGTTATTTCACAGCATCTAAGGCGCCATTCATTGAAAGCTACACAGCTATTTTTCATAGTAGTATGAAAGATACAATACTGCTGTTGGCTGCAAGAGGCATCCCAGTTTCCCAGATTTTAAAAATGTTAAAATTCAAAAGGTTTGCTTCCTTGGAGGCAATGAAATAGAGCAGCCTTGGGCTGCAAGGGTGCACCATGCTCCCATGGAAGTTTCCTCACTCAAGCCTCTCCAGGACGCTGCAGTGGACACAGGACAGTGGACCACCCACCTAATGGTGGGAGAAGTGGAGGTGGCCCCCAGAACGAAACACCGAGGTATGTGGTGCGGCCCCCGCGCCTTCCATCCCAGGTCTGTCACTCACCGGGCTGTGCGACTCCAGGATCTGCGTGCAGGCTGACTTGGTCAGGGTCTCTGACGCACTCAGCTCCTCCAGGAGCAGGTCCTGGATGGTCAGGAGGGCAGTGTACGCCCACAGGGTCTTGGCCATCCTGGCTGCCTTCTGGAACTGCAAGGAGACGAGGGACTCGGCAAAGCGTCCCTCCTGGGCCTCCAGCTGCTGTACCCTCTCGCGAAGCAACTCTCCTCGGACCTAGGAGGGGCCAGCCAGAGAACCAGAGAGCGGTAAGTGGAGGGACGGCGGAGGACAGAGCACGCGGCTTACAAAAGCACGGTGTATTTATATTCATGCAGGCAGGCAGCCGGTCATCGATTCGGGGTTCTGAAGAAGGTCTCAAGGCAGCAGCGTTGGAATCTCAGTGCGCAGTTTAAGACAGCAAGGGCCTCTCTGCTTATAAAGATGCTGCGGGACTTTCAGAGTCCAGCTGTTCATTCCACATTTATCACTCTCGGAGGTAAATCGAACTGTGTTGCTCTCCAGGGCAAAATCCTTCAAGCCTCCCATCTTAAAGGATGAAAATTCAGTCTTCCTAACACAGCCCCTAAAGCCCTCCGCTCCCCGATCCCAGCTAAGGTACAGCTGGAAAGGTCTGGTCTGTTCTGCCACATCCACCCACATACGTGGGACTTCCATTACTCCTGACAGTTCAGGGCCTTGCACACCATGCTCTTTGTGTCTATCATCTGAGCTCTTCGCTATGATTCAAACATCCCTCATCTTTGTCCTCCTGAAAATCTCCTACTTGTCCTTTGCGTCTCTGGTTCCCAAGGAGCCACTTTGAAGCATCCTCACTCTGCACATGTGTCGCCCTCTTTGTGTTTCTTTTGTCTCTCAAGCTCCTCTCCCCAGCCGGCACCACACTGTTTACCCCACCAGGACAGAGCTCTTCCAGGGGAGGGCCCGACACCCGAGGGGCCCAGCAGCCTCTAGATGAGAGAATCCATTCATTATACTCATTCACTCAACTAAGTAGTTCATTCCAGCTTCTCTACATTTTTTCTCTGCTATCACTACCTCTTACACTTTCTCTAGGAAACTTGCTACAGGGAACAACATAGTCTACTGCTTCTCTGATTTCACCACCCGAGCCCCTATAGGCAGGTCCCTGTAAGTGTGCACCCCTCTCCCCTGCACAGGAAGCTAAAGTACAACCCCAAAAGTAGCCTACACAAGCGTCATATCTCGATGAAGCCTTTCATCTTTAAAGGTTTGTGGAATATATTCACAATAGCCAAAGTCAAAGCAACCCAAGGACCCCTCAACAGATGTACAGATAAACAAAATGGGGTCTATTTATACAGTGGAATATTATGTAGCCTTAAAAAGGAAGGAAATTCTAGCACATGCTACAGCATGGATGACATTATGCCGAGAGAAATCAACCAGTCACGAAAGGACAAATCCCGTATGATTCCACTTATATGAGTTTCCTAGAGTAGTCAAATTCATAGAGTCAGAAAGTAGGATGGTGGTTGCCAAGGGCTGGGGAGAGGAGGGGGTGGGAGTTAGTGCTTCGTGGGGACAGAGTGTCAGTTTGGGAAGATTAAAAGTTCTGGAGATGGATGGTGGTGACAGCTGTATACAACGTGAATGTACTTAATGCCACTGAATTGGATACTGAAAAAATGGTTAAGGTGGTACGTTGCATGTTACGTGTATTTTACCACAATAAAAAAAAAAAGGAAAATAAAAAGCTTGTGGAATTTTGTATCCTGCTATGTAACCTATTTTTAAGATTTGTATGTTTATATTCAGAGGTTATAACGTAGCTGGCACAAGGGAAAATATTTACACGGCATAGAGGCTAGCAGAAGATGGTGGCCCGGGTTCTCCCATGGCTGTGCAATTTTCCTGTGCCCATTGTGTGTCCTTCAGAGGAAGGCAAATCTCAGTTTAAAGAGATCAGATTTCACCTGTGTGATCTGTCCTTCAGGAAAAACTCTGCTGCAGGAAGGAGGAAAAAGTGCCCCAAAGAAGCAAATAGCCCACTTTGGGTATTATTGGCTGGAAAAGAAAACTCTGCTGGGGGACCTGCAAAGGCTTCTTGGAGAGGTGGTGCTTACCACAGGCCATGGAGAAGGAAGGACAACAAGTGAAACTAGTTCTTCAAAGACGCTGTGGGGACCAGCATATTTGGGTCACAAAGCAGCCCACTAGCAACAGGGATCAGAGGCAATAACACACAGAACTACGGCATGAAAACAGCTTCTCTGGAAGAAGACACTTCATTTCCCTGCTTGAAAGGAAACATGAAGTCTTGTTATCAAAAGGATGCTACCAGACCCCAGTCTTTCCCTAGTTTGGAGCACCAGGTGACAGCCACTTGTGACAGTCCGGTGATCTGTTTCCACGGTAATTACGGATCACTGGCCTGCCCCTTCCAGGTGGGCTTTCTTCGAGGGCCAGCAGCTGTACTCAGCTTGTATGGAGGAGCCTGAACAGCTCGTAGAGGTGGTCCAATGTCCTTGCAAGACTGGGCGATGCCCTGTGAGAATGGGGCCCCAAGAGCGGTGTCTGATTACTTCCTCATGGGGACACTTGGAAACTGAGTCTCTGAAGTGCTTTACAGATCCTAACAGTCTTCCAGCAAACTCTTTTTTCCCACCGTTATTTGTTTCACAGTAAGTTCACAAACAGAAAATATATTTACACCTTAGTTCATTCATCCAAAAAAATTTAATGAGCACCAAATATGTATAATATAAAGGAATGTGTGACGCACCCGGGAATGGTGCGTCACTAGACAGGTATCTAATCCTGAAAGAGCTCAGAATTGAGGAGGGAAGTAGGCAGCATGGTGAAAGGCACAGGCTCCAGAGCCGGTACTCTAAATTTGTTTGATATTTTTGCACTTTAATTATCTAGATGATGGGGTGGGTGGCAATGTCTTTCCAGGCATAGAAATCAATTTTTCTATCTTAAATTTAAGCATTAATGATGTTTATTTAGCCGGGTGTTATGTTTATTTAGTCATGCACATGACTTAGCTTCTCTGAATTCCTAGCTTTGTCTTCTTCACTCAAGGAGTCCACCAGGTTCTGCCTGGTTTCCTTCCCCTGTGCCATGGCCTGGAAGTTCTTTCAGGGCCGTACCCAGGACAGTCACAGGGCTCAACTCATTTGTTCCCTGTTTCTCAGGGATCACTTTTGACTGTTGTCCAGTGTTTTAAAAAACACATTATTTCATACATTTTGTTCATTGTTTTTGTTTTGTTTTGTTTTAGGTGAGGGGATAATTTGATGCTTCAATTCCATTATGGCCAGAAGCAAAATAAGTCCCTAGTAAGGTTATTTTGATTATTAAATAATCTACTACTTTGAGAAAACCATAATTCAAAAGGAGTCATGTACCAAAATGTTCATTGCAGCTCTATTTACAATAGCCAGGACATGGAAGCAACCTAAGTGTCCATCGACAGATGAATGGATAAAGAAGATGTGGCACACATATATATAATGGAATATTACTCAGCCATAAAAAGAAACGAAATTGAGTTATTTGTAGTGAGGTGGATGGACCTAGAGTCTGTCATACAGAGTGAAGTAAGTCAGAAAGAGAAAAACAAATACCGTATGCTAATACATATACATGGAAACTAAAAAAAAAAAAATGGTCATGAAGAACCTAGGAGCAAGACAGGAATAAAGACACAGACCTACTAGAGAATGGACTTGAGGATACGGGGAGGGGGAAGGGTAAGCTAGGACAAAGTGAGAGAGTGGCATGGACATATATACACTACCAAATGTAAAACAGATAGATAGTGGGAAGCAGCCGCATAGCACAGGGAGGTCAGCTCGGTGCTTTGTGACCACCTAGAGGGGTGGGATAGGGAGGGTGGGAGGGAGGGAAGAGATATGGGAACATATGTATATGTATAACTGATTCACTTTGTTATAAAGCAGAAACTGACACACCATTGTAAAGCAATTATACTCCAATAAAGATGTTAAAAAACAAAAACAAAAAAAACCCCAAAAACAAATACTTGAAAGAAAATAAATAAATAAATGAATAATCTACTACTTTTCGTTGACTGTAACAGTGCCTGACACACTGAAGTGTTGAATGATGGCTAGCTGTTGTTGTTTATTGTTAGTATTAATTTTATTATCAAAGGTAGAACATGGTTGGTGGCATAAAGGAGGTCCATATATAGCGCTATGATATTTTAGAGGATGGAAGAAGGGGAGGGGTCAGGGAAGGTTGTGAAGATATCAGCTTTTGAACTGGATATTGAAGGATCCAGGCATTAAGGAAGAGGGAACAGCACAACCAAAGGCACTGAGGCAAGAGTGTATGGGGTCCCTATGGGGTTAGTGAGAGGGTGAATTAGACCAAAGCTGAAAGGAAAAGTGGAAGATAAGGACCTAGAGGTCAGACAGAAACCACATTACAGAGACCCTCACTGCCAAGGGGAGGTAGGTAGCCTCTCTCCGGAGGCAACAGAAAGGGCTTTGGCAAGCCTGTTAAAGTTACTAAAAAGGAAAAACATGAGTGACAGGCAGGTGAACAAGAAATGGATGAGCAGTCCCCTCCTTACACACCTGCACGAGCTCATATTTCCACATTTCCTCCATGTGGTTTCAATCTTTCCCAGCCCTGGACAGGTAGTGGCCCAAATACCCTGTAAGGCCTAGTCCCCTGCAGAGATGCAGAGCAGAGTAAGGTGGCCATGAGGGGTATCTCATTTTACTTATGCACAGTCATTCCTAAAATGTGGGATAAGTGTAAAGCCTTTTGCAAGTACTTCGAGAACAACTTGCACAGTGAAATTAACAAAAGAAAGATTCTCTAACATCCTCTTTCTTCTTCGGAAAGCTTAATTTCTTAATTCTAGCCCTATGAGAGTACGCCCCTGAAGAGGGCGTTCATCCTCCTTTAAAAGAACTCCTGGGAAAAGATACAGATTTGCATTTCTATGAGGTATTAATGACAGGCTTAATTAAATATTCAAGCTACCTAAATTAATAAAAATACTCTTATTTTAGATGTGAAGTTCAAACAACTTCCTAACTGGTTCCCTGGTAGAATGTGCAGTTTTGAAGGAGTCGTTTCTTCTATTCGTTGGGATGTTCTTTAAACACAAAATAAAATCAACCTGTCAATCATCAGAGAATTATTGAGATTCTAAGAAGTTCAAGACCTTACACCCCTCCTCCTTGCACAAGTTTGGAAACATATACAACTGGATGCATGGGTGAGCCAGACAGACACCAAATGTCAGCTCTAATATTGATGGAAACTAGACTGGAGAATGTGGCTCAGATGTGTTTGCAAAGGAGTGGACACTCCTCCAAACAGCAGGCCTCCTCCCTTAGCTCATCACATCGTAGTCAGAAAATGGGGGCTTCCTGCAGACAGGCTGGCTTCCAAAGAGAGGAGGGAGTTGCACCGAGCATGCTCAGTTCCTACTTTAATCTCGCCAATCAGGTAACATTCTCCTTGGAAGGAAGTGGGCAAGGAATGCAGAGAGGCCAGGATGTCACTAGCAAAGTCCCTCCATGTGGAAAGAGAGGGGTCAGAAAGGAGTCACATTAGGAATCTCACATCCACATGCTGGGAGGAGATGCTGATGAAACACTATTTAAATATAAGAATGCACTCGTATTCTAGTGGCTGGCCCTCTCAAAAAGCAGGTCAGTTTAAACCATGCTTTGCAGGATGGGTTCAAAATTTAAGACTCTCTCCTTTATCTTGCATCAGGAGGGGAGTGGACTCAGTAAAGGTGTGTTGGGTTAATGTTTATTGAATGAAATAACACCCGGCTAAGTAAACAACATTAGTGCTTAAATTTAAGATAGAAAACTTGATTTCTATGCCTGGAAAGACATTGCCACTCAACCCATCATGTGCATAATTAAAGTGCAAAAATCTCAAACCAATTAAGAGTACTGCCTTAAACTAGTCAGCATAGTTTTATTTCTTGTGTTTATGGCTGATCTGTTATCTCCTACGTACAAACTTACCACCTAACTAGCTGTGTGACCTGGACAAGCTGCTTAACCTCTCTGAGTCTCAGTTTTATCTATGAAACGCAAACAATAAAATGACAGGGAACAATGCCTAGTAGAGTCTGTGGTACCTAATGAGCCCCTAATAAATAGTACCTGCCATATTCTTACCGCTAGTATTATTTTGGTTATCATTACTATACTCAGTTAAATAGAGTCTCCTTTGGGTTGCAGGAAAAAGATAAAACAATAGTTTATAATATTGAGAGTTTTCTTTCCTCCTTTAAAAAGTTTTTTCATTTCTAATTATAAAAAAACATGCACAATGTAGAAAAATATTAACAATTGAGATTCCTGGAGAAAGACAGTAGATTTATAACATGCATCTACTGCTCTCTTTAAGGCAGAAGGACTCAAGTAAAACTCTACATACTGACTACTAAAATCTCAGTTCTCTTCCCTCATTTGGCTCCTGACATATGGGTAGCAAGGCCTTTACCATTTAGGCAGGAGACTGGTCTTCTCTGGGCACTCTGACCAGATTTCAAGAAAGCTCTAAAGTTACAGACATTGGGAATTCCCCAAGTGAGTGGTCCAGCCCAGTCACACCATAGTGAAGGTCATAGTCTGCAAGCCCTACTTACAGCTTAGAGCCTCCAAGTAGCATTTAAGTACTCCACTCTTTTTTTTTTTTTTTTTTGCTGTACGCGGGCCTCTCACTGTTGGGGCCTCTCACTGTTGCGTCCTCTCCCGTTGTGGAGCACAGGCTCCGGACGCGCAGGCTCAGCGGCCATGGCTCACGGGCCCAGCCGCTCCGCGGCATGTGGGATCTTCCCGGACTGGGACACGAACCCGTGACCCCTTCATCGGCAGGCGGACTCTCAACCACTGTGCCACCAGGGAAGCTCAAGTACTCCACTCTTAAATATGAGCAGACCACCAAGGATGGCCACATACCTGGGAAAGCCTCTAATGAACGCAGAGGTGATAATAAATATGCAGGAATTTTTTTGAAAAACTTAATGTTCTCAGAGAGATACAAGAGTTATAGTAGCCTTAAAACAACAAGACAATGTCATTTCGTAGAGAGCATTCAGAGAGAAAAAACTCTTGAAAAATTAGAAATTAAAAATATAAGTGGGCTGCTTTAGGAGCAGTGGGAAGCTATGAAACTTCCCTTAGGAACTCTGCTCAATATTCTGTAATAACCTAAATGGGAAAATAATTCGAAAAAGAATAGATATGTATATGTATAACTGAATCACTTTGCTGTACACCTGAAACTAACACAACATTGTTAATCAACTATGCTCCAATATAAGATAAAAATTTTTAAAAAAGAAAGAAACTTTCCTTAAAATGGTGTTTCAGGGAGATGACTTTGACAGAGTCTGACTCAAGGGATAAAACAGGGGCAAGAGTAGACATGAAGAGAACCATCTGGAGGCTTTCCCAGTCTTGGTAGGTGGATGAATGGATTTTCTAGCCTCTTCCTAAAATGCATTCCCTTCCAATATGCCTTCTTTTCTAAGCTTTATAAAGACCTGTACCATCAGTTTTCTCTCTTGTCATGTCATCTGAAAATGAGCACATTATTCTCATGCTTAAGCTCTAGTCACTTCTGAAATGACAGGTGTGTGAAGAGCTGTTCCTGACAGAAGCGCCAGCCACCTCTGCATAATTGCCAAGGCTGCTGCAGAAACGCACTAGGATGCACGGTTGATTGCAGTGCAAAAGTTCCACTCCTGATGGAGGGATTGCTAATGAAGTATGCAAGCATGGCATATCATGAAACCTAGAAATAGTGAATGAATAATGGATGGGTGAACGGTTATGTGGTAGACACACCACCCAGATGGAAGCAACATCATTAAAATAGTACCAGAAATCGTGGGTGAGCAGAAAATATGGTCATGTCACTTTCATTTATATTTAAGTGTTCCTAGAGAAAATTTATGAGAAATTTATATATACTTTGTGAAAAACCAGCAAGAGAATGCACCAAAGATGAACTGAAATATTGCCTTCGTTTCTGGATCCATCAATTAAAATTCTGCTAACAGAACACAGAGGTGGGCATCAAGAGACTGGAACTTTATCCTTGCTGAAGTGTCTGGCCTCAAGGCCCCTCAGTCCCCAGAAACCAATCCAGCTCTTGACAGGGGCTGGGATTGCAACCTTAACCTCCATCTCACACTGACAAGTAGAAGGAAAAGAACAGGTTAGACTAAGACACGGCCCCCAACCCCTAGAACCAATGAGAGCAGAGGTCAGGAGAGGAGGACTGGCCAACAGAGACTGACTTCTAGAACTACTAATGAATATATCCTGAGAGATACTCTCTACGAAGTGCCTAAATCTTGTCAATTTTCCCTCAAAAGGTCTGAGCTTCTCAGTGTAGCTGTCAGGACTCTCATGACCTGGGTCCTCCCTGCCTCTACTGCTCCTGTCTCCATATCTAACAGAAAATACTCAGCCTTTTTGAGGACAAATAAAGCCACAAGGTAAGCCTCAATAAATTCCAAAGACTTGTTATCATATACACTTTGTTCTCTATCTAAAACATACTAAAAGTAGAAATCAATAACAGAAGGATAAGTTTGTTTTCTTTTTAAGGATCTGTTAGAAGTAAAAATCAATCAAAAAAGGATAGGTTAGAAAGTTCTGCTTCTGGCCATGATACGGGAACAGGGAACAAATTTACTCTGTAACCAGATTTGCTTTCCCACAGCTAGAAAACTAGACAAACCACATGATGCAATGGTTTTCAGACACTGGACAACAGGCAGCACAGAACTGGGATACTTGAGAAAAAGGAAATAGACAAGGTGAGCCCCACGGTTGCCCCAGCTTACAGCCTGAATGCAGTTCCTAGTACACAAAAGGATGTGTTGGGGAACCCAGGGAGAGACCAGCAGGCTCAGTACTTTCAGAAAACAAAAGCAGAGTTTGGGAGGCCCCTGTGCCTAGAATTTGTGGGGCAGAGTCCTAAAGAGGAGGGAGCTGCTGAGAGAGGGAGAGAGAGAGAGAGAGAGAGAGATCCAGAGATTTGCAAGGGGCTTTGGCTGAATACTGTGCATGTTTGAAAAAAACCCAGATAACAAACCAATGCCAGGCCAGGGAAAGAACCACCAGAAATAATAGGCAGAACCATTGCTGGAGCTCACACAGAGCTGGGAAGAGCTTGTGTTCCCACGACCCAGAGTGAAAAGACCCCACGACACACAAGGTATCAGGTAGAGTCCTCAGAAGTGTGTTGCCGCAGCAGCAGGGATACATTAGTCCTCGACTAAAGGCAGCTCTTGACCCAACCTAACAAAGCTTAAAAGCAAGCCTTGAGGTGAGCTGTGACAAAGCGAGAGAGAGGCATGGACATATATACACTACCCAACGTAAGGTAGATAGCTAGTGGGAAGCAGCCGCATAGCACAGGGAGATCACCTCAGTGCTTTGTGACCGCCTGGAGGGGTGGGATAGGGAGGGTGGGAGGGAGGGAGACGTAAGAGGGAAGAGATATGGGAACATATGTATATGTATAACTGATTCACTTTGCTATAAAGCAGAAACTAACACACCATTGTAAAGCAATTATACCCCAATAAAGATGTTAAAAAAAAAAGCAAGTCTTGAAAGGATAAAATTAATCCAAAAGAACATACCTACATGTCCAAACCCCACTATTAAAGAAAATACAAAATCCGGTACCCAACATGTAAAATCTACAATGCCTACCATCCAATCAAAGATTACCATGCATGCAAAGAAGAAGGAAACTATCCATAATCCAGGGAAAAATCAACCAATGGAAATGAGAGAGAGGATGGAATAAGCAGACAAGGACATTGAAACACTGCTAAGAAAAAGAAATGAGGCGTAAGAGTCAGAAAGGAGGCTACGAAGCTGTGATTATTTGTAGACATTACGACCAAATGCAAAAAATCAACAGACACATCCTCACGAGAATCTTAAGAGGCAGGTGTACCTATCATCCACACTTGAAAGATGAGTACGCTAGGGTATAGAGTGGTTAAGTGACTTGCTCAAGGTCACAGGGCTGTAAGTGACAGAGATAGGGACTTTGGACCCAGCAGTCTGGCTCCAGAGATAGAATAAGGGAGTCTGGAAAGACTTATAAAAATTAGCAACATTTCTTTACATCAGTATCAAATAAGCCCAAAACATAATTGAAAATAGGTAATAACTCACAATTGCAACTAAACCTATCATGTATCTGGGAATCATCAAAAAGAATACACAAGACCGTATGTATATGTATACCTTATCCATAAGGTGACCCTATGATTTATCGCCCAAATTGAGGGTAAAAGGAAGAGCTAACGGGAAGGGACATGGGGATGACAGGGGAGACTGGGACTGTCCCAAGCATATCGAGATGGATGTTCACCCTACTTAATGGAAACAAATATAAAATCTATTAAAGATCCTAAAAGAAGATCCACATAAAATAAGAAACATTCCACCTTTTTGGAGGGGAAGACAATTCTCAAATTAACCTGTAATTTTAGTTCAATCCAACAGAAATTTATCTTGGAACTTGATTAACTTATTCTAAAATGTACATGCCCTCCAGAGTCCTCCAGGTTGAAAATCATGCATCTGTGCATTTGTAAGGAGCCCATCAGAAGGACTGGGATGTCTGGAGTGTCACAGGTGCACAACAGCCACTCAGGATGGCTGCCTCTGACCGGAGCTGATAACCCATCAGCTGGACAGAAAAGGTGGGCAGGCAGGAAGTCCACTTTCATCCCTCTGCCTGTCTCTCTTTTCCTCCCTGAATCAGTCGTACAATTCTTTCTGAATGAGTCACATACCACTCATTCAAGGCGGAGCTCAGCATAGTCAGGTGGCTTCTATGTGAAAGCAGGAGGCGAACTTGTAAACGGTCGATGTACAAACTTGCTGCTCATCTAAAACCGTGAACATCTCAAGTGCAGGATCCTGCAACAGTGCCCGGCCCAGAGAACAGGCTACAAAATGTTCTAGAGGAGGAAGTGAAGGAGAATGAGGGAAAGGGGAAAGCTGAGCACGGCAAGGAAAAGGAAAGAGGTGGAAGAAAGGGAGGGGACGCGGGGAAGAGGACCAAACAGCCCTGCTGGGAGGCTGAAGCCTTCTCGCTGTCACTGCGGACCCAGCACCATGATGGAAAGGGCATGGGTGATGGAAGCAGACGTGCCTTGTGGGAGCCCCAGCTCAACCACTCACTGATGGCGTGACCTTGGGCAATTCTGCCGACCTCTCCAGATGGCAGAGTCCAGACCAGGGACATATCAACCTGGGGCTGAGGGCTGCAGATTCTCGTAAAGAAAGGGGGCACCTGGCAGGTGCTTCCAGCATGCTCTGCAACCCCAGCTGTGAAGCCACAGTCCCTTTGGGGACAGCATGCTGCCAGCCACGCAGGGGCTTAACAGTGGGTCTTGGGACAGTGGCCATTAGGTCCCTGCTCCATCTCGATAGCTACATGAGCTAGGAAGGGGTTCCCAGTCCCGAAGCACAGTCAAACAACTGTCAGCTGCTGGCACCCCCCAGGGGCTGTCATTTCTGTGCAATCACCCTGCAAATAAAAAATCTGAACAATTGCCACGGATGCTAAGAGATGCAGTCGACCGACTTCAGGAGGAACATCAAAGCCGCTGACTGGGGAGTGCCTATTTTATTGGCACTTGCCACAGTGAGATAGCCATTTGTGAAGATGGCCTGTCATGAAAAGGTCACAGCTGACAAATGACTCTTGGCTGCCTTTCTCCATGAGGCCGGGATTAGGTAGCCTATGTGTTGCTCCATTATTGGGGAAATGGGCACTGGAGCCCACTCCAAAGTTAAAAAGCACCTTCCAATCCATTTGTTCCTCACAAATCCGGTGACTAGTGGGTTATCATTGTCTCAATCCTGATTTTACAGATGTGGGAGCCAAGGCACGTTCATCCAACATTACACAACCGTGGGAAATAACTATGTTCCGTGAGAATATTCCCTGTCAAAGACGAAGAAGAGATAGAGCTTTAGCTTGAAGTGCTGGATCCACCACCGCCTGGCTGCAGAAACCTGGATGAACTCACTGTGGAGACTCAGTTTCCACATCTGTAAAATAGGGATATGGACCATTCCTACTTCTTAAGGAAGTCGGGAGGGGTAAAGCACATAATAGAATGAAAGAGACAGGCTAGAATGGCGGAAGCATGTGAGGTCAGGTGAACTCACGGTGGGTGGGCTGCTGAGTTCGGCTCAGGAAACCTCGGGACCTTCTCAACCCATCCTTCATCCTGTCCCTCTCCTCCTTCTACAGCGCTGGTGAGACTCAGCCCATCTTCCCAGACAGGCACTTGAGACCCTCCACCCCGGGTCTGTTCCCCCATCCCCTCGGGAGACCCAGCACCTCAGCAAAGCAGCCTTTTCACGGGGCTGCAGACTCTCTGGGCTCCCCTGAACCTGCATTGTGTCCTTGGCCACGGCTCAGGCCACCCATTCCTTCCACCAAATCAAATCCCCACTTTTCCTTCTCTGACAATATCTACCTTAAGTGTGACAATGGGTCACAAACCAGCGTGCATTGGAGGAAACGCCCTGCCCCACCCCCCATGCAGCTAGTTCCTCCATGTAGTCCCTGCCTCACTCCACCCCTCTCCTCGTCCCCTCCGGGGTGAACTGGGAATCCACCCCACCGGGCAGGCTTGGCTCAGCTCTGCTCGGGGAGCCCCACTTCTGCTCCTCCAGGTAGGCTGCTGCCAGGAACCCCCCAGGGACACCTGTGATCGTGTGACTGAGTCTGTTTAATTCTGGGATGTTTAGCAAGCCCATCTGGCTCTCATGCTAATTCCTATCTTCTGAGCTAGCCTTTAACAGTAAGACAGATGATATTTCCACCTGTACCTGCCTTAGTCTTTGTCTTGTGTCTCAATTTTATATAGAACACAAGTGGGAATAGGGTGCTACTTCTTGTGTCCCTTAAGACATCAACAACCTGTACACACCTGGAAGGAGCCATGACCTTGCCTGGAGCAGGTTCTATGGCTCTTTGCTGGATTACGCATTTGTGTTCTGAGAAATACACTTACATTAAAAAAAAAAAATTAAAATAACTAGGTAAAGGACCCGAGGGACAGAAGGTAGGACCAAAACCAGCAGCTCTAGAATATGGTCTGTACATCCACTCACTGACAGTCCTCTGGGAGTCTGCCCTTTGCTGGGGAAGGCAGCGGGCCCCCGGCAGTGACAACACGGTTTCGACTCTTAAATGTCACCTCCTCAGAGACACCTCACCTGACTCTCCCACCTACAGTGGATCCCACTTCCCCCTCGCCATGCCCCCACCCCGTCACTATCACACCATCTTATTCATTTCTTTATCGGCACTGATCATCATGATCTATCATTTTAAGTGCTCTTTGTCTAGAATGTGCATTTCTGAGAGCTGGGACCACCCCAGCGGTCGTGAACACGATGCCTGGGACATTGCTGCCTCCTCAGCATCCCAGAGGAATGAAGGAACAGCGTGAGATATGCTAGGACGGGAAAGGAAGTTGGCAGGGGGAGGGGTAAGTGGGAGAATTGGGTGTTCCGGGAAGGCTTCTTGGAAGAGGGGGCACCTGAGGACAGAGGCTGTGCCTTAGGACAGCTGAGGACAAAGTCCACTTGTTCAGGTAAAAAGAGGTGGAAAGGTAAATCCAAGAAGAGGGAAGGACACGGGTAAGCAGCACGTGGTCATACGCAGTACACGCAGAAACAGAAGTGTAACAAAAGGGGGCTGGTGAGGGAGGCTGGGTTGCTTGTGGGGCACAAAGGAGGGTGTGCAAGATAAATGCGGAGATAGAAGTGAAGCAGCACAAGTGAACCCCTCAGCACAGAGCCAGGCACAAGGATGGTGGCAACCACAGGCCACGGAGGCAGCACCAGAGATGAGGCCAGAAGAATGGACCAGAGAGAGACCTCCTGGGGGAGAAGTGGAGGAAGAGGGTTCCAGGCAGAAGGACCAGGTGAAAAGGGGTGGGGGTGGGGGTGGGGCGGGTCCCACCTGCAGGAACACAATGTAAAAACCAGGTGCTGTGGGGAGGAGGAAGGGGAATGTGGGGCGAAGTGAAAGAGTGGCATGGACATATATACACTACCAAATGCAAAATAGATAGCTAGTGGGAAGCAGCCGTATAGCACAGGGAGATCAGCTCGGTGCTGTGTGACCACCTAGAGGGGTGGGGTAGGGAGGGTGGGAGGGAGATGCAAGAGGGAGGAGATATGGGGATATATGTATATGTATAGCTGATTCACTTTGTTATACAGCAGAAACTAACACACCATTGTAAAGCAATTATACTCCAATAAAGATGGTAAAAAGAAAAAAACAGGTGCTGGGTGGAGATGGACAGTCACAGCCCCCAAGGGCTCTGTGTGCCCTTAAACTGGGCGGCTGCCAGCCCTGCCATGTGCTATGAGGAGTGACAGATCGAACACTGACCTTTTCAACCAGGTCTTCGGGGGCCTGTTCCTCAAAGAGCTGAATTTTATCTTCAGTGCACTTCTTCAAAAGGTCTGTCTTGCTTTTGCTCTTGGAGCGTGGCTTCCTTGCCTTGGACTGTGGCTGGAGAGAGGGGAGAAAACATGGGCGAGAAAGTGATCACCAGTAGGTTGGTGCAGCCCCTGGTGTCCCCAAGCCCGGAGAGGCTCCTGCAGCTCTTGGCACCGCACAGCTGTCTTAGCCAGAGAGGGGAGGAGAGATGAACACTCTCCTGGAATGGACTCCGTTCATGGGCCTTCGGTCTTGGCATACTTTGGGAGCTTGTCCCCCCAAAGGGAGGCGAGGGATGCTCGTGGGCAGAGCTGGAGCTTTGCAGTCAGACAGATAGTGGCCCCACCTGTATCCACCTCCTCTCCAGCGGGGGACCTCAACCCGTCAGCCTCTGTGAGCAGGCACAGGACGGAAGAGGCCCTTGTCCTTAGGAAGCTTACAAAACAGCAGAGGAAAAAATCAGTGAACATGAAAACAAATAACCGACCAAGACACTCTCAGAAGGTTGGTGAGCGCCGTGGAGACAAGCAGACGGATATTCTCTTACATTAGGCGGATGGGGACACGTCTGCAGGGGTGAACAGCTGCTGAGGACATCCGTATGCGTGCGTTCAAGGAGGCGTTGTGCGTGGGCTTTAACACATACCATCCTCCTAGAATAACAGTCTGCACAACCTACACACACACACCAGCTTCTCACAAATGTAAAGAAGTGACATTGCAGCTGAGCCCTGCATGACAAGGTGTCAGGAGTGTGAAAATGTGGGAATAGAAGGTTCCAGACCCCGAAGACCTGAAGCCCAGAGCAAGGGTGAGAGGAGTCGAAGAAGAGGTTGTGTGGGACTTCCCTAGTGGTCCAGTGGTAAAGAATCTGCCTTCCAACACAGGGGACCCAGATTCGATCCCTGGTCAGGGAAGTAAGATCCCACATGTGGCGGGGCAACGAAGCCTGCGTAACACAACTACTGAGCTCGCACGCCTCAGTGAGAGAGTCCATGTACTGCAAAAACTATAGAGCCCACGTATGCACTCTGGAGCCTGCCTGGAGCCCGCACGCCACAAAGAGAAGCCCGTGCTTCCATAACGAAGACCCAACAAAGCCAGAGAAAAAAAAAGAGAAAGAAAAGAAATAAATAATTAAAAAAGAGAAGAGGTTGTGGGTGCTCAGTAAATTGATATTCAGCGAATGAATGAATGAGTGTAGTACACTCTCTGAGCCTCAGTTTCCAGACCTGTAAAATGGAGCTAATAATACCTACCTCATAGGATTACTGCAAGCACATAACACAATGGAACATAAATATAACATAATCTAACATAATAAACAGAAAAATATAACAATACAGCATACTGTAACACAAAAGGATAGAACATAACAACATGCTATAACAGAATGTAGCATAAATGAGAATATAACAATAGGACATGACATAACATAGCAAAACAAAACACCATGCAGTACGGCATGATGTAGCATGACCAACACAGCACACGCCACATCCAAGATGCTTGGTGCAGTACGTGGCTGGTGGTCACTCCCCATGAGGGCCAGTCCTCCTCCCTTCCCGGCTCACATACCCACCCTTCCTCCACTCTTTCACTGTCATGATCTACCAGAGCCTGCTCTAGACCTGGACTCAGGCCTGCCCACCAGACTCTGACACGGCGCCTATGGCCGTGGTGATAATGCAAGAGAAGACCCCCATGTCCTCAGGGCCTGCCCCAGCGCACTCAGAGGGAGCAAGCACGTACACAGCAATTCACTGAGTTCAGAGACCCCCATTTGACAGAGGAGGAGACTGAGGCCAGAACAGAATCGGTGGCCTCAGCCACATCATGGGAGCCCTAAGAACTAGATGGTGAGCTTCCTGACTCCTGCACCCAATGTCTTTAAAAACTCGGACTGGGCTCAGCTAATCCCATGAGTGAACTATAGTTTTTATCTCCTGATCTAATGGTGATAATACCAAAAAGAGGAAATTGGGGGTCAACCCCTCTTAGGAACAGAGCTAGGCTGGTGGGTAAGACCCTGAAGCCCAGAGCAAGGACTGGCACTGGAAGCGGGGGAAGCCAGAGTAGGGCGGGGGTGGGGCAGATCGTGTGCATCCCTCCCAGCCCCACGCACAGTGATGTCAAGTCGGTAGCCTGAAAGTGGCCTTGGAAGGAGTATTTACACCAGGGAAATAGGCAAATGCTACAAATCAGGAACTCTGAACTCCCAATGAGAGTCAGTTTACCAGCACGTGACTGATCAGGGGTCAGACCACAGGGGGTCTTGAGATCATGGTAGAACTTATAGCTGGGCAGAGAGCACCAAGGATGTGCCTGAATTTTGTTTTCTTCTCAAGGAGAAGCAGTAGGTTTAAAGTCAGAAAGCACCAGCTCCAAGACGAGTCCTTCTACTTCCTCCTACGTTGGTCAATCACTTTTCCTCTGCTGGTTGGTGCTTTCATCTGTACAATGGGGACAAAATATCTACCTCCTGGCCCTGCTGTGAACCACCGATGAGCTACTGGAAGTGTAAGTGATTCGAAATGTTTTCAATCTCAACATAATACCAACTCAAGGGAAGTCCCTGCATTCTGCCCACATCCGGTGGTTGGTTGGTTCAGTCAATAAAATTTATTGCGCACCTATTACGCACCAGGCACCTCCTAGGTGCTGGGATGGAGTGGTGAACGGGTACTACAAACAGGGAGCTTGCTGTCAGTGGGAGCACAGACCGTGAGTAAGTCGAGAAACCAGGGCATTGCAGATAGCAATCAACTCTCTGAAGACGCGGGAACGCAGCATGTGATAAAGGATGCCTGGGAAAGTGGTGATCTTGGATCGTGCTCAGGGAAGACCACTGTGCAGGTGACACATTTGAACTGAGATGTGAAGAGACCATAAAGAGCTGGCCCTGTGATGTTCTTGGCAGAGGAAACAGCAAGTCCAAAGGCCTTGTCTCAGGTGGGATTCCCCAGAGGCAGAGCCAGAGGCAGGGACTGGGGTGCACGCAGTTTCCGGAGAGAGAGCCTCTGAGCAAGGCGTAGGGGGTGAGGGAACCAGGACAGGAGGGGGAAAGGGCCATGCATGGTGGAGGTCTCAGGTAGCGTCTGGCCTTGACTGGTCCATAAGGGGCTCCAGAGTAAACCCTGCACCCAAGAGTTGCCTCGTCTGTGGCCCATAACACGTGCTCACCACAGGCATCTGTCAATCATCACCCTCCAAGGCCCAGGGTGAGAGATGCCCTTTTCCACCTGAGCTGAGCATCCTCCTTGTGCCACTTACAGAAGTACTCTGAGTGGGTCACTGGCTGTGGCCAAGGGAGGGGGCAGGAGGAAGAGTCACCTTTCAGGGCAGGTGGCTCCCATCGCTGAGGGGAATGCTCAGGAGAGGGGCGCAGCTGTGAGCCGTGAGTGGCAGAGACTCAGGGCCACTGGTGGACAGTGCAAAGTCCAGGTACCAGTGTGTCCACTACAGAACTTAAGGTGCTTCCAGGAACAGCTGATGCCAACAGGGCCCGAGAGGAGAGGGTGGGAGATGAGCTGAGGGTGGGTGGCGGAGCGAGATCCTACAGTATCAACCGCCGGAGGAGGCCCTGCTTCTGCACCCACGAGGCCCCGAGATGCCCATCCTACCTGCAGCTCAGGGGCGGCCAGCGCCTGGTCCAATTTCAGGAACTCTGCTTCTCGCCATGCGGTTTGAAATTGCTGCAGCAGGACTCGGGCCCGGATTTTGGGAAGGGCCAAGCTCCTGTCCATCTGAGCGAAGCAGCCGTGAACTTCCTGCCTCATCCCGAGCAGCTCCTCTTCGGACAGGGAGAAGGCAGAGGACCAGAGCTTTCTGGAAAAGCAAGAACAGTGATATGTTTTAGTGGAGAGAAGACAGTGCGGGTTGTGCTGGGGGGAAAGTGTAAATTCAAAGCTCAAACTCCACTAGTCAAATCCACGTCTGGAAAAAAAACGCCATCTCCTTAATCGGGCATTCATTCCACAAGGATTTCTTGAGCATCTAATGTGTGTCATGATGGACACAACATCATATTGGGACTAGGAATTCAGAGTTGAATGAGACAAGCCTGTGAGCAGGCAACAGGCGTCCCGGCGCTCACGACCCTGAAGAGAACCTGTCTCCGTTTAGAACAGACATGAAGACAAAGAACTGTCCACCGAGCCTGGCCAGCAGCAGACTGTAAGTAGGGACCAGCAGCCCGGAGGAGAGATGCCCAACTCGGCAGGTCATGGGGAAGGGGGGCCTTGTGCTGGGTCTTTCTAGCATGATGAGTGACAGCTCTCATTTAGGGAAAACCTATTCCGTGCTGGAAACCACGCAGAGTGATTTACCGTTAGGGGCTGACTGTGTCCTCCCAAAAGATATGTTCAAGTCCTAACCCCTGGTACCTCTGAATGTGATCATATTTGGAAATAGGGTCTTTGCAGAGGCAGTTTAGAAGTAAGTTAAGATGGGGTCATGTTGCAATAGGGTGGACCCTTAACCCAATATGACTGGTGTCCTTCAAAGAAGAGAAGACACACACACAAGAAGGCCGTGTGATGATGGGTCTACGAGCCAACAAACGCTGAGGACTGTAGCAACAGCAGAAGCTCAGAGAAAGGCGGGGATCAGATTCTCCCCTGGAACCTTCAGACAGAGCATGACCCTGCCAACACCTGGATTTGGACTTCTGGCCTCCAGAACTGGGAGACAATACATTTTTGTTGTTTTAAAGCCCCTGGTCTGTGGTGCTTTATTATGCCAGCCCCAGGAAACATTTACCTGCATCCTCACTGATCCTTTGGCAACTCAATCCTCAATTTACAAATGAGGAAATTTTTTTTTTTTGGTACGCGGGCCTCTCACTGTTGTGGCCTCTCCCGTTGCGGAGCACAGGCTCCGGACGCGCAGGCTCAGCGGCCATGGCTCACAGGCCCAGCCGCTCCGCGGCATGTGGGATCTTCCTGGACCGGGGCACGAACCCGTGTCCCCTGCATCGGCAGGCGGACTCTCAACCACTGCGCCACCAGGGAAGCCCACAAATGAGGAAATTAAGGAATGTCTCCCTCTTCCTCCCAGGCAAGGCCTACAGCCACTCTACAGGGGAGAACGGCCACAGGCTCTCTTTCCCACCTCTGGGGATCCAGTCTGGCCAACGAGATGGAAGAGGAGGTCGGCTGGGACTTCTGGACAGAATGTCCTCCCTGACCCAGGAGACAGCATCTGGAGGGAGGCCATCTCTTCTGTCCTGCTTTGGGCAATGTGTGTCTGTTCACTGATCACTCAAAAAATCTTCATGTGGGCCTGTGGGACTTCAGCTCACCTAGAAAGTTCTCTCGTGGAAGCAGAATAAGACCGAAAGGGCTGACTTGGGCCCCCAGACAGAAGCGGTCTAAAGGCCCCAAGCCCATGTCTTGGGTTCCCTGGGACTCACCAATTTTTCTGAAGCACTTTTGGAAACTGCAGCTGTTCCTTTGTACCTTCCCTCATGGAGAATCTTTGCCCCACGTGTTTGCTGCTTACGTGGACTCCAAGGTGAAAGCAACTCTGAAATGAATCTGAGTTTTTATTCTTGCCCATCTTCAAACCAGATTGGCCCAGGGTGGTCTGGCTTTAATCCTCCACTAGGTAGGCACCAAGATAATACAGAAATATAGGAGATAGGGTCTTTGCCCTGAAGGAATTTAAAATCCAGGCAGGAGTTTAGCAAAAAGGTCTGAAAGACACTTTCCCTGGCAAAATATGCATCCTTATTAATTCTTATTTTATAGGACCAGGTTTACAGCAACTCTCTCTTGCCTGAAATTGAGAAGCTTATAAAAATATGTTTCAAAACTATTGTGCAAAGCCATTTCTACTTAATGCCTCAGAAATAAAGGCTACAACCTTTTAGGGTCTTAAATAAGCAAAGTATATAAGCAGACTCAGATTGTGTGTATTGTTAGTTGACCCCCTTTAACCCTTAGGAAAATCATAAAGAGTTTTCTGATACCAAAGTGAGATCTCTCTTTTCCTGTTGAACGACTCAATCGGCGGCCGCTTTAATAATACTCCCTGCAAAATGGAACCACATGAATCAAAGAAGATGACCATCCAATAATGGGAATGTCACGTCCAATCCACACACTTTGAAGAGCCCAAAGCAGGCTGGATGGAGCAAAGAGACTTTGGTCGAACGTAGATTGAGCTGAATAATTACTGCTGAGAACAATTTGTGGGAATAAGAAGTGGCATTTAAGGATCTGATTTGTATGGGCTTGGAGAAGACAGCATCTTGTTTGTTCAAGAAAACAAAAACGAACAAAGATTGCGAACTAAACAAGGACAGAACCATAAAGAAAGAGAGATGAGAAGGAGGGGAGAGGTCACTTCATCTAAACCAAGACAATCTCACCCTCTGCAAACACCTGGGACCTCTCCTCCCCGGCAGCAAGGTCAGTCCCTGGGAATGAGCACTTAAGGAGGAGGCACTGCATCCTTGAGGCCAGGAAGACCTTGTTCCATGGGATGTCACTGCCACCAAGGAAGGATGGACACTGCAGAACGATGCTCTGCTATTTGGTATCCCTGAAAGGGTTCAAGGAGAGCTCAGGCCTCGGTGCAGATGGGGAGGACCACCGACGTCCAGCGAGCAGCATGCAGGATCAGTAGAGGAGGGGGACAGAGGGACCGAGCAGACAGACTGAGAAGGACGCCTTCCCCTACCCTCCCCCAACGCCCACCCCCAACACCCCCTCCACAATCCTAGGTCGATGCAACCTTTTCTAATCAAAAGGGCTTCAATTCAATTCAGAACTGAAATTGTGGCTAAGATCCAAACTGAACTGTGGAGTGGCCATACCGAGGAAAGAATAGTCAAAGGGCTTTGGTTTTGTTTATTCGCTTCAATAGTGTTTTCTGGGTTGGTTGGTTCCTTTAAGGAATATTGATGGGTGGGTCCGTTGGTTAAAAGGAAAAGAGCGCTATGTTATAGCCAAACGGGCACAGTTACGCCCTTATGTGCAAACAGTCTACACTACTCTAAATAAACAGACTGGGAAGATGGCGGTTACTGTTTATCTTCACTGCGCTGCTGTTGCTGGGGGTTTTGATTCTGTCTTTCATGCGGTGAGACTGATCTCCCCTCTTCACACCCGGACAAGGACCCACCCAGCTGTTCCACCACCTAGTCTTGCCCCGCCTCAGCAAGGCAACAGTAGGCAGTGTCGCCTTGTCTCTGGCTCCCAGTACCAGGTCAGTGGCCGGCGCCCAACATGTACCTTCTTCAGAGCTTGGTAAGGATCCTAATCCTCCATATGGTTACCTGGTTAATTACGCCTGCTTTGTGTATCACAATCATCTATTTATGTGTCTGTCTTCCTCCTGATAATCTGAGTTCTTCCAGCACAGGAATGATGGTGGTGATGATAGCAGCTACCTCTTTTCATCCACTTATCGCAGACCAAGGGTTGTGTTAAAAGACTGACATAGGGCTTCCCTGGTGGCGCAGTGGTTGAGAGTCCGCCTGCCGATGCAGGGGACGCGGGTTCGTGCCCCGGTCCGGGAAGATCCCACATGCCGTGGAGCGGCTGGGCCCGTGAGCCATGGCCGCTGAGCCTGTGCGTCCGGAGCCTGTGCTCTGCAACGGGAGAGGCCACAGCAGTGAGAGGCCCGCGTACCGCAAAAAAAAAAAAAAAAAAAAAAAAGACTGACATATACTTGCTCATGTAATCCCTCATCAATGATGTGGAGTTGGCGCTTTGCCAGATGTGGTTGATGGCCCTTCCTTGCCTCTTATCAGCTCAGCTTTTGTTTAGATGGGTTACTCTCCAACAATGCTGGGGATAGGAACACCCCTCACAGCCCCAGAGAGGGAATCCCAGGTGATCTGAGGCAGGAATTGGCAAACTATGGCCTGCAGACCAAATCTAGCCCACTGCCTGTTTTTGTCAATAACGTTCTACTGGAACACAGTTACGTTCACTTACGGATTGTCTGTAGCTGCTTTCACGCTACCAGGGCAGAGCTGAATAGTTGCAACAGAAACCACGTAGCCCTCAGAGACTCAAATATTTACTACCTGGCAATTTATAGAAAAAGTCTGCTGCCCTCTGGTCTAAGACAGTCATGGCCATTTCACTCCTTGCCGGTGAATGGTTTAGGCATGGGCTGGTGATGTAGTCCTGCCCAGTGGAATCGGAAGAATCAGTGCCTCACATGTTAAAAAGAGATGACAGGGCTTCCCTGGTGGCGCGGTGGTTGAGAGTCCGCCTGCCGATGCAGGGGACACGGGTTCGTGACCCGGTCCGGGAAGATCCCGCATGCCGCGGAGCGGCTGGGCCCGTGAGCCATGGCCACTGAGCCTGCACGTCCGGAGCCTGTGCTCCGCAACGGGAGAGGCCCCAACAATGAGAGGCCCGCGTACCGCAAAAAAAAAAAAGAAAAGAGAGATGATGTATGTGACACCTAGAGCTGCAGCAGCCATCCTGAAACCATGTGGGGCTGAGCCCAAAGACCAAAGCAGCACACTGAGTATAGTGGAGCAGAAGGATGTTGAGGGCTGGATCTTGATAGTATCATTGGGTCACGGAATCAAAACTAGAAAATTTACCCCCCGACTTCTTATAAAATGCTTTCTTCGCCTTCTAACAACCCAATAGTATCATGTGCTACTGAAAGCACCGTAAATGATTTATCATTGTCATCCCATTCTACAGACAAGAAAGATGAGGCTCAGAGAAGTTAAGTAACTTGCCTACACTCAGACAGCTGGTGGCAGTGCTGGGATTTAAACCCAGGTTTTTGGTCTACACTGCCCACATTTCATTCCTCTCTGTAGCCCCATGTGGGCCGTGTTCGAGGCTCCTCCAGTTTCCAATCTGACGTGCCAGCCCTAAACAGTTGCCAAAGCTTTGCTGGTGTCTATCACACAGCTGATGGCTCCTTTTGGGCCACACCAAATCTCAGTCTGCACAAAGAGCCGGCGAATGCTGCAGGGGAGTGAAGGACTGTCAACAGTGGCCCCTCTGGAATTTGATTTTAACTTGTCCTCATTGCTTCCATAGCTCTCCAGTGGCTTTAAAAACATTAGTGGTGCAAATTATCCATTATTTTATAATTATTACACCAGGATTGCTGGCGGGCAATGGCTTACAGCATCCTAGTCAGAAGTGGATGTCATTCCATGGTTCTTGAATTCAATGAATGAAGGGGCCCCATAAAGAGATGGTGCAGCGGGCCGTAAGGCCTGGAATGAAGGCCCACTACCATGTGCTCCCTGACATCTGCTGACACAGGGAGGGCCTCCTGTGGCTTAACTATAAGTTCCCCTCCCCATCCTGCTCCTGTGGACAAGCACCCCTCTTCACACAACACTTCTCATCAAGGGGACCAGGTGCAATTCCTGCTTACTCATGAGCAGTGGGTTTCAGTTCCCTGCCAGCCTGTAATTGTCCAAACAAGCCCATCACATCCTCCCACGGGAACCAGGGGGCACCTCACCCTCCTGTTGCTCTTGCGTTGGCCAAAAAATTTGTTTGTTTCCCCGCTCACATGAAAAACCCGAACTTTTTGGCCAACCCAAATACAAAGCCTGCCTCCCACGAGCCCTGGTTGTTTGCTCTGCAACCCTTGAGTGGCCCTGGGGGACATGCACTGCCCGTCTTCCCTGGGCTGTGGGTATAAGTAACTAATACACTGCTGTCCAGCGTCAGATGGCACGTGTCTGGCCATCCCCGTAACCAGGCGGTGGAATCCCTCCCCCACGAGTGGGAGGAGAGGAGGCGATGAAAACACACAGGGATTAAAACTCACGTGAAGATCAAGTGCTCCCAGTGTCTCAGCTCCGCCTGCTCCTCCGTGGAGGCCTCCAGAGCATCGTCCTTCAGTCTCTGCCTCACGCTCTGAATGCCCTCCTGGCCTCTGTCCCTCTCCTCACCCTCGAGCCGCTCGGCCCGGGCGGCCAGGTCCCTGCTGTGCTCCTCCAGGATCTGCTGCAGGAAGAGCCAGGGGACCCCGCGCTTGAGCAGCTCCTGGGTCATCACCGAGTTCTGCAGCCGCCGCAGCTGCTCTGTGGCTTTCTCGGACAGTGAGAGGGTCAGGGCCCTGAGCTCGTCCAGGGCAGCCTGGTCCAGGCGCTCCTGCAGCTCCTCCAGGGTGGCGCTGTGCTCGGCCACCAGGCTACGCCACTGGCCCATGTACTGGCGAGCATCCTCAGCCGCCCCGAAGGCTTCAGCGATGGACAGCCGCTCCCTCCGCTGCTCCTTGTGCTGGCAGGAGTTCCAGAACAGACAATTAACAGGGGGCGGGACTCGGTTGTACGGCTCTTGGGGAAAACACTCTGGTTGCAGGAAGCACCGAATGTCAACATCTCTTTCCCCAATCACCTCACATTCAGCAAATTATTCTTGAAAACAAAAAAAGTAACATAATTTAAAGACCAATGGAGATTGCCAAAGTAGCAGCAGAGGAGAACTGAACCACGAAATGGAAACTTTGAATAAATGCTTTGTTCTTCTAAAACCAACTAAGATTTTTATGCAAGTAGGCTAATAGGACAGAAATACTGCAAGAGCGTGTTCAGAACTGGAAGGACTCTTGATTTCTCCCCATAGTCAAGCCTTAGACAACAAGAGAGGAAATTTCTATTAAGGTTTTTATCTTCTTAACACATCCTCCCCAAAGGAGAAGAATGCGTAACCTGGTTGATCTTTAGTAAAATGTGACCACCTTTTTACTCATTTGTTTCAAAGAAGGATCCAGGACATCTTTCTTTCTCTTCCTTCACTCAGATATAATATTCTCTCTATTCTATCTTTTTTTTTTTTTTTAATTTTTTTATTCTCTCTCTCTTGCTCTCTTCTTCTGGACTAGACAAAATCTGCCTCTGTCTATGTTAATCACAGTATTCCAGAGGCAAGGGGTGGCAAATTTCATACTTCAAAGATTTATGGTGAGGATTTAAGCAAAAGGCTTAATCTGCCTCACCCAACTGAGCTTTTAGCAGTACCTCCTTTGTTTGAGGTTGCATCGTTTTTAAATGAATCAATAAAGTTGATCGTTGTTCCCCCCTCCCCCAAAAACAAAATTATTCTTTAGAAAATAACCCAAAATGTAGTGAAAACTTCATTTGTTCAACATTTATTGAACACGTATCTATTGAGTAGGTAAAACCCAAGAGGCAGACCACCTGGGCTCCTAACCTGGCTTCTCCACTTACAAGCTGAGCCACCCAAAACGAGTGTCTGGCCCTGTCTGGGCCTCTACTGCCTAATCTGTAAAATGGGGATAATAATGGGATCTACTTCACAGAGTAGGTGTGAGGATGCAATGAGTTGCTGAAGACATGTGTAGCTCTTAGAGGAGGGCCTGGTGCAGAATTGGCATCAATGAATGTCTGCTATTATTATTACCAAGTCCCAGGCACATAGGAACTGAAAATTGAGATATCCTAAGAGAAAACCCCCCTGAGATCCATGAGAGACAATTTAAATGAGGAGGTCACAGAAGGCCTTTTAAAGAAGGAGACCCAAATGGATAAACAACAAGGTCCTATTGTATAGCACGGGGAACTATATTCAATATCCTGTAGTAAAACATAATGGAAAAAAAAAACAACAACAAAGGCTAATCACCACCAAGAGTAATTATAGTAATAATATGCTACTAGTAATTTTTAAAAGTTAAAAAAATAAAGAAGGAGACCCGGGCTTCCCTGGTGGCGCAGTGGTTGGGAGTCTGCCTGCTAATGCAGGGGACACGGGTTCGAGCCCTGGTCTGGGAGGATCCCACATGCCGCGAAGCGACTGGGCCCGTGGGCCACAACTACTGAGGCTGCGTGTCTGGAGCCTGTGCTCTGCAACAAGAGAGGCCGCAATAGTGAGAGGCCCGTGCACTGTGATGAAGAGTGGCCCCCGCTTGCCACAACTAGAGAAAGCCCTCGCACAGAAACGAAGACCCAACACAGCAAAAATAAATAAATTGATTAATAAACTCCTACCCCCAACATCTTCTTCTTTAAAAAAAAAAAAAAAAAAAAAGGTCATATCTCAGTTGGGTTAAGATGGGGGAAAGGATATTCCTGGGAGAAAGAGCAGTAGGCATAAAGGCCCTGTGCTGGGAAGCTGACATGCATAGAGATGTACATCACGGTATTATTAACAACAGTGCACCTGTGGACAGTCTGGGTTCTATTTTGTGCAAATATGTCTTGTTCATGGGTCCGGGTGACCAGAGGGTGTCAATTCCTTCCTTCTACAATACTGGCTGAGCACCTACAATGTGTCCTCAGAGCTGAGGATATGACACAAACCTTTGCCTTTGTGGAGCTATGTCCTCACTCTGTACCACTCACAAGATTTATCAACAGCAGCCGTAAGGAACAGGACTCATGGGAAACTGCTGAAATGTTCCAGACCCTAGCCTGGAACCCGGCCAGACCATCAGAGAAGTGTGTTCTTGGGCCTCATTGCTTTGATCCTTGAGCCAGTGGAGATGGATGAGGTGATGCTAAAGATGGGGTGGAGTTCAATGGTCCAGGTGAGAATGCCGGGCCCAACACTTGATAATAAAAGCAGAGTTTTTAATCAACCAAATTAAGTTATTGTTTCCCTTTCCCTCCCGAATGGCACCAGACCACCCCCTGTGTTATCCCATGTATCTAGTATCTCCTCTGAATCTGTCCTTGTTCCCATGCTCAGGACATGCTCTCATCCGTTTTGACCTGGTCAAGGTCTACAGCCTCCCATTGGTCCCACTGTAGACCTGCTCAAGGTCTACAGCCTGGGGCTCCTCCAACTCTATCTGCAGGCTGCTCACATGAGCTTCATAAATCCCAAATCTGATCTTCCTTCTGAAACTGAGCAGGACCTGTGGGGCTCCTGGGCATGGGAGCCTTTTGAACAGCTGCTAATCAGGGAAGGGAGGGGAGGCAGAGGCAAGGGAGGGGCAGCCAAGAAACAATAGTGCAGCCTTGGGGCAGGGTCCTGGTTCCGCCTCAAGGGATACACATAACAGTATCTTTGAGCTCTTTTACAAAACTAAAACCCCCAACAAATGGAAGATATTAGCATTCTTCATTCCAGAGAAGGTAATGACCTGCTCATCAGGAGACCACCTGAGGCCAGATTAAGGAACTGCGGCACTGCACACACCCTGATCCTTAGCAGCATCTCCACCCTTGAACCACTGCTACAAAACTCATCACCAAATCCTCCCAGGTTGGGACACACAGTTTTTCAGGGCACGAGCCCACTGCGTCCTTCTTTGCCTGACAAAGCAATAAAGCTATTCTTTTCTATTTCACCCAAAACTCTGTCTCCAAGATTTGATTCAGCACTGGTGCACAGAGGCCGAGTTTTGGGCATCACTTCTCCTCCTGAAAACGCTTCAATGCTCCCCACTGTCCTTGAATGAAGGTCAGCTGCCAGCCCGGCACACTGCCCTCATTGATGAGGTGCTGCTTCCCGGGTGTGCCTCCTCCAGCCCCCGCCCTCTGCCCTCCCAGCTCTCATGTTCTCGGAGCTCCAAGCACAGCGGGGCACCCTTGCCTGAGTGCTTCACCTTTGAACAAGACGCCTCCCCATCCCCTGCAGTGTCCTTCCTGCCTTGCTCGCATCAGATGCTCATTTGTCCCCCAGAACTCGGGTTCCCCAGGAGACGGTGACTTCCTCTCTGTGCTACCAGAGCATGTAGGGAGCACATGATGTCTTTCTGTGGTTGCCGGTTGGTCTCTCCCCTCTCGAGGTTCACAAACAGCTGAGTGGGTCAGTGTCAAGGACAAGGCTGAGGCTCTAAGTCAGACAGGCCTGGGCTCAATTCCACATCTGCCACTCACTAAACATGTGACCTTGACCTCATTACTTAATACTGTGATCTGAATGCTTGTCTTCCCCCAACATCCTATGTTGAAACCTAACATGGGACATGGTGGTGTTAGGAGAGGGGGCCTTGGGGAGGTGCTTAGGTCATGAGGGTGGAGCCCCCTGAATGGGATTAGTGCCCTTATAAAAGAGGCCCCACACTCACCCACCAAACTCCCTCCACCTTTCCACCCTTCTGACTTCTTCTACCAGCAAGAAGTCAGCTGTCTGCAACCAGAAGAGGGCCTTCACCAGAACCTGACCTTGTTGGCACCCTGATCTTGGACTTCCAGCCTCCAGAACTGTGAGATATAAATTGTGGTTCTTTATAAGCCACCCAGTCTGGTACTTTGTTATAGCAGCCCAAATAGACCACAACACTTAAGCCCTCTCAGCTTCAAAGTCTTCATTAAAAAAAGAGAAAACAGGGCTTCCCTGCTGGTGCAGTGGTTGAGAGTCCGCCTGCCGATGCAGGGGACACAGGTTCTTGCCCTGGTCCGGGAAGATCCCACATGCCGCGGAGCGGCTAGGCCCGTGAGCCATGGCCGCTGAGCCTGTGCGTCTGGAGCCTGTGCTCCGCAATGGGAGAGGCCACAACAGTGAGAGGCCCATGTACCACACACACACACAAAAAAAACAAAACAGAAAACAGTAGCATCTACCTCATAGGGTTAATGTAAGGATTAAATAAAATACATAATACACTTAGCACAGTGCCAATTAAACACTCCATAAATGTAGCACCCATCAGTCATTATTCACTGGAACCAGCACTCCTATTCTCTTGCCCTGGCAGACATTACTAACTTACTGCAACCCTCAGCTTTGCTAGGACCTGTAGAAATCTTGACACAGCATTCCAAAAAGTCACTACCAATCAACTGTAGATGGCACATCAGGATGCCTGCCCAGTTGCCCTTTGGATCCTAGCCCTCTGATGGCAGTGCCTGGCATGGAACCCGGCACTTGGTGGGTGTTCACAATGATTATGTAAAGAATCAAGAGGATAATTCCTTATATACCTTTTGCAGCATCTCTCGTCTTCTCTTAATTATTAATTTTTGGTGGAGTTTTTTCTTTTCCTGCTTTAAGTCATTGTCCAACTTCTGTTTTATAGAAAAGACTTCTGTCTGAGCCCGCTCCAAGAGCACCCGCATCTGATCTTCATCCAAGTAGCCTGCTCTAGATGAAAAAGATGCAGAGTTAGTTAACACACTCTCCAAACTCACCTGCAGCTTGGCTGTGCTGTGGCTGAATGTTTATCTCCATATTAGTTCAGTTTGAATCAGAGAAATCTCTACCCTCAGAAGGAGCAGGAGAACAGGCAGCTAAGACGTTACGAAAATGCAGGAAGGGTAAGGTCAGCTTTTTCAGAGATGTGCAGAGAAAGCTCACATCCCGAGTGAAATTACAATTGGGCAAGAGTTCTTGGAGACTGCAACATTCATGGGGACCACTGTGGAACAGATAGAATCTTCCAAGAGGAGATGGTAGATTAGGAAGTCCTAGTGACAGGAATGGCACAAGTAAAGTCCAAGAGGTAAAATGCAGGGAAAACTTGCTGTGAGGGTTAATTCTGTTTATCAACTTGACTGGCCAGGGTGCCCAGATTAAAGATCACTTCTGAGTGTGTCTGTGCAGGGGTTTCCAGGTGAGACTAACATGTGAATGGGTGGGCTCAGTAAAGCAGATGACCCTCCCCAATGTGGGTGGGCACCCAGTCCACTGAGGGCCTGAACAGAATAAAAGGTGGAGGAATAAGGAATTCACTTTTTTTTTCCTGCCTCACTGTTGAGCTGGGACATTTCATCTCATCTTCTCCTGCTCTAGGGCTGGGGTTCCCCTGGTTCTCAGGCCTCTGGACTGAATTACACCACTGGCTTTCCCGGGCCTCCAGCTTGCAGAGGGCAGATTTTGGGTCTTCTCAGCCTCCACAGTCACACGACACAATTCCTCATACATATCTTACTGGTTCTGTTTTTCTGTTGCTGCCACGATCACCACTACCATTCCCAGTCTGTCTGCATCCTTGGGCTGGGCCCCCTGCTTGGCATACAGTAGATTCACCATGGAAGCTTCCTGAAGGAATGAATAGGTGACTGAGCGAATGGTAGATATGCATTTCAGAAATGTAAGTCTGTGCCAACCTATTAAAATAGGATTTAAAAATCAGAGGTACAGAACACTTCCCTGGTAACTGCTCCCCACGGTATACCCAGCTGTTGGGTGCTTCCGTTCAAGGCAAGGAGCTGTTTCTTTCACTCGAGTGAAAATGAATCAGGAATGTCAAGTTAACTGCAGTGACAAATTCATTAGCATCTTTGGGTGGGAAGTGTTCACATAACTTGCACCTTACTGAATCCTCATTAAAGAGGACAAGAGAGGGCTTCCCTGGTGGCGCAGTGGTTGAGAGTCCGCCTGCCGATGCAGGGGACACGGGTTCGTGCCCTGGTCCGGGAGGGTCCCACATGCCGCGGAGTGGCTGGGCCCGTGAGCCACGGACGCTGAGCCTGCGCGTCCGGAGCCTGTGCTCCGCAACGGGAGAGGCCACAACAGTGAGAGGCCCGCGTACCGCAAAAAATAAAAATAAAAAATAAATAAAGAGAGCTGCCAAGTCCTAGTACAATTACTCAGGTAGTAGAACCAATTCATAAAAGCACGGCTTGTCCTAAGAAAGCCAGCCTTATCATCATGGCCCTACTCATTTTAAAGCTTGTAACCTACAAAGAATAAATTTCATTGTTGACAATTATGCGTCTCATAGACTAGCTGAGAAGGAACGCTGTCGAAGGGCTAGAGGCTGCCGTGAACAGCACCATTTACCTGGCTGCATGGTACCCCAGTGCTGCTGAGAAAAATTACTCAGAGTCCAAGATAAGCATCTGTGTATTTATACTTAATTCCAAAGGCCAAGACATGGAGGCAACCTAAATGTCCATTGACAGATGAATGAATGAAGAAGATGTGGCATATATATATATATATATATATATATATATATATATATGTAATGGGATATTACTCAGCCATAAAAAGGAATGAAATAATGCCATTTGCAGCAACATGGATGGACCTAGAGATTATCATACTAAGTGAAGTAAGTCAGACAGAGAAAGACAAATACCATATGATGTCACTTATATGTGGAAGCTAAAATATGATACAAATGAACTTATTTACAAAACAGACTCACAGACGTAGAAAACAAACTTACGGTTGCCAAAGGGGAAAGGCAGGGAGGGATAAATTAGGAGTTTGGGATTAGCAGATACACACTACTATATATAAAATAGATAACCAACAAGGACCTACTGTATAGCACAGGGAACTATACTGAATATTTTGTAATAACTTATAAGGGAAAAGAATCTGATAAAGAATAGATATATATATGTATGTATAACTGAATCACTGTGCTGTACACCTGAAACTAAGTCAACGATACTTCAATTAAAAAAAAATACAAAAATAAAAACAAACTCCCTCCCCCCCCAAAAAAAGAAAAACAAAGGTGAATGCAAGAGCCAACGGTGTCCTAGAGCTCAAGGAGAAGTGGGCTATCCCATCACACAGTTCATGAAAGACTCCACCATTGATTTCTTGATGAAATGTTGGGGATTTGCTTTAAAATAACTCAGGGCAGGGATGTGTAGCTACATCAAGATTGCCCACAAGCTGGTACCTCCTGAAGTTGATGATGGGCACACGTCAGCTCACTGTATGGTTGTCTCGACTATTGGGTATGTTTTAAAAATTCTGTAATGCAAAGGATTCTTCCAACTAGAGAATTCTTAAGAAATAAGTCAGGAGCAGCCAGTGCATTCGCTGAATGAACAGAAGTAGATGGTCTTTGATGAGGAACATTGGGGCAAGGCTGTTTGTTTGCATCATTTTAGGTGGTTTGGGGGTTTTACCTCTCGTGTTTCTGGATAAGGAGGGTCAGCTGAGCAGAAGCAGTGCTAAGCAGGCCCTGCACCCGGGTCTCTGATGACTGTATGTTCTGGACCAGATACTCCCTGTGGCCAAATCTTTTACTGAGATGGTATCTCTTACTAGCCTGGAAAAAGTCCATTAACTCTTCTACATTCTCCTGTTAAAAAAAAAAAAAAACAAGAAAATATGCTTAAATTAAATTTAAAGAAAATTCTTTCTAGTCAGTTAAAATATTACATTTCCTTTCTGAAGAAAATACACGGGAATAGAAGCCCTGGGATTAACACCTTAAATGTCCCTGCCCCGAACAAAGGTTTAGAAGAAAATTACATACTAATAAGAAATGAGGGCTTTGAAAAGTGCATTTGAGACCCAGATGGTAAAGAGTTATCAAAACAATTTTGCTTCCCTAGAAATGGAATATAAATTTCTCTCAGGCATCCTTCACCCACGCGCACAGTCACACCTGTGGCGCTCCCCAAACACAGCACCAGGACAGGTGCTTGAAGTTCTGGGATAAATTAGCCACCGGCTCTGACCCCAGGACTCCCACACTCATGGAGGACACGAGATGAGCCTGGTCACAGAATAGCACGAAGTTCCTATAACGTACAAAATGCATAAGAACCCAAGCAAGCACAAGAGAGTAATAATAGCCTTGCATATACTGGGTGTTTTTGCTGGGCCTGGCATTGGGCCCAGAGCATTCCTCGTCTTTTGTAACTTAATTTAGGGACAGGATACTATTATTCCCATTTCACAGATGAGGAAACTGAGTCCATATCACACAGCTGGTAAATGACTGAGCAGGGATTTGAACTCAGCCATCTAATTCCAGGGCCTGTGTTTCAACTTCATAATAGGCTGTCTCCCAAATCCAGCTTCAACCAGTAGCATAATAATTAGACCAGCAGTAATTAAACCCACGGTAATTAAAACATCAGCCTCAGTGTACTATCCCTCTGACTGGCTCTGCTGTCTTTTTTCCATCTGGGGAAATACTGTCCATGCAGTGGGTTACCCGAAAGTTCAACATTTTGTTCAATAAGAAACGTATGATGTTTTTCTTTCCACACAAAAGCTATAATCTCTCCAGGTCCAACACCTGAGGATTTGCACTCTCCTGACAGTGAAAAGCAGAATGGTCGGTGGGATGTGGCCAAATGCCAGCTTCTCTCTGAGAGCTCCTGGCAGCAGAATCAATACAGCAGGAACACTGGTGACATTTCTATCCTCTGCGGAGCTGGATCACGTGAGTCAGCTGACCTGAGCCCTTGACGTCGGGAAGCTCAGAGTCGGGATCCTCAAATACTAATCTGTCTGTGCCTTGGGACTGTCACCAGGGCTGTTACTTTTTTGTCCCCAGTATTATTAACAATAACGCGTGTTCTTTTCAACATGGAGAGTCAGCCACAGCTTATCACGAGGAGTGGGCAAAACGACAGCAAAATCTGTTAATCCCTAAGTGATGCTGTGGGGTCTGAATACCTACCCAGGACTTTATTTACTCTCCTAAAGTTTTACTGGGAAAAACCAAGAGCAAAATGGAGAGGCTGGCTGGCTCTCTTCATGCCAAGAGTGCCTTCTGACAGTGGTGCTCTCTTTCCAAAAGGCTCACGAGGGCCGCCTGGTCTCCTCCTGGGACAGCCCTGATCTGTTGCAGCTCTCACTCACGAAGCCTGTGCCAGGACCAGAAATCTGGTGCATTACTGCACACCAGTGATGCACTGTGTGTACAGGCACAGGTAAAATGCCTCAGGCAGGCCTCATAAAAATAGTGACAGTCTCATAAACTACTTTCACAGTCATCTAGGAATTTATTCAGTCTGGGTTAATGACACTCACACTCGAGCTTACATGCAAAAACACCCACAAATTCACCCAAGAATATCGAGACGGAGATCATAAACCCTAGGCATACATCGCCACACACACATGCACACACATACGTATATGCACATATATATTTATATTTTTAACCACTATATATATTAAACATATATTGTGCCAAGCACTGGCTTTCCATGAATTAAATCATGAAATTTCCATTATGTCCCTTTTAGTGTGGGGACTCTATTACCCCCATTTTACAGGTGAGGCAACTGAGTCTCAGAGAAGTTAGGCAATTTGCTTAAATTCACAGAGCTGATGGGTAGTGGAACTGGAATGCAAGTCCAGGTGAGCCTGAGTCTAAGGCCTGTGCTTCAAGCCCCCATTTGCCCTGCTTACTGGAAACTCAGCCGCCGCATCAAGAGGTCGAAGGAAGATAGCGTTAGTTCACTGGAACCCAGCACAAAAGAAGAGACAGGACTTAGCTCAGAAAGAGGAGAAATTTACTGAAACAGTTCAGGAAAATGACTCCTCCATCAGAGAGAGCCGCATTTGAGGCATTACCTGTATTTTAGAGTAATCTTGCAGCAGCATTTTCGCTGCCTCTGGCTTCAGTTCCCCTTTGAAAATAGCACTTTTTATCTGGGTAAAAAAGATACTGTGCAGTTCATTCCTCTGGAAAACGGCCAGCTGCCTGTGGGCCTTGGCAAAGTCTTCCTCCTGCTGCAGAGCAAGGGACCTCCTCAGGTGCTCCTGTTCTAGGCCATGGAGGGTCCGCAGGAGGCTGCTGCATTCGATAGCGGACTGTGGAGAAGAGGGGGGCACGTGGGAGGTGACACACTGGTCAGGCATGCACAGGCACATGTGCGCAACATGCCAGCACACACGTGCATGCACGTGCACATGTACATACACGCATGTGCGCACAGCACACATGCATGCACCAACACACATGTGCACAGTGCATATAAATGCACCCAGCAGTAATGCACATACAGGCACACACGCATGCACACACATGTACATAGAGGACACATACATGCACCATCAACATACACAGTGCATATCAATGCACACAGCAGTAATGCACATACACGCACACACATTCAGGTGCACACACATGCATGCGCGTGCACAGGCACATACACATACGCTCAGCACACAGACATGCACCACCAACACACATGTGCACACATACACATGCACAGTGCATATAAATGCACACAGCAACAAACAATGCGCATACATGCACAAAGATACAGGCACACACAGCAACACAAATACAGTGCACGCATGTGCACACCCACATGGAACACACACATGTATACACACAGGCATACACACACACTGAATCCCAAATTTGCCATGAGGAAGCTGCTAAACTCTGGGAAATGCTGTTGTAACCTGTCCTCCCTGTTATCTTAACGTTTTCCAGAACCATCTCAAAGAAAAAAATTCACAAGAGTGGAAATTTTCAAATCAAACTGCCTGAAAATAGCCCGCAAAATGGAAACAGCAATGGACTGTGCTGTTAGGCTCTCAAGCTTATTTCCATCATCTTTCATCCTTAACTTCGATGAAGAGAAAGATACGAGCAATCAGGCCCAAGCTGATAACATTTGCGTTAAAAGGGAGGCAAAGGGGAGGTAGGAAGTGGCTCCTGGGGTGCCTCCACTTTATGTGGTCCAGAGGGAGGGCAGCAGGGGGGAGACACGCCTTCACTAAGTTCCTGATGCCTCTGCACTCCCATTACCTCCAAAGACTCACGCCGCAGGAGGGTGTCTTAGTCATTCCACGTGCAGAGGCGGAATTCTAAGAAGCCCCCAAGATTCCTGGCCCCCGGTGTAAGACGTCACAGAAATCCCCTCCCTCTGAGTGTGGACATAAACTTTGAATATGATGGGACTGTCACTCCAATGGTCAGATTATTATGTGGCAAAGCTGAAGGGGTCTTCTCTTCTGGAGGGAAGTAGTTATTCACAGCTGACTTGATCTAAATTACAGAATGCAAGTCACCCACAATGAGGGCGTTGGGCCCCTGGCTCTGGGCATCACAGGGATGCTCTGCTACCAGGGGAGTAGCTGGTGCCCAGGTAGGTCCATTCATCCATGAAAGTGACCTTCTATTTTGACAGTATGGAATTCGACAAGCTCCAAACCTCAATTTATTTTAATTAATAGGAATGAAACAGGGGTGAAATCCATTTAACTCCTCACAGCCAGGACAAAAAGCAAGCACACAGCACACGTGCACACACACACACACACACACACACACGCATACACACGTGCTTGAGTGTGCATATGCAAATCCTAAAACGTAATTATCTGTCCTTGCTTAGAATAGTATTTCTGAAGAATAAGGCATGAGGAAATGATGTGTTTGTGTCATAGTGAAATGCTCCTTAAAATAACTTTTGATGGGAGTCCCCCCCATTTCCCTGTATACTGCCCTCCTAAGGGGGTCCAGAGACCCACAGAAACGTGTTCATCCCCTGCTCTAGTTCAATCCTTCTGTGGCACAGATGAGAAGACTAAACCCTAAAGCAGGGGACAGCACGGAGGCCTGCCAAGCAGGGGAGGTCATGTGAGGTAGCCTGGGAAGTACTGTACTGGGGGCATTGGGGACTGGGGTAAAGCAGAGAGAGCGAGCCCTGCTTACGGGGTCAGCCACTGCTCAGCCCACCAAAGGGGGCTCTGTAGGACTAAGCACCTGGTGTGGCCATATCTTTCCATTTTTTTAAGAGAAGCTGAAAGTCTGGATTTTCTATCCAAAATTTTATATTTTAAATATTGGCAACAAATGTGCATTTTTAAAGGTGCATTAAAATAATGGTCACTCACCCCCAACTCCCTATTGAACTTTCCACTAAAATAGACTTCTCAGAGAAATGAGGCATGTTTATCCTTCAGCTTAAAATGCCTAAAAAAGCAACTTGCATGCTGGGTCAGGATAGGGAACTTCAATCCTGGCTCGAGAATCGCAGGCCTGTGCCAGGCTGTTCTGACAACTGCTCTTCGCGCTGACTCTAGGCCATCAAAAATGTGAAATCGCGTCAGGAGATTATGAGTGTACTAAATGACACTCCCTGTACTCAATTTCGCAAGCTGGGCAAATCGTGAAAATGTTTTATAGAAATAAAACCCCCAGAGATGGTTCCAGTGTAAGAGTTCTTGCCCTTAAGGCATCTTTTCCTTTAAGACACACTCAAAGGAGTTAGGAAGCCTCTGGCAGCTCAGGGCAGGATGCGCTGCTGCCGCCTCTTCTCCAAGTAGGTGGGAAGCACGTGGATCTGGAAGAGGTCCCCCTACAAAGTACACACGCTGAACGGCCAGTGGCTGCTTGCAGGAAGCTGGGCAAGACGCTTCCCCTCTGGGCTTCTGTTTCTCCAACTTGAACTGGAAAGATTTCACATCCTGTTTTATGTCATGGGCTTCTTTAAAGATTACACTAAATAATGAGACTGGATAGAACAGGGCTGACATTGCCAAGCATCTGTCTAAGTACTAAACAAGTATTGACAGTCCTATATGACAGGCATCATTGTCATCCCCAGTTTAAGGATGGGGAAACCGAGACCCAAGGAGCCTGAACAGTGCACCTTCTGGAGGAACAAAGTGAGATCTAAACCTAAGCCACCTGCCTTCAGAGTCTATATTTGCCACTACCCTTAAGAGCTTCTCCATGCAGAAACACTTTACAGACTGTACGGGATCATATAGATGTTTAAATGTGAACAGATTTCATTGCTATACTAATTAATGGAATTCCTAAACTTTACTCAAAAAAACTGATACTCCTCATTTAGCTTTTTTTTAAAAAAACAAAACAAAAAACTAATTCTTGGAGGAATAATATGGCCAAAATATTTTCATGCATTTTATTTAAAGATGACTACAATAAATGAATAGATGACGAAGTCATTCTAAGATGGAATGACTTACACAGACTGGAAGGGAAATAGCTCTGTTAACTTTTGCAGCTTTAGGCTATTTTTGGAAGCGGATTTGCTCAAATAAGGAGACTTGTCTCTGGACAGGGTGGCCTGGGGGATCCACAGTGATGGTGCCGCCCACCCTGAGCCCTGCACAGAGCGAGCAGGAGAACACTGTGTGTCACCCCTTCTCCATGCCCCCAACAACCCGTGTAAATAATGAGCAAACGCTTAAAACTGCGCTGCCGCGGGCAGTCTTTGCAACAAAAGCATTGCAAAGGCAGAAGCCCACCAGGATTACGATGCACTGTTGCGTGAGGGTGGCCGTGAGGCTTGATGGTCGGGGCGAGCTGCCTGGGTGTGTGTCTTGGTCCACCCACGTGTCCTCAGGCAGGTGACCTTCTCCCATCTGTTTCCTCACCTGTAAACGTGGGAGCCTATCAATTCCCACTTCACTGAGTGGGTGTGAATATTTGAAGAGAAGGTCCAGGTGATGTGCTCTGAAAAATTCCTGGCCTTCAGTAAATGCTAAGTGTGAGAGCGTTTAATGACATCTGTGATGGTAAGTGGAAACAACCATGATAGAAGGCTCAATGAACCGCATGAACCTTGCTCTGTAAAAAAAAAATATATGTAAAAATAAAGCAAAAGGTTTATGCTGAAAGCCGAGGACAGGAGTGGGGTCCCCTTAGCATAGTGGTGTCTCCAGGCTCAGACACACAGCAGGAACTCAACAAATAGGCTGAACGAATGTTTGTCTACTGTCGACTGGTGGAATGTGTTTCAATTTTTTTCTGGGTTTTTCCTTTTATGCTTTGGAGCTGGAGTTGGCAGACTTTCAGTAAAGGCCAGATAAATATTTTAGGCTTTGCAGGACACATCAGGGTTCTGTCACATATTCTTTTTTTGTTTTTACTTTTTACAATCCTTTAAAAATGTAAAAACCATTCTCAACTCAAGGGCCAGAAAAAACAGGCAGGGCAGGATTGGACTCATGGGTCCCATTTTGCCGACCTCTGCTTCTGAGTACTTTCCAAGCCTCCCTCATTGAATGCGTATTATTTTTATCAGAAAAAAATATATAACAAATTGAGGAAATAAGAGAGAGAGAGAGAATGAGACTGTTTGGGGCTGAAACAGTGAACAGTGTGTTTAACACATTCTTTTAAAGTGCTGAACTCAAGGAAACACAGTGCTGACCTGTGCAATCATGGATGGAGATCAGAGAGTGGGGCCAGCCAGGGGAACAGTGGTGGGCTGAACGTTGGCCCCTCTCCAAAAAGATACAGCCACATCGTAATCCCAGAACCTATGAACATGACCTTATTCGGAATAAGGGTCTTTGCAGATAATAATACAGGATCATTTAGCTAGGTCCTAAATCAAAAGATGAGTGTCCTTAAAAGAGACAGAAGTGGAGGTGACAGCGTCATGGGCCATGTGAAGACCAAGGTCAAGATTGGAGGGATGGGGCTTCCCTGGTGGCGCAGTGGTTGAGAGTCTGCCTGCTGATGCAGGGGACACGGGTTCGTGCCCCGGTCCGGGAAGATCCCACATGCCGCGGAGCGGCTGGTCCCGTGAGCCATGGCCGCTGAGCCTGCGCGTCTGGAGCCTGTGCTCCGCAACGGGAGAGGCCACAAGAGTGAGAGGCCCACGTACCGAAAAAAAAAAAAAAAAGATTGGAGGGATGCAGCCACAAGCTAAGGAATGCTTGGAGCCACCAGAAGCTGGCAGAGGCAAGGAAGGATTCTCCCCAAGAGATTTCAGAAGGGCCATGCCTGGCTGACACCTTGATTTTGGACTTCTGGCCTCCAGAACTGTGAGAGAATAAATTTCTGTTGTTTTAAGCCACGAAGTCTGTGGTCATTTGTTACAGCAGCTACAGGAAATCCATACAGGAGCCAAACCGAAAATAAGCCACACCCTAAAATGAGATGTGTGTTGAGGCGAGGGGACCCCAGCTGCAGGGGAGTGGCTGGGGGTAAGACAGCGTGAATCGCACCTCTCTGCTTTAGTGCCCAGCCCGTAGTCTGACCACAGGTGACCGACCATCTGAGAGCCAGGCGCTGTCACCCTGAGAGCTCTCTACTCTCTCCCAGAGGATTTCTGTGCACGGCTGCCAGTCTGCAGAATGGAGGTTAGGAGTTCAGAAGCTCGTTCCTAAGATGTTAGACCTCCCTAGGATGATAAATTTTCAGAACAGGTTATGTGGGCTCAAGTCACCAGAGGGAACCAGCCATCTCTTCCATGGAGGAAAGTAGAAATCAGACTGGATTTGGTGCGCCTGGGAAAAAACTCTGGCGTGATTCCTTTCAAGACGGAAACTGACACTCTCTTAGGAAAATGAGAGCTGATCTCCGATCAACAGAGACCAGCCCTGGGAAGGCCGAGAGGTCAGAACTCCCAGAACTGGGCACTGTGCACGAGAGCCTACTGCAGCCCACACCCGGGGCTCCTTTCCTGCATTACTTCTTCCAGCCGCTCTGAGAGGGGGCGCCCTCGGCCTTGACTCACAGACTTACAGAGGCTAGTTAAGGCCTTCCGGAGCTGAGCTGCAGTGTACTAGAATATGAGTCCAGGTTTGTCTGACTCCAGAGCCCGTGCTGGAGAGAACTTAGTGCGGTGCGGTGCAGTCCAGACGGACACACGTGTGCACTGACATCACAACCCCAAGAGCTGTGCTCTTGTGGACATGCTTTTCTGTGAATGAAGCCATTCTACCTGTCCCATGACACCCCACAGCACTGTGAACGTACCTCTATTACAACATGGCTGAATGAATTCACATGTGTTATATGCGAGAATCCTTCATTAGACTGTGAACTTCTCAAATGCAAGAACCATGTCTCAGTGCTCTCTGTACCTTCACTGCCTAGACAGTAGTGATCAGTAAATGCTTTCTAAATGAATTCTGGATGGATGGATGGAAGTGTAGATGGGCAGGTGGATAGAAGGGTGGTAGGCGGATGGATGGATGGGTTGGAGTTTGGATGAATGGATGCATGGATGGGTGGTGAGTGAATAAATGGATGGATGGATGAGTACATGGACAGATAGGTGGTAGGTGGGGAGAATGGATGGATGGGTGGGTGGATGGATGAATGGGCAGGTAGATGTATGTATGTATGTATGGATGGATAAATGATGAAGGAGGGAAGCAAATGAAAGCCTTCCTTTCAAAGTTGCCTTACCCTCTCACTAACACGTTTCAGCACCTCTTCTGCTTCCTCCATTGCTGCCATCTCCCTCTGGTACTGGCTTTCTGTCTTCTTTCTTGTTTCTAGGTCACACTCAGCTGTCAAGGCCACCATCTTCCGATCATACTCGTCTTGAATTTCTTTCTCCAGCAACAGAAACTGCTTTTTGAAAACAGCACCCATCCTCCTCTCTACCTGAGGGGAGAGATGGCCACTGCTGGTCAGATTTTTCAGTAGAAGAGCAATGATGTCTTTGCTGATTTGGGTTCGACAAGCTTCCAGATCTGAGTCTGCCCGATTCAGGGTTGCAATTTCCAGCCTGGGAAACACAAAGGTCAAAAGAATTCCATTACATAAAATCACAGCAGAAACCAAAGGTCCCTCAGAGCTCTGAGGTTTTAACTTATTTGTAAAGTAAGGTCTTTCTTTTCCTTTCTTCTCTTCCTTTTCTCCCTCTCTTCTGCTCCATCCAGTTATTGAAGGACAGTGACTAAATTAGCAGAATATTATTTAGTAAATTTGCAGGGTACCATGTTGGAAACTACAAGGAATATAATTAATATAAGACATGGTCTTTGTCAACAAGCAACAAGTCAACAAAAACAAGAAGACCAAGAGAAAAATGGTTAAATATTTGGAGGATTTGAAAAATTAGGTTCATTTTACTTTTTTCCAATTAAAAATTAATTTATAGATATGTCAAGTAAATGTAATGTAATACCCTGGATGGAATCCTGGAACAGAAAAAGGACATTAAGTAAAAACTAGGGAAATCTGAATGAGTATGGACTTTAGTTAATAATAATGTATCAGTATTGGGTCATTAATTTTAACAAATGTACCATAGTAATAGAAGATTTTAATAACAGGGGAAACTATGTACAGGGTATGTAGGAACTCTCTGTACTATCTTCTCAATTGTTCTGTAAATCTAAAACTGCTCTAAAAATGAAGTCTACTCAAGAAATATTTGTGAGATACTTCACAGAGTCACAGGTTCTAAAACTTGATTGTAATGTTGTAATGGTGGTTGTACAGCTATATATATTTACACATATATATCAGACTGTACTCTTAATGTGGGTGAATTTTATGGTTTGTTGGTTATACCTTTATAAAACTATTACAAGATGCACAGGACAAGACTATGTCTATGATAGAAAAATCTGGAAAATAAACACAGAAAAAGACTTCATTCACTGTAGGTCTATCACCCAGTCAGAACCAATGGAGGTATTTTGTTGTATTTGCTTCCAGTTTTTTTTTTGTCTACACATATTTTCCCCATGGATGTATATTGTTTACATAGATGCAAGTATAGTTTTGTCCTGTTTTCAATTAATGTTGTAACAGGCATCTTCCAGTTGTATTTAAAAACTGTAAAAGTTTCCTATGATGGTTGCAAAATACTTCATGATGTGGTGTACCATGATTCAATTAACCATTCTTCTAGTGGTGCACATTTGGGTTACTTGCAAAATTCAAAGTCTAAGATAACCTGAAGTGAACATCTTTGTAAAGAGTTTTTGATATTCACAATGATTTTTTCAGTATGATTTCTACAAAGGGAATCACTGGGTCAAATGCTAGCAATATTTTAAGCCTCTTAGGGCATCCTGCCAAACTGCTTTCCAGAAGTTCCCCAGGAATGCAGTAGGATCCTTATTTCACCCCTCCCTGTAAAATGTTTAAATATATTTAATAATTTGATAGGAGAAAATGGCATCTGACTGTAAAAATATAAGGGTTTTAATAAAACTTTATTATGGGGCTTCCCTGGTGGCACAGTGGTTAAGAATCCACCTGCCAATGCAGGGGACATGGGTTCAAGCCCTGGTCCAGAAAGATCCCACATGCCACGGAGCAACTAAGCCCATAGGCCACAACTACTTAGCCTGCGCTCTAGAGCACGCGAGCCACAACTACTGAGCCCGTGTGCCACAACTACTGAAGCCCGTGCACCTAGAGCCCATGCTCTGCAACAAGAGAAGCCACTGCAATGAGAAGCCCGCGCACCGCAACAAAGAGTAGCCCCTGCTCACCACAACTAGAGAAAGCCCATGCACAGCAACAAAGACCCAATGCAGCCAAAAATAAATAAATAAAATAAATAAAAATTTTAAAAACTCATGAAAAGAAAAATAAGAAAACTTTATTATGGAAAATTTCAGGCACTTAAAGTAGGTAGAATAATCAGACTCCCAATGTAATCATTACTCAACTTGGAAAACTGTCAATATTTGCCAATCTTGTTTTAGTTACTCCCTTCAAAGTTTGCTTAGCTGGGCTCCCCTGGTGGCGCAGTGGTTGAGAGTCCGCCTGCCGATGCAGGGGACACGGTTTCGCGCCCCGATCCGGGAAGATCCCACATGCCACGGAGCGGCTGGGCCCGTGAGCCATGGCCGCTGAGCCTGCGCGTCCGGAGCCTGTGCTCTGCAACGGGAGAGGCCACAACAGTGAGAGGTCCGTGTACCGCAAAAAAAAAAAAAAAAGTTTCTTTAGCATTTTAAAGCAAACCCCAGATTTTTCATTTTACCTTTAATTTCCTCAGTATGCATCGTTAACTGTCAACTGTATATATATATATATATACACACACACACGTGCATATGTATGTCTATATATGTGTATATATGTGTTTATGTATATCAGTTTTGCCTAACCTTGATGTCATTATCATATTCAATACCATTTAACCGTATCATATTTAAAGTGTTAAACAATAATTCCAATAATTAATATCAGTCATTATTCAGACTACCTCAAGTGTCCCAAAATAATTTTTACAGTTGAAAGTTTAATTCAAGAACCAAACAAAATCCCACAATGTTGACTAAGTCCACTTTATTCTATATCATTCTGCCCTTCCTTTTTTTTTTTTTTTGCGGTACGCGGGACTCTCACTGTTGTGGCCTCTCCCGTTGCGGAGCACAGGCTCCAGACGCGCAGGCTCAGCGGCCATGGCTCACGGGCCCAGCCGCTCCGCGGCATGTGGGATCTTCCCGGACCGGGGCATGAACACCTGCATCGGCAGGCGGACTCTCAACCACTGCGCCACCAGAGAAGCCCTCTGCCCTTCCATTTTCCCTTCCATGATTTGTTGGGGAAACCTGGTCATTCATCCTGCAGAATGTCCCACATTCTGGACTTGGCTGATTGCTTCCAAAGGGTGTCATTGTTCCTCTATCCCTTGTATTTCCACAAACTACTAGTTAGATCTAAAGTCTTGATTAGAGTCAGATTAAATTTGTTTTTTTAAAATGTACCATAAGTAGTACCGTGTGCTTCCTGTAGGATCATACAATGGGTAAATACTAAGATGGATCACAAGTTCAAGTGGTGCGAGCATGATCCCTATATTATGAAATTCCCTATCTACCCTTCACCTAATGGCTTTAGTATACATTGTAATTGTTACCTAGATCCATGATATCACTAGGGGTTGAAAAATCACACTTTCTAATTCTATCACTTCTTCTGTATTTTTTTAAGCTGGAATTCTTCACAAAGAACTTTCTCTCCTCAATAATGCAGTTACTCGGACATAAAGCTTATACTTATGATAGATGTTTGATTCTTTGCTAGTTAAAGAGCTGGTGTCATAGCAACCTCCCATGGTGACAAATGAGTTGGGGTCTGTTTGTTCATTGGTTTATTTGCTTGTTTAGGTATGAGAGCAAAAGGTTAATAAAACTTTTTCCAACTTCCTGAGAATCTGAGCTTTGGCTTTTACCTGAAAACTTCAGAAGGACAAGAACATCAAATGTCATAAAAAATGAAACCTGATTGGTAAATTACATCTGGATGAGAGGACCTGTAAATGAACCATAAATCCCTAACAGGGAAGCAGACACTGTGCTTTGAACTTTCCCGAGTGAGGTCATTCTTGGACCTGGGCATGTCCCTTGTGGAAACGCTGGAAGCCATGCCCGCGAGTTATTACAAAAGATGCTGGCAACTCTGGGGTATGAAGCGTTTAAGCCAGGAATGCTCCCATAGCTGCCTGATGTAGACTGAATCTCCTTGCACTAGAGCTGTGTGACTTGGGGAGAAAATACCTCCTGGACAGCTATCGGTTGCAGTGTGACCTGAGGCAAGGGCACCCACAGAAGACTGTCTAATGCTGCCCTCACAGTGGACACGTACTCTGTGTTCCTGCCCTCGAGCTACACAGAAGGGGTCAAGTGTGGCCTATGGGAGTCTGAAGAGTGCAAATGTTGAGCTGAATCTAGGAAGACCCCATGCCTCTGCGTAGAATCACTATGAAATTGTATATATTTGGTGGGTTTCAATCGACTACAGCCATTATTCTTTTTAATGCTCAAATTTTACCATCTTAGATCAAAATGTCTCCCGTGTCCTTTAGACCAAATTAATATAGTTTTAAACAACAGCTCGTTCATTTCATTCTTTCATTTCCTCAACGGGTACTTACTGAACATGGCATGTGTGGAGAGTGTTTGCAGGTTACAAAGCAAGGAAAAAGCAAAGAGATGCCTTCAGGTGGTGTGTGCATGGTTAAATATCCAAGGAACCAAACAAACCATGTTCCACAGTCTCAGAAAAGAATTACTTCTCTACTGGGACAGACAAAATAGATTTCACACCTTTAATGAAGCTTTTTGTGGTAGACAAAATAATGCCCCCGGCAAAGATGTTCATGTCCTAATCCCCAGAGGCTGTGAATCTGTTAGGTGACATGGTAAAGGAGAAATAAGGTTGCAGATGGAACTAAGGCTGCTCATCAACCCACCTTACACCAGAGATTGATAACAAGGTCTTTAAAAGTGGAAGAGGGAGGTAGAAGAGGAATGGGAATCAGAGGGAGATTCGATGAAGGAAGCGGGGGTAGGGGGGTAGGGGTGACGGAATCATCAGCTTTGAAGATGGAGGAAGGGGTCACGAGCCTCGGAATGTAGGCAGCTTCAGGAGGATGGATAAGGCAACGAAATGGATTCTCCCCTACAGTTGACATCTTGAGTTTTCCTAGCGAGGCCCATGTTGGACTTCGATGTCCAGAACTGTAAGATAATACATTTGTGTTGTTTTAAGCCACCAAGTTTGTGGTCACTCGTTACAGCTGGACATGAAACTCATACACCTTATCTGACCCACTCCATCCACCATTCATTCATTCATTCATTTATTAACTTGTATTAGAAAATGGGTGGCTGCCTATTGGGTAAACTGCAAGTGCTTTGCCAGGTACATGGGGATTGAAATGAACAGGAGGACATTTCCACAAGTTCTCTGCTGTTAAATCGCTTCCTAGCTTAAGCAAGCTGGGTAAAGGACTCGGCTTTCCCACCGCACAATGGGGACCATCCTCATAGGTAGTTGTTCAGGGCTAAAAGAGATAAGATATAGAAAATACATGGTGCGGAGTCCGGCATTTTGTTGTTTCTAAATACAGTCGTTTCCTTATTCTTTTCTATTCTCTCTCCCAGGAGACTGGTGGCAGAAGAGTCGGTCCTCACAGCTCACCCTTCCCGATCCCCTGGGAACACAAGCTCACAGGCACTTTCTGTTTTAATAGTATTAATGTTAATCACCATGGATAAACTCTCAGAAGTAACAATAAAACTGTCAGGGTGTTCCAAAGCCACAAAAGAAAGAAAAATGTCCCTTTAGACCAATTAAAATAGCATGCAATTAATGAAGGTGTCATCTTTTAATTTCCCAACCAGCCACAGAAGAACTAAATGCATATAAAGAATGCATAGTTTGCATACAGGATTGGATCCACTGGTAAAATTCTCATCACCCCCTATGGTACTTTTAATTATTTAGACAACAATGAAATACACATATTTTCCCACTCCCCGCCCCCTCCCAAAGTCCCTAATGCCTCCGTGAAACAAAGACATTTTGAGTTGCACAGGCTGGACTGGGATTCTTCATCTTCTTTACTACTTCAACAAGTTGGCAAAGTTAGCAAGATGCAAACGCTTCTTTCCTAGAGAACATTTAATTTTTTCAGGTCACAAAAGTGTCAGCTTTTGTCACTGTACTTGAGAGAGGAATGTACTTACTCTGGCCAGTTTTGCTGCATATACATCCTGTCCAAGCCATAGCCCTCTGATAAATGAGTGATTTCACATGGGAGTTAGAACAATGACCAGCACAGAGGGAGCACTTCATAAATATAAGCCATTAAAATGTATTAGTGGCTTGCCCATGATAACATCTTTGCAAAAGAAACGGCACAGCTTGACATACCCAAGGACTGATTCATACTTTGCGTAGCTACTGACGAAACAAAAGAAACAAAGACATAGGTGTCTTTTTCCTTATTTATTTTGTATAAAAATGAATCAAGTTCTCACCAAATGGCAAGCAAGGTGTCAGAAAGAAACTACAGTAGGATTTGATACAGAAGGCAGTAGGTGTTCTCCTGAATGAGAAAGAGGACTCATTAACATGGAGGGTAATTCATTCAGAGTGAAAATGAAATGGCCACGGCCATTTTTTATAATACAGATCTCCATGTTGGCTGATGTAAGCATAACAGACCCACAAAAACCAACTGAGTATTAGTGAAACCAAAGTTTTCCTCATAGGAGCCAATTTCCATGGCATCTTACTGCAGCAAGATTCCGTGTAGATACCATAAATCATATTTATATCCAATCGATCTGAGGGCCTGGACAATAAGAATTCAGGGGAAAATACCTCCTGGGTATCCTCACTGTCAAAACTGTAATGGCAGGTTAAATCAGAGTAAAACTAACTACAGTGTGTGAGTGAAACACTGGTTGAAGTTATGATAAACCCTAAATTTTTTAGTTTGGTATAAACTCAAATAGATTGTCAGATCCAGGGTCAGCATCCTTATCTTTGACTTTTTCCTCTTCAAGATCTCTTGGTTTAGAAGTCAGCTTGGGCCCTCCCTCTCCAAGCTTGAAGCAGAGGCTCATTAACTCCTTCCATCCTGGTGTTTCCACATCACTGCCCACTCCCCAACCCCTCGGTGGCCAGACCTGACGGGACAGCTCTGGAACAGGCAAAAAATGTAAGGGAGAGTTCCTCTCTCCACTTGGCCGTTTCCCAAGAGATGGCGTTTCACTATGTCTGAAAACATCATGAGATTGGGAGTCACGCCAACTTAGCTTCCAATCTCAGCTCCCCCTCTTAGGCGCCGGGTGACTCAGGTGAGTTATTTGATGTCTCTGATCCTAGATCCCTAGTTGGTTAGTAAGAATATTATCACCCATGTCAAATGAAGGCCACTGAGATGCACATGAACTTATCTACAAAATAGAAACAGACTCACAGACATAGAGACCAGACCTGTGGTTGCCAAGGGCAAGGGGGTTGGGGGAGGGAAGGATTGGGAGTTCGGGATTAGAAGATGCAAATTATTATATATAGGATGGATAAACAACAAGGTCCTACTGTATAGCCCCAGGAACTATAGTCGATATCCTGTAATAAATCATAATGGAAAAGAATATGAAAAAGAACATATTTATGTATAACTGAATCGCTTTGCTGTACAGCAGAAATTAATATTGTAAATCAACTATACTTCAATAAAATACGTTCTTAAAAAAATGAAGGTCATTGAGAGGATTAATAGTGCTTTTTATGCACAGGTTTTGTTTTAATAGCTTGATGGATATCAAGCCATTTAATCCCCATGATGATCTTATAAGGTAGGTGAAGAAACTGAGACACAGAAAAATTACCTTGTTGAAAGTCACAATGCTATTAGGTGGCAGAACTGGGATTTGAAGCCATGACATGTGGCTCCAGAGTCCTGGCTCTATATTCTGCCCCACTGCCTCACACTGACACGCACAAAGCACTTAGCCGGTGCCCGGCACAAAACAGATGCTGGAAAATGTTACTACACGTTGTTGTTGCTGTGGCTATGGCCATCAGAGTCTTCCTTGGTGTCATTCTTTATGGCAAAGAAAATTTGAAGGGAACATAAACAGATGGATAGATGGATGGAGAAGTGGAGAGATGAATGTTACATAAATAGATTACATTTGAAATTCTTATTTGTATAGCTGGATCTTGCTCTACCTGGAGATTAGATGACAGTGATGGGAAAGAAAATATAAGGTGGAACATTTAAAGACGGCTTTAGAAATGAGATCAACCTTGGACATCAGCTAAGTCATCTTTCCAACCAATGCCCAGGTGTCCTTATTATCTTTCCTACAGGAGTTCCCCAGCCACCACTCTGCACACGCATGGTGAGGGGTGCTAACTGCCTCTGCGGGCAGGCTTTCCATCGTGGGAGAGCTCAGTCAGTCAGAATGGTCTTCTTTGTAATCCACTAGAAGCCACCTCCCTAAAATGTCTATTGTTGTTCCAGGTTCCACCATCTTCTTGATGATTTCAGAGGTATCTGGCAATGGTGACCATGTGTACACCATTTCCAATTGTGGGTAGACGTCACGGGTTTACCAAGTGCAACAGGAGGCTGGCAAAGCCGGGGTCACTGAAAAGAATGGATTGAGGGTCCGGGATGGACGTGAGGTGAGTGCAGGTGGCCGGTGAAGGCACGGCAATGACCAGGAATCGGGTGGTGAAGGTGAGACGGAAAGAGGGGAGAGGTCTGGGAGAGAGAGGTGAGGGGCCCCAAGGAGAGGCCGTGTCGGGATGATGCCCACAGTTCACCAGGCTGCTTGGTTGCTCACGTGGAACCTTGAATGGGGACTCCTGGTTAAAGATGAGGAGGGCCTTTCAAGGACTACAAGCTGCCTACACTGAGATGGACGACTTACTGGCTTCCTGGAGCTGCTGTAACAGAGTCTCACAAACCAGGTGGCTCAGGACAACAGAAACGTCTTGTGTCGCAGATCTGGAGGTCAGAAGTCTGGATCAAGAGGTGGGAAGCTATGCAGGGGGGTTAAGACCCTCAGGAGCATCCTTCAGGCTGTGAGGGCTCGGAGTTGCAGATGAATGGTCCAGGGTAAGAAAGACAGAGGGCTGGAGGGTTTGCAGTTTTACACGGGCCTCGGCCCAGAACCAACTAGAGGATGCACGGTTTGGGCACACGGGTCTCCAGCAGAAGCTCTCGAACTATTAGGCATCAGAAGGACCAGAATGACTTCAAGTCATGTTAAGATGCAGATTCCCAGCACTACTCTCAGATTCTGATTCCGAAGAAATGGATTAAGGTGCTGTATTGGTTTCCTAGGACTGCCTCATTAACAAAGTACCACAAACCAGGTGGCTTCAAAGAACAGAAATGTATTCCCTCCCACTTCTGGAGGCCAGAGTCTAAAGTCAAGGTGTCCACGGGGTTGGTTCCTTCTGAGGACCATGAAGGAGAATCTGTCCCCTACCTCTCTCCCAGCTTCTGGTGTTGCCAGCAATCTTTGGCATTCCTTGGCTTGTAGAGGCATCACTAGTCTTTACCTCTGTCTTCACATGATGTTCTCCCTTTCTGTTTCTGTGTCCATATTTCCCTCTTATAAGGACACCAGTCATACTGGCATCTTAATTGTATCTGTAAAGATTCTATTTCCAAATAAAGTCATATTCACTGGTGCTGGGGTTTAGGACTTCAATATATCTTTTTGCAAGGACACAATTCAAGCTCTAACAGCAGCCTCCCAAGAATGGAAGCCCCTCACTGTCAATGAGATATCCAAGTAGAAATGGGTTGACCATCTGTTGGGTGTACTAGAGACAATGGAATGGAGCAGGACCCCATGGTCCTTGCCCTCCATCTGCCTCTTGTCTATAGAAAAACTTTAGCCAAAGAATAAAATTAATCAGAAAGGGCTTCCCTGGTGGCACAGTGATTGAGAGTCCGCCTGCCGATGCAGGGGACACGGGTTCGTGCCCCAGTACGGGAAGATCCCACGTGCCGCGGAGCGGCTGGGCCCGTGAGTCATGGCCGCTGAGCCTGCGCGTCCGGAGCCTGTGCTCCACAACTGGAGAGGCCACGACAGTGAGTGGCCCGTGTACCGCAAAAACAAACAAACAAACAAAAATTAATCAGAGAGTGAGAAAATGCAGAAGCAAAGGAAAACAGTCAAACACGACCAAATAACAATAGTTCAGTCATTAAGCAAAGTCAAGGACTTTTAGTTCTTCTTCAAGGGCTATAGATAATATTCTGAGCCATGGCCATATCCTCTGAGCTGTTCTGTAGATACTGAAACCCCCGCCAGGTGGAAGAAGTTAACTACTTGATGGTCAGACTGTAGCCATGACATAAGCTGCCACAATTCTGAGAACTAGCCTCAAAGAAATGGGAACAAACTGACCAGGAAACTGAAGATTAACTGTACTTAAAACAATCAAGATGACGCTGATCAGACAACCGCGTGACCAGTTTCCAGATGACTGTCGGAGCTGACTGTGCTGCTTCCGCACGTAGCCCCCTCCCTCCACCCATACACCCCTGAAAATTCCCTTCAAAAGCTCTTGTCCACTGATTATCAGGGGAGAGTTGGCCTTTGGACATGAGTGTGCCTTCTCCCCCGGTTGCTGGCCTCCAAAATAAACGAAACTTTCCTTTCCACCAACCTTGCCTCTCGAGTATTGGCTTTCAAGCAGCGAGTAGCCGACCTAACTTTTGGCAACAAGAATACTTTTTCCCTGGCCAAGAATTTAGACCAGATGACCTCTAAGATCCTTTGCAGCATCAAAACTCTAAGACTCTATCCTCCCAGGAAAGTAGAAATCACTTTATACTTGATGTTAGCTAACAGATGATCAGCAATTTGTGAAAATGGTTTTCATCCCACATCTGTCCTTTCACTAGTTTATAAGGGTGTACTCTTACATAACCAAGAAAAGCTTATTTTCCCACTCATTGATGCATACATATAAAATGTGCCCTTTGTTGCTCATTTAACCTTCACCACATCCCAACGTATCATGACAACCACCTCCAAGGTGTGCCATCCTGGCAGCCTCGAGGGAACGTCCAGCCCCTCATGAGCTCAGCCACCACTGTTTCAGGAGGTGAACGAATTTCTGGGCTTTTTATTGTCACGCTTGCACAGAGTTAACGATTTTTCACTTTACGTGCACTGGACATAATCATAGCATTAATCCTATTCTTGTTCACTCGTTCACCAACATTTACAGAGCACTCGGGGTGACTTGTCCACTTCTCGGGACTGGTGCTGATTACAGGGCAGACACGTGCTAAGGACAAGGAGATAAAGCTTCACGGTGCCCAGCACGGTGTAGAATCATATATTTTTCCATGTGGTCCTCTGCTGATTGCCTGTCTCCCTCAGTAGACTATAAGCCCTGAGGGCCAGGACCCTGCCTGTTGAGCTCATCCTTGCATTTCCAGCCCCTTGCCACCTACCGTAGACTGAATGACTCACGCGTGGGCAGCGGAATAAGACGTCAGGAGTCACCGAGGAAATGCTGCCCATTTTTGCAAAATCCATGAAACTGAGCCATAGAAAGAAACCATGGGGTTCAGTGGGCAGAATAGAGCCAAGAGCTAAAATGACTGGAAACAGGTGAATCACTTACTGTGAGCCAGGCATCACCACGCTCAGGTCTGGGTGTGTGGGAGCTCATTAAACCTTCACCATCCCCGTGTTCAGATGAGGACACTGACACACAGGAAGGTTACGGGTTGTGGTCAAGGTCATTAAATGATTAAATGGTGGAGCCAGGAGTGGGGAAGAACCTTGCAACTCAAGCAGCCCTGCGCTAAGCCCAGGCGACCTCCTCTGCTAACCAGACAAGAAAACACAACTACACCTTCAACGTACGAAAAGTTGTCCAACCTCACACATTATAAGAAAAGTGAAAAATTAGAGCTCCAGGGAGGTGCCATGATTTCCTATCAGACCGACACAGGTAGAAAGATCAGCTGCCCCTATGACTAGGGTGTGGGAAAGAGAGGATCTCAAACACTGGGGGTGGCAAATTGGTCTGGCCTCTATGGTGGGCAATACCTATTTTTAAAAATACACACTAATGCAGCAACTTGACTTTGAAGAATTCATGCTACAGATGACCTTGCACACGTGCATCAAGACGTCTGTGCCGGACAGGCACCGCAGCACTGTGGGAGGGTGTGGTTAAGACGGTAGGCTCTGGGGGCTTCCCTGGTGGCACAGTGGTTGAGAGTCCGCCTGCCGATGCAGGGGACACGGGTTCATGCCCTGGTCCGGGAAGATTCCACATGCCGCGGAGCGGCTGGGCCCGTGAGCCATGGCCGCTGAGCCTGCGCGTCCGGAGCCTGTGCTCCGCAACAGGAGAGGCCACAGCAGTGAGAGGCCCGTGTACCGGACGCATGTCCTGACCACACCTCCTACTTGCCTTGTGACCTCTGGAAAGTGAAAGTGACTTAAACTCTCTGGGCTTTAGTTTCCTCATCTGTAAACAGTACTTAGCTCAGAGGCTGCTCTGAAGGGTAAATATGTTAATGTCAATGTCAATAAAAAAACCAGATCAGTGTCTCATTCGTATTAAATTCTCCAAAAATTCAGTTATGATTACTGTTATTGGAATATTATGTAGCCAGTTAAAAGAGCAAGGTCGCTGTGTAGGTATAGATCTCCAAGACTGCTGCAAAGTGGGAGAAAAGGGAGCAAAACAGTGGGTAAAGTATGTGATTATTTTGCATTTTAATAAAGGAGTATATGTGTAAATATACATATAGTCATCGATGATCTCCAAAGGGTACATGACATGGGTAATAGACTGCCTTTGCCTCTGGGGATGACAACCAGAGTGCAGGTGATGAGAAGACAATTTGGTTTTTACAGTATGGCCTCTTCTGTCATTCTAGTTCTTGGCCATGTTCATTAGTTATTATTCAAAAAACTGAGTACAGAAACAGAAAAAAAGCAAACATGGGTGTTATCAGAGTCAGGGACTACGTGTCCCTGCAGGACAGAATGAATTTCTGGGTCGCTTCTGACAACCTCTCTTCTGGCCGCTCTCTGTGGCTGGTGCCAGACCAATGTGGGTAGTGATGTCAAGATGGTGGCCCAGGCCAGGGCCTCCGAAGTCGGCTAGAAGCACCACCACACCCAGAGCACCCAGCCCTACCTGCCAGCACACACAAACTTCCATGAACTAGTGTCCATCACTGCAGCTGACCGATGGCCTGTGCTGGGAGGGGCCACGTGCCTTTTCCCCCTGCTTATGGCCCTTCCACGTGGAGAAGATCTGGGAGCGGAAGTGACGGAGGACCGAAGCAGGAATCCCCTGCAGTCAGTTTTAGGGAGAGGCCTGCAGTGGGGCTGGCTATGCTTCCAGATAAAAGCCGCATCCTCCAGCCCAGCTCTTCTAAGTAATAAAAGTGATGGGTGATTTTTTCTGGCTGGACTGGACAACATGCCTGATGTATGTCTTATCTCCCAATTGGCTCAGAACTCAAGGTGGTGGGAGATGGAAGCTGTTTACTGACCCCTCAGACACGCCCAACTGTTGAGATGATTCCTGTTATGTCTAAGAAACTCCTAAGAGGTTGCACGAACCTTGTGATTTGGAAGGGGTGTTGTGAGGAAGGGGAGATGCTGAGTCAGAGAGCACACCCATCACAGCCTGCAGTTGTTAAATGGACCATTTGTAACTCCTTGGCACACAGCGGAGGGGCCGCAGTGGGGGTGAGGGTGCTAGTCGACGATCATCCCAGCCTGCACCGTCTCCCTGCACTGCATTTAGTCGTCTGGGTTGATTCTCCCCGTAGACGGCTGCATGTCGGGTCCTCACTTGGTCTGGCTTCCTCTCCAGCACCTCACCCAGCTCTGCGCCAAGCACTCAGCGGGAGCTCGGTCAACACTTGCCGAAAGAAGGTGTCTGTGGGACACAGAACTTCTCCGGCAAACACCTGGCTGCAAAGACGAGTGAGGGTCACCATGGAAACCAGACTGGCACTGCTGCGGCTCTGCTTAGCAGCGGTCTCATTATGTCCCCATGGAAATCCCCCTCTGGCTGGTCGGGCACTGGTGGGACCCAGGGGCAAGGCACAGGTGTGAGGACAGGGCTGCTTTCTGCCTCAGTCAGCCTGTGTAGCAAGATGCTTGGCCATTTGATGCTCTAGGTGAACTTGATCCTTCCAGAAAGCCAGGAACGGCCCAAGCTTGGGTTATTTTCTTAAGAGCCCGTTCACTTCCTGACAATGTCTCAATGACCCTTCAACATCCAGTGCGAATTTCACCCACTCATTCATTCACAAGACGATGGCTGATGCTTACCTAGTACCACCAGACTGGTTCCCTCCGAGGGCTCAGGGTCTAATGTGGAAACAGACACACAATCTGGGCATCACAAATGTGGTGAGGGCCCAATGGGGGCCCAGGGGTGGGAGCACGGGTGACTCTTGTTTGTGTCCCCACCATGTGGCACGGTATCTGACGCATACTAGATGCTTAATCAATACAAGAAAAAAAAAATTAAAGGAAGAAAAAGGAAAGAAGGAAGGGAGGGGGGAAGGAGAGGAACGGAGGGGGGATGGGAGGAGAGGGAAGGGAAGGAGGTATCCTCAAAGTCATTTAGAATTTGGGAAGAAAAGAGGAAGGAGTTATTTACTGGCCTCCTAAAACCCACCACGGCCCCACTAGTCTCCAGTGGGACATCCGGCCCCAGGCAACGAGGTGCGATTCTTCAAGGCCATAAGTATTTCCTGAACCCCTGCCACCTGCAAGCTGCCACTTCTATCCCAATCCCACTGAGGGAAGTGGGGAAGCTGTACCATGAGGGGGAAGGCTGCCCCCACCTGGATCAGGACCCCTTTCCTTCCTGGGGAGTCTCCTTTTGCTTATTTTGAGAAGACTCTCCATCAAATGCTTTGTAGACAATGAGGAAGCACTAGAGGGTACCCAGCCTTGGTGTCAGAAGACTCAGATTTGAGCCCTGGACCAACTACTTCTTAATAGAGAGAAGATGGTTTCCAACGGCGCTTGTCTGAAGAGAACCCTCAGGAACATTCCAGAAACCATGCTATAACCCACCTCCTTGAAACCCCCAACCCACAGACCCCCTCCTCTCACTTCTTCATGAGACCCCTCAAGTCTCCACTCCCTTCCTCATTCTTTTGAGATTTCCTGATCATTTGCTGGAATAATGGCCACCCAAAGATATCAGATCCTAATCCCCAGAATCTGTAAATGTGGCCTTATTTGAAAAAAGGATCTTTGCAGATCTAAGTGAATAATCACGACTGGGGAGACCATCCTGGATTATCTTGTGAGCCCTCAATCCAATCACGAGTGTCTTCCTAGGAAGAGGCAGAGGGATTGGATACATACAGAAGAGGAGGAGGCCACGTGGGGGAGAGATTGGAGTGATACGGTCACAAGTGAAGGACTGCTGGCTGCCCCCCGATGCTGGAAGAAGCAGGAATGATTCTCCCCAGGAGTATCTGCAGGGACTGCAACCCTTCAACACCTTGACTTCAGCCCGGTGAAACCGACCTTGGACTTCCGGCCTCCAGAACTGTGGGACAATAAGTTTCTGCTGCTTGAAGCCATCGTTTATAGTGCTTTGTTAGAGCAGGCACAGGAGAATACCACACTCCCCTCGTCCCTCTCCTGCTCACCTGGAAAAGCCCTTTCTGTGCAGAGCAGGGGACCAGCCACTGTCCTAGCACTCTCTGAGGCAGGCACAGTTATCCCCATTTTATAGAAAAGGCAACCAGAGTCACCCAACGGCAAGTGGCAGAACTCGGACCCCAACCAGGAGGCCCGGCTTCTCAGCCTGAGTTCCTAAACCCTGGGCTCTACAACCAACCTTCAGCTGTCTCTGCATCCACCCAGAGTGCTTTAAGCATTTCCCTCTCATGGGCCCATGTTCTCCTTAAGCTTTGGCTCCATTTTTCTTCTCCCTTTCATAGCAAAGCACCTTGAAGGAGCTTCCCATACTTCTTGTCAGCATTCTACTCACTCTGTTCTGGTTTTCTGCCCCTGCCTCTCCCCCAGAGCTGCTCTGATCATCAATGGTATCCCGGTAGCTGAAAGCAAGACACTTGACTGAACTCCAGGCAATATCAGACATGGTCAGTCACCCCTTTTTTCTAGGACCCCTTTTCTCTTGACTTTCCAGACCTCCTTGTTCTCCTGGGTTCCTCTTACTTTTCTCACTTCTAAATGCTGGCATTCCTTAGGGGATCGTCCTGGTTCCCTTCCTTCCCTGTCCTCTCCCATAAGTTCCCCCATCAACCCCCATCTCTACCTAATACCTCCATCCAGACTTTCAGCCAATAACAGACCTACACAGCTGACTGCCCACCTGACACCTCCATCTGGGTGTCTCAAAGGCATCTTTCAGTCACCATGTCCAAAACTGACTTCCAATCTTTTCCTCAAAATGCAATCCTGCCCTCTCCTTCCTCATCTTAGGAAATAGCACCACATTCTCCCAGTTGGTCAGGCTGAAATTTCGTCATCATCCTTGATGGCTCTTTCTCCCTCAAACCCCATTCTCAATCCATCATCAGGTCCTGCGGAGTCTCCCTCATCATTCCTCAATTCCATGAGTATATATGGAAACTGTAGGACGGATATCGGACAGACCTATATCCTAGGGGTTCTAGTTTGAGTAGCCTTGCGCCTTCTAATCTTTGCCATCAAATTAACCACAGTGATTGTAAAAAACATCCTATGGTTGGTACATAAAAAACTACTCAATACCGGCAGACCTCGTTTTATTGGGCTCTGCTTTACTGAGCTTCACAGCTACAGTATTTTTTTACAAATTGAAGGTTTGTGGCAACCCTGTGCTGAGCAAGTCTATCGGTGCTATTTTTCTAACATCATTTGCTCACTTCCTGTCTCTGTGTTGCATTTTGGCATTCTCACAATATGTCCGATTTTTTCATCATTATTATGTTTGTTAAGGTGACCTGTGATCAGTGATCTCTGATGATGCCACGAATGGCGCCCATACAAGATGGCAAACTTAACCAATACCGTGTGTGTTCTGACTGCTCCACAGACTGGCCATTCCTTCATCTCTCTCTCCCTCTCTTCGGGCCTCCATATTCCTTGAGACACAACAATATTGAAATGAGGCCAATTAATAACCTGTAACAGGGAAGAGCCAATTTTGACTCCACATTGGATCCTTTTCTTTGACTTTAACCTTTACTTTTTGTTGCTTTTGTTATTATAATCATACATAATGGCCTGCTTCAGGGAACCCTACCCACCTGTGGATGGCTGCAAGAAAGAAGAAATTAACACATCCCCTCCCCCCTCCCCCAGGCTGGCCATTCCAGGAGATGTTTTGCAAGACTGATGGCTCTTTTTACTTTACTTCCTCTCCACCTCTCCCTCTCTATTCTGCCCTTTTACTTTACCTCCCTCTCTGATTCTATAAAAGACACTGGCATCCGACCCCTACGAAATGGTTTTTTGGGGGACCCTAGTCCACCATCATCTCGGTCTGCCGGTTTTCCAAATAAAGTCATGCTCCTTGCCTCAACACCTCGTCTCCAATTTATTGACCTGTTGTACAGCGAGCAGAGCGAGCTTGGACTCCGTAACAGCCCCACAATGGCCTCTAAGGGTTCAAGTGAAAGGAAGTTACACATCTCTCACTTTAAATCAAAAGCATTTTTTGGCAATAAAGTATTTTTAAATTAAGGTATGTACATTGTTTTCTTAGACATAATGCTATTGTACATTTAATAGACTACAGTATAATGTAAACATAACTTTTACACGCACTGGGAAACCAAAAAATTCATGGAACTCCCTTTACTGCGGTGGCCTGGAACAGAACCTGCAGTATCTCCCAGGTATGCCTAGACACATGTTTAAAAGCCTCAGTTTCACAAATACTCTGAACACCCACTTGATACTGATGCCAAAAGCTCAGCCTCTCAGCACAGGTGTCGAATCAAGTCTTGGAAACAGAGTTTTGGGTGAAGTAGAAAAGAATAGCTTTATTGTTTTGCCAGGCAAAGGGGAACACTGCAGGTCCCTGACCTTGAAAACTATGTGTCCCAACCCAGCAGGATTTGCAGGTCCCTGACCTTGAAAACTATGTGTCCCAACCCAGGAGGATTTGATGGGGAGTTTTATAGCAACGGTTCAAGGGTGGGGTTGCTGATAAGATTAGGATGTATGCTTGGCCTGCACCTCTAATCTGGTCTCAGGTAATCTTCTTGATGAGCTTCTCTGGTTCCTTTAATGTAGCCTCAGGTGGTCCTTCGCCTATGAAGAACGTGGACATCTTAAAGAGCTTAAAGGCACTGCTATGTGTATCCCTTGAGTTGGAACCAGAACCCTGCCCCAAGGCTGCACTACTGTTTCTTGGCTGCCCCTCCCTTGTCTTCGCATCCCTTCCCTTTGTGGATTAGCAACTGTTCGAATCTGCCCTTTGGAACTCAGGGAAGGTCATGGAGGTTAGAGTCAAGAAATGGGACATAAAGACTTCTGTGCCAGGAGCCCCACAGGGTCTTGCTCGATTTCAGTACAAAACATGATTCTGAGGCAGTTTAGAAGGTAATGTCGGTAGCATCGAAAGATAACAGTAAGCTTCCTTTTAATAACAAAGGAAATAAACGCAGACCTGGACTTACTAGCTACTCTTATTTTTCTTTGCCTCTCTAGAAAAACCTAAGCTCAGTCTTTAAAAAGCTGTTCTGTCAATAGAACGGTGGATTTGAAAGCACTCAGGCCTGGACAAAAATCTATCACCACTTGTGTGACCTCAGGCAAAACCAATAAACCTTCCCTAACGTCAGCTTCCTTTGTTAGAGTTGCTATGAGGATGAAGTAAGGGCATGGGTGTGAGACGCTTGGTGGTGGTCAGAGCCAGAGCAAGGCTGGAGCTAAAACCCTGTGGGCACACTATGCTTCCAGAAGCTTCCAGGACCAGCAAGTCATGGTCATTTCCTCCTTTCTCCTGTCCCAGCATGACTGGGGCTGAGCCACCTCCATTATAACCATAGCTGGGGAGCCTGATAAATATCAAAGGAAATATTCCTTCCTCAAATGCTCTGTGTAAGAGGCAGCCTATGAATAAACAATGTAAAAGATAAACAACCAAGCAAACCAGGGAAATGCTCTTTGTCAAAAATAAATCAGCAATATAGGGCAAAGTTATGGCTCTGATGGGTCTCGGAAATGAGGTGGCAATCAAATCACAGGCCTATTTAGAATCCCAGCTAAACCTCAGGTAAGAATTACAAATGGGATAAATGATTTGCTGGAGAAAAACTCTATTTTTAGTGGGGAGACTATCACAGATTCCCATGCATATTAATCCCCTGACATTCTGAGTGACATTTTTCTTTCTGGGAGTTTCTAAGCCTGACATAAATCAAGATGGAAAGATTAAAAGTAACTGGCAATGTTACGATTTTTAAAATAATCACCAGGTCTCAAAATGAGCGTCCAATCACAGTGCTTTAAACAGACCTGGCATGCAGTAAATATTGAGTGTCAGGATGGGGTGGGAGGGCAGAGAGATGGGAGAGGAAGCGAGGAGAAAATTTAGTTCTCTAGGTGAGGGTTTTCAGGTCATGCTTGATAATCAATGTTAAACACTCCTCAGACAAAATAAGATCAGTTCCCAAGGAGAAATAAATATAAAAGTCCAGAGCTACTAAGTAATTTACAAGAATAAAATCTTGGTGAACCCCAATATCCCTATTGCATTCACACACCAGGATCAGCAAATTGCAGCAGCTGAGAATAACCTCATAAAATATAGGGATAAAGGAAGACTTTATCCCTATATTTAGTGTTAGCTTCTCATAGGCTAACACTTCTTGAATCTAAACCAAAACCGGGATGATCAATACTTTCCTACTTTATAGTACTAATGACACTGAGCAAGACCCTATGGTGCTCCTGGGCAAAAAGCCTTTCTGTGTCCCTCATTTCTTGATCACAGGAAATAGGCTTCATTCAGCCTCTATGACCTTCCCTGAGTACCAAAGGGCAGGGTCAAACAGATGCTAATTAGGGAAGGGAGAGGACACTAGACAAGGGAGGAACAGTCAAGAAATAGTGCAGCCTTGGGGCAGGGTGCTGGTTCCCCCTCAAGGGACACACATAACAGTTTTGCAGATACTGAGACCCCCACCAGGTGGGAGGAGTTAACTGTGTGCTGCCCACAAGCCGGTAGACCCCAGGCCGGTTGGAACCAGAAGGTTGGTGATGCTGACTCCCGCTTACCTCACCACCAACCAATCAGAAGAATGTCCACGAGCTGATCACGCCCTGTTTGAACTATTACCATAAAACTTCTCCCTACCCGCTCCAGGTTGGCACACACAGTTTTGAGGGCAATATCCCACTGTGGCCCCCTTTGCCTGGCAAAGAAATAAAGCTATTCTTTTCTACTTCACCCAAAACTCTGTCTCCAAGATTTAATTCGGTGTCAGGGTACAAAAGCTGGATTTGGCTTCATTAATTACTCAGGTCAGAAGGTGACAGAGTCTGATCTACTTGCAAAATGAAACATCTAAGGGCTGATCACACAAACCAAATCATTTCACTCTACTCATTTTCAAGTTTTGGAAGAAAACAGACTTTTAGTTACGAAATACATTGATAATCACCTTAGCTCGTACCACTTAATATAATTAGAGATATTTACGAATCACTGCCATAACCACCCCCCTTCTCCCCACTGCCTGTCCTCCCTCCGCTCTCTCAGACAGTGTGGAGGATTTTAATTTGTCGCCCTTGGCATTCTGATGAGGGAATTCAGCTAAAATGAAGGCTCACAACTGAATGGCTGCACAACCATGACACCCAGCAATGGATTAACAGGCCCAATTCCCAGCTGGGTGCCAGGTCAGCCCAGCACTCACGAAGCTGATGGCCTGGCCCTGCACCGAGGCACTCACTCAGCTGGGAAGGAGCTGCCTTTCAAACAGGAGGAAAGCCCCTCTCTACTTAGAATACCCTCAGCCCACAAAGTGCTGTGAATCAGACGCAACAGAGCTCCCCTCTCGGGCAGATAAGCGGTCCCTCTAAAGACGAGGAGGCCACACTCTCTGTCTCTGATTCTATCTTGGGTCCATGTCTATTCACCATCAGGTTCCATGGAGAGAGGATCACACAGATGCTCAGTTTTGCCTCTGAGCTTGTAACAGAGCAGGACCCTATGGGGCCTTCCTGGGACAGACCCCTCCTCCATATCCTCTGCTGTAGCTCCTCTCCGAAGGACCTAGGTAACAGTATCGGATGCACATTTCTTGAGCTGTTTTACAGATGTTAAAACCCCTACCAAATGGAAGAAATAAACTACTTGAGCATGTGCCTCCCCCCACCCCGGACCTGCTGGTGCCTGAGGACTGATAATGTTAACTCTTGTGACTCCGCCCTGTTACCGCACCATCAACCAATCAGAGAACTGTGCAGGAGCTGATCACATACCCTGGGACACTCCTCTCTCACCCGGACTTTAAAAATGCCTTGCTGATCGACTCAGTGCTCTGTGGTGACCCAAGGGGGAAGGAAATCTAAATAAGAGTGGATATATGTATATGTATAACTGACTCACATTGCTGTACAGCAGGAACTAACACAGCATTGTGAAGCAACTACTCCAATAAAAATTTTTTAAAAATGCTTTGCTGAAAACTATTATATATAGAATGGATGAACAACAAGGTCCTACTGTAGAGCACAGGGAACTATATTCAGTATCTAGCGATAAACCATCATGGAAAAGAATATGGAAAAGAATGTATATATGTATAACTGAATCGCTCTGATGTACAGTAGAAATTAACACAACACTGTAAACCAACTATACTTCAATAAAATAAAATTTAAAAAATTCTTTGATGAAACCTACCCGGGAGTTTGGGGTTTTAAGCTCTAGCTGCCCTGAACTCCTTGCTTGGCGCCCTGCAATCAAGCTGTACTTTCCTTCACCACAAGCAGGTGTCACTAGATTGGCTTTACTGCAGACAGGGGAGTGGACCCCAGTTTGGTTCGGTAACAAGCTCTTCCATTTTCGGTTCTATCTGCAATGTTCTTGAGAAAGACTCAAGAAAGTGCTGATCATCTTGAACACTTCTCTTCAGCATCTGCTAATCTCCCTTTAACTGAGATCCAGGCTTAGAGGCAACATCGCAGTGAAAACTCTACCATCATGTATCTTTCATATCAGTACACTTCACAGTATCCCAGGGCAGTAGGTTATGGTTTCTCTAGATGAGAGATGAGGAAACTGAGGCTCAGGGAATATTTGTAAAGTATCATGTGCTCAATATTAAATTCTGAGAGAGCTCGAGACCTGTTCTGTCACTTACTAGATGTGTGACTATGGATAAACCTCTTTACTTAGCCATGCATCAGATTCTTCAACTATCAACTACTAAAAGTAAGATGCCCTAAAGAGCATCAGTATGAGGACCAAATTAACTAAGGCCTGGGAGAGAGACTGTACTTTTTTTTTTTTTTTTTTTTGCGGTACACGGGCCTCTCACTGTTGTGGCCTCTCCCGTTGCGGAGCCCAGGCTCCGGACGTGCAGGCTCAGCGGCCATGGCTCACGGGCCCAGCCGCTCCGCAGCACGTGGAATCCTCCCAGACCAGGGCATGAACCCATGTCCCCTGCATCGGCAGGCGGACTCTCAACCACTGCGCCACCAGGGAAGGCCAAGACTGTACATTTTTATACACTACCCAAATGTGAGTTATTATACAAGAATATAAGGCATTATAACTTATCAGTATGGTAGCGACTCAAAATTCATAGAAATTACTCCCTAGTGGAAAATAGGCAGATGAAGCTATGCCTCTTGACTCTAGACTCAGAAAAAGTTTGCTGTACATGGAATCCGGTTTGACGCGTTCTCACACGGTCCCAGTATTGATAATCAGCAGCCAACAAGAAAGCAAAGAAAGAAAAAATAAAAAGCTGATAAAACCAAATGAGAATCCAGTCTCTTCAGATGGTGTATTTGGCATACATAGGTCTTCCGAAGACCTCTGCCCCAGATTCAGCATCTAACTACTGTCCTGAAAGTGAACCCCTCTCCTTCCTCCAATCTCCTGGACACTTCTGCAGCCTCTGGATCTACTGAGCAGCTGGAACTGTTGGGTGGTCCCCCCCTCCCCCTCAAACACAAATACATAAATAAACTAACAAACAAAACCCAGAACCCTGGGGAGTCATCCAAAATTTTTCCCTCCCCTTCAATGTCCAAACTGCACCCGCCCTGTGCATACACACACAGTAAGGTAACAACGAGTTACCCAGTTCTGTAGGCTCTTCTCACTTGACCCTCTCCTCCTCAAGTCTACCGTTCCCACCCGACATCTCACCTCAACATCTCCCGCAAAGTCTCCCTCACTCTCCCCTCTAAGCCATTTGCCATCTGCATTTAGAGTAGTCTTTTAAAACAAAATCTACCCATGTTAATAAACCATTGCCTGGGTCTCCAATGCCTACTATGGAGCCCTGACATCCAGAGATCTCTGTGACCCAGCTCCTCTTCTCCATCCTAAGCTGTCACTTAAGTAAGTAAACCAAGGCCACATGGGGATACAGCCCAGATTTAAACCTGACCTAACTCCAGGGACCATGGTCTTAACCAATGCACTCAATGGTCCTATTGCTCTATGCTATTTTGAGCCTTGTCTCTTTCCACGTCAATCTCCCTCCTAGGCTGCCACTGATAACAGGGACTGTATCCGGTTCATTGCCGAGAGTATGGTTTACACAAAGAAGGGTTCTGTTCCAATTAACAGTGGTCTAGGTAATTTTGACAAACTATCCCACTGAAAACAGAAAGTTGGACAAAAACAAAATCTATCTGAAAGCATCTGAGAGCTAACAAGGCAGTGAATAAATATGATGCTAAGATCTAGGAGAATAAGGAAGCTCAGAGATGGCAGTCCCATATTTGGGGTCTCTGTGTTCCTAAGAGCATCTTGTGGTTCTAGAAGAGGCAGCCCAGGGGCTGAAAAGCTGAGCAGAATTTCTGATGATGAAAACTGGAGTCCAAAGACTGCTGAGGAGATGTCACCATGATAAAATCCCTTGGCCTTTTGGTTAGTATTCATACCTTAGTAGTAAAGGACACCTGAAACAGATCAGCCCTTGGAGGAAATGAAGCCCAGCATCGAATGAACTCAATTTCTGATGAGATTGAGGTAATCCATAATAAAACCCTTAGTTGCCTGGAGGAAGATAACATCATCCTAGTCCTCAAACGGTCTTCTCCATTTTCATTTACAATGTCTGGCACACAATCAAAACTACCTAGGCGTACAAGGAGACAGGAAAATAGGATCACAAACTAAGAGGAACAAGAGGTAATAGACACAGGACAGGGGTAAAGATAATGAAGTTTTCAGACAGAGACTTAATAATTTTGCTTAATATGTTTCAGGAAATAAAAGATAAGATTGAGAATTTTAGCAACAACTGAAAAAAGGGAACATATAAAGAAGTCACCTGCCAATATCTGTGAAGTGAAAGAAGGAAAGGCCAAATCGATGAAACTTACTGAGTGACCGTCAGCCAGTAGACTGTGTCCATTGCCTGGCCAGGAGAAATCGTGGTCAGTGCAGCACCCTGATTAAGGGCATGTACCCTGGAGCCACAGCAAGTGGGTTTGAAACCTGCCCCTCTCATTTACTAGTGTGTGCCCTAGGGCAAGCTTTTTAACCTTCAGTCCTCACCTGCAAGATGGTAAAAACATCAATGCCTGCTTCCTAGGGTTGTTGAGAGGATTATACATATTTGCAAAGTTCTTAGAACCATGTCTGGCTCTACGTTCTATTACTCATACATAGAACATTATAAGTATTTGTTAAATAAATAAAAATAAATGGGGGGACTGGAGGACATCAGCATCATGGTGGAGTGAGACGCTCTCTTTGTCTCCCCTTCAATCAGTAACCAGTAAGGCACCCACAATGCAACAAAGGTGCCTCTGCCCGACAGGATGCCAGAGAATTCCACACATTTGTACATCTAAAGGTGAGCAGACTGGAACACACAGAGGGGGCAGAACTGGGGGAACAGCAGGACTGGTGCCTGCAGTCCTGGCCCCCCAAGCCATGGCAGATGAACCCACAGCCCCAGAGATCCCAGTAGCAGTAGGGGGAAGCAGCACACAAGACTGACATCCTGGCCGCAGCAGTGCCCATGGCCATAGGTAAGTGGGCAGCAGTGGCAGTGGGGTCTGGGACCCCGTCCCTCCAGCCACTGAGGTACCCATGACTCTGACTCCTCAACCCCCTAACCCCCAGCAGCAGAGCTCATGAACTGTGCAACACTGGACAAGGCAGAGGTGCCTGTGTGAATCCAGCTCCCCTCCACTTCCCCTTGTGGTGGCAGAGCCTGCAACTCAAGGATTCCCAGACGCGGCAGAAAAACCTTTCATCCTGGTGCCCCAGGTGGCAATGCCAGTGACAGTGGCAACAGCAAGGCACCAACGAACCCGGAGACACAAGAAATGATAAGGAAGACATGGAGCCACACCTCTGACAGAGGCAGTGGAGGATGAAAAGTGCCAACTCTCAGATCTAACTAGAGGCAGCTCAGAATCAAGCACAAAGGTGTTTGCTACTTCAAATGCACTGGCAGAGGAACAACTCATCAAGCACCATGAAGAACCACAGTAACACTGCACCACAAAAGGAAAATGACAATCTCCAGAAACCAAACTTAAAGTCACGGAATACTGGGATCTAACATATAAAGAATTCAAAATACCTGTCATGAAGAAACTCAGTGAGCTATAAGAAAACTCAGAAAAGCAGCTCAATGGGCTGAGAAATAAAATTAATGAATAGAAGGAATGCTTTACCAAAGAAATTGAAACTCAAAACAAGAATCAAACAGAAATTCTAGAGCTGAAGAACTCATAAACAAGGTAAATAATGCATTAGAAAGTTTTGGAAATAGAGCAGCCCATATGGAGGAGAGAATTAGTGAGCTCAAAAATAGAAATCTAGAAAGATACAAGTAGAAGAGGAAAGAGAAATAAGATGTTAAAAGACAGGGAAATTCTATGAGAGCTATTCAACTCATTTAGGAAGGGTAACATTAAGGTAATGAGTATTCCAGGGAAGAGAGGGAGAAAAGAACAGAGAGTTTATTTAAAGAAATGATAACTGAGAATTCACAAAGCTGGAAAAGGAACTGGATAAACAAGTCTATGAAGCTAAGAGAACACCTAATTACTTCAAGGCAAAAAGACCCTCTCCAAGACACACTATACTAAAATTGTCAAAAGTCAATGACAAGCAAAGAATTTTAAAGGCAGCCAGAGAAAAAGGTTCCTACAAAGGAATCACCATTAGGTTATCACCAGATTTCTCCACAGAAGCTTTATAGGCCAGGAGGGAGCAGAATGACATTCTCAAAATACTGAAAGATAAAGACTGCCACCCAATAATATTCTATCCAGCAAAGTTATCATTCAGATATGAAGGAGAAATAAAGGTTTTCCCAGACAACAACAGCTGAGGGAGTTCATCACCACTAGACCTGTCTTACAAGAAATGTTGAAAGGAGCCCTTTGATCAGAAACAAAAAGGCAAAGTACCCCAAAGTTTGAGTAAGGTGATAAACAGAATCAGAAAATTGTTACTCCTTCCCAGAATAGGTTTTAAAATACTTTATCATAGCATAAAGGTTAAAGGAGGGGGAAAAAGCAGAAAAAGTAATGATAACTACTTCAGTTTGGTAACTCACAACATAAAAATGGATAATTTGAGAAAACAAAAGCATAAAAGGGGAAGAGGAAAAAGATGGAACCCATAGAGTTGAACGAAGATAAGATGCCATCAGCATAAAAAGGGCTATTTTATCTATGAAAAGTATTACACAAACCACAAAAGATAAATCTAGGGCAGAGACACGAAACATAAAAAGAGGAAACTGAGAAAAACATCAGAGAAAACCACCAAATCAAAATGGCAGACAGAAACACAGGGGGAAAGAAAACGGTGGAGAGACAGAGCAACCAGAAACAAAAGATAAAATGGCAGTACTAAGTCCTCATCTATCAATAATAACCTTAAATGTAAATGGACTGAATTCACCCATCAAAAGACATGGAGTGGTTGGATGGATTAAAAGACAAGACCCAACTACATGCTACCTCCAGGAGACCCATCTCAGCTCTAAAGACAAACACATGTTCAAAGTGAAGGGATGGAAGATGATACTTCAAGCAAATGACAGCCAAAAAAGGGGGTGTAGCCATACTCATATCAGACAAAATAGACTTCAAGCCCAAAAGGTAACAAGAGACAAAAATGAACAGTATATAATTATAAAGGGGAAAATTCACTAAGAAGACATAACAGTTGTTAATGTATATGCACCAAACATAGGAGCACCAAAATATATAAAACAGTTATTAACAGACCTAAAGGGAGAAATTATTTCACACAGTATTGGAAGTCCTAGCCAGAATAATTAGGGAAGAAAAAAACTAAAGTTATCCAAATTGGAAAGAAAGAAGTAAAGCTGTCACTATTTGCAGATGACCTAATTTTATACATAGAAAACCCTGAACACTCCACCAAAAAAAACTAAAAGAAATAATAAACAAACACATAAAATTGCAGGGTACAAAATCAACATACAAACATCTGTTGCATTTCTATATGCTAACAATGAGCTACCAGAAAGAGAAATTAAGAAAAAAAGTCCCATTTACAATCACAGCAAAAAATATAAAATAACTAAGAATAAATTTAACCAAAGAAGTGAAAATATGTACACTGAAACTTATAAAACACTGTTGAAAGAAACTGAAGGAGGCACAAATAAATGGAAAGATATTCCATGCTAGTGGATTGGAAGAATGACATTGTTAAAGCATCCATATTACCTAAGGTAATCTACAGATTCAATGCAATCTCTATCAAAATCTCAAGGACATTTTTCACAGAAATAGAACAAAAATTCTAAAATTTATGTGGAACCACAAAAGACCCTGAATAGCCAAAGCAATCCTGAGAAAAAAGAACAAAGCTGGAGGTATCACAAGCCCTGATTTCAAACTATATTACAAAGCCATAGTAATCAAAATGGTGTGGTACTGGCACAAAAACAGATATATAGATCAATGAAACAGAATTGAGAGCCCAGAAATAAACCCATGCATATATGGACAATTAATTTACAACAAAGGAGCAAAGAACATACAATGGATAAAGGACAGTCTCTTCAACAAATGGTGTTGGGAAAGCTGGACAACCACATGCAAAAAAAAAAAATGAAACTAGATCACTATCTCATATCATACACCAAAGTCAATTCAAAATGGATTGAAGACTTAAATGTAAAACCTAAAACCATAAAACTCCTAGAAGAAAACATAGGTGGTATGCTCTTGGTCATGGGTCTTAACAATATCTTTCCAGATATGTCTCCTCAGGCAAAGGAATCTAAAGCAAAAATAAACAAATGGAACTACATCAAACTAAAAAGATTCTGCACAGCAAAGGAAACGAAACTATCAGCAAAACCGAAAAACAACCTACCGGATGGAAGATATTTGTAAACAATATATCTGATAAGTAGTAATACCCAAAATATATAAAGAACAGATACAACTCAACAACAAAACAACCCAATTGAAAAATGGGTGGAGCTGAATAGATATTTTTTCAAAGAAGACATACAGATGGCCAACAGGCACATGAAAACAATAGCACGAATTATTAGGGAAATGCAAATTAAAACCACAATGCGACATCACCTCACACATGTTGGAATGACTATTATCAAAAAGGCAAGAAATAACAAGTGTTGGTGGGAATGTAAATTGGTGCAGCCATTATGGAAAACAGTATCGAGATTCCTCAAAAAAAATAAGAACAGAACCACTATATAATCCAGCTATCCCACTTCTGGGTATTTATCCAAAGAATATGAAAACATTAATTTGAAAAAAATACATTCACTCCTATGCTCACTGCATCACTACAATTGCCAAAATATGGAAGCAACCTAAGTGCCCATTAACAGATGAATGGATAAAGATGTGATATGTGTATGGAATATTACTCAGCCATAAAAAGATGAAATCTTGCCATTTGCAACAACATAGATGGACCTTGAGGGTATTATGTAAGTGAAATAAGTCAGGTGGAGAAAGAAAATATCATATGATTTCAGTCATATGTGGAATATAGAAAATAAACAAACAAAAACACGAACAAAATCAAACATGTATACACAGAGATAAGAATAGTGGTTACCACAGAGGAATGGTGGGGGAGGGCAAAATGGGTAAAGGGGATCAACTGTATGGTGATGGATGAAGACTAACTTTTTGGTGGTGAACATACTGCAGGGTATACAGAAGTAGAAATATTTAATGTTGTACACGTGAAATATATAATGTTATAAACCAGCATTACCTCAATAAGTAATAAAATAAAATAAAGATACTCAGGTCCTGTCCTTAAAAGTAAATTATAGATAGATAAATAGACAAAAATTTAAAATAAAATAAAAAATAAAAAGAACTGAATTCAGTTTAGCCAACAATCACATCACCTGGTCTGGCCTCTCTCTCAAGGTGTTACTTCCTCTCCTTCAATACACTACTCAATACTCCAATCCACACATCAATCATACTGAGCTCCTTACACTTCACCAAATGTACATATCTTGGTCACTTCCTATCTTGGCATCTGTCCTGTCTTTCCTCTGCCTGAAAAGCCTCTCCTCCCTTCATCTACTTGAAAAACTTCTGCCCGTGCTTCAAGAATTAGTTAAAATATCTCTTCCTCAGGGAAGCGTCTCCATGACCCACTCAGAGGTAATTACTTTTTCTCCTGGGCTCAGCTAGCCCCGATCTTAGCACGGTACTCATCAAACTTTTATGGTCACTTCTGTTTCTGTGTTTGTCTTCCCACTAGGTCAGACTGCCTCACAGCTCAACCTATGTCTTATCTCTTTTCTCAAATACCAAGCATAGTGTTCAGGGCACGGCAGTTGTTCGATTATGACTACTGAATGACAAATTAATGATTAATAGGATGAATTAATGAATGAAATACACTCAGTGTTTGCTCTCATGCTGCTATAGGTAAAACATTCATCATATCCATGGAAGTATAATGTGACTTAGAATTCTTACTCTTCTAAGGCTTGAAGCATGCTCCCGGGGTCCTCTGAAGACAGAATGTCTATCATTTGGTCATTTAGCGCGAGATCTTCATTCATACCATCAGCTGAGGTGAACTGGGAGCGCTCCAGCTTGCTCTCGTGATGCTGAACCTTCAGGAGAATTTCAGAAACCACAATTGAGTAGGCCTTCTTGTGAACATCACAAGCTGGAAAAGTCATGAGGGTAGGTGGGGATCTGCAGTCAGAGAACCTAGCTGGCCCCATCCACTTGTGAGCTGGTAAGACTCAGGCAAGACATTGCACTTCCTTGAGCCTCATTTTCTCATCAAAGAAGTGGGATAATAATTCTGGTAGCCCTGCACAGGCTTGTTGTGTGGATAAAGCAGAGCAATGGATGGAAAGACCTTTATAACTATAAAGATGTAATAAAAATATTTCACCATCAGCATCACCACCATCATCACCACCATCACCATCACCACCATCATCACCATCACCACCATCATCAACGTCATGCAGAGGAAAATTACAGTTGGCAGATGGACTTCAACATCATGGATCTGGCTGGTTTCTAATCAGACTATAGAGTTGTCACATGGAAGTGACATCAGAGATAATTAAGCTCAACCCTCCGATTGGGTAGATGATATATCTGTTTTGCATTATTTCTGCAGAAATGCATGATAATTATAACTAACATTTAAGAATTCCTGTCCCTGTGCCTTGTATGTGTCATACCATGAAACCGTCACACAAAGTCAGCATTGATGCCCCCACTTATACGTATATGGAACTGCAGCTCAGAGAGATGAAATGACATTATCTGAGTTCACACAGCTCATAAAGAGCCTGCTTGGTTTTTGACCCAAAGTCTATCTAACTCTAAAGGCTGCCTTCTGTTTACAGCATGTTGTCTCCTTGGTCACTACCACGATGGAAAAAAAATTTTTAATGTGAAGAGAGTTCATTCTGTGATGCTGGGAAAAAAAAAAATTCTATAAGAGGCTTCAGACCTTAAGTCAAATTCACACTGTGCTTTCCTCCCGCGGTTGTAACAATCAGCCTTTAATCTCCAAGAAATGAATCCTGCTCCTTCATCGAAGTAGCAGGGTGAGTTCTGTTCTGTGATTGATAACAGCTTCGGGAGAGTAAGTAGAATGTCTTATTAGATGGGCCATTTTTCTTTTCCTCACTTCTGCCTGCCAAGGAGACTGTGGGCTGACCTCACTTTGAAATAACAACTCTCTTCTCCAGGAAGCAGAAACAAAATGAACAATGGCACAGGACTGCCAGCCTCCAGAGAGGGCGGCAGGGTGGTCCTCGGAAGCCAGGTCCAGCCTCCACTCGGCCACATGAAGCAGGCTGTTGAGCTTCACGGGCCTCAGTTTCCTCACTGTGCGGTGAGGGAGAAAGATGATCGATGTTCCTTTCAAGTTGCTGGGCCTCTGGGTGACCGAGTCACAGCAGCTGCAGCCTGCATGGCCCTGAAGGAACAAACAACCTACCAGGGTGCTCAGTCCCAGCAGTGCCTTCTCACCCTAGGACTGCGCCCTGCTTTCCTTCCTCTGTCTGCCCATCCTCTGGCTGGGGGCTCATTCATTCCTTCACACGTTTACTGGGTGTCTTCTAAGCGCCAGGCTCTGTACCAGGCAACGGGGATTACAGCAGCCAGCATCCATGCTTCATCCATGTCCCCTCGCCCTTGCCGTTCAGTGCCTTTTAGCCCAAGATCCACCGGCCAACACCTATGCTGCTTCCTCCCCTGAAGGCTCCTGCTGGCTTTCAGAGCCTATGCCAGGGAAATAACGTTACCCTTTGTCCTGGCCCCCTCACCCCCTTGTCGTCAACCAACGACCAATGGGATTTGATGGCTAAATACCCTGGCTCCTTCTCCCCTCAGACTTTATCCTGGGTGGGATAAAGCCCCAGGTGCCCACAGTGGAAGCTTGACTGACTGCCTTCCCTTCCCGCCTCACTTCCCCACCTCCTACCATTACCTCCTGGGATCACTTCCCATATAAACTGTTTGCATTTGGGTCCTAGTCTCAGGATGTGCTTCTGTGGGAACCCAGGCCAAGACAGGAAAACAGAGATTGAGGAGTTCACAGGTGGGGATAAATGCTGGGTGGGGTCCAAAAGCTAGTGCAGGAACCCAGAGAGAGAGTCCCCAACTTAGCCAGGAAGTGGCCAGGGATGACTTCCAAGGAGAGGCAAGGCCCGAGATGAGTCTTAAAGGATGCGTCAGAGTTCTGCTCATCGAAGAGCGGAGAGAGGATTATAAAAGCATCCAGGTGAGTGTGGAGAGCTCAGCAGTCATTGGGTAGAGCCGGAAGTTGAGGTGTGAAGCTGGACCACAGGGAACTTTCTTTATAAGCCATGCTAAGGCATCCGGGCTTCACCCTGAGGTCAAACAAAGTAAGTCTTCAAAGACTTTTCAGAGGGAAGTGTAGACCAGGACCTGAGTCAGGGTGTGGCATGAATGCACAGCTGGCCATACAGGTGGGCACTCAGTTATTCATTCAGGCTGCAGGGGTTCCCAATGCTGGTCGTTTGTTAGAATCATCCAGGGAGCTTTTAAAAACTACTAATGATTGGGCATGGCTACCGGGACAAAGCAGTCAGAGTCTGTGCAGGAGGGCCTGGGTATGAGCATGCCTCACGGTTCCCTGGGGGTCCCGACATCGATACAGAGTTGAGACTGACTGAACTGAAGGATAAACTTCAACCTCACATCTACCACCAACCAACTACCCTCCAGGGAGAGGATGCACATGGACTCCCACCTGATGTCTGGTAAGCATGCTTCCCTTCAAACACTGATATCGAACCATGAAGAAAAGCACAGCCCAGGTCAGCACCAGGGAGAGGATGAAGGCCACGAAGAACCCTGCTGCGTGGAGTCCGTGGTTTGGTAGAACCTATGGGGATAAGAGAGAGAGATTTGTTTGTGGCCACACTTTACATTTTTCAAGTCAATTTACAACTGCGTTAAAGCAGAACAAGCACAGCGTTAGTGAGACCGACCTGGGTTTAGACCGAGCTCTGCCACCTGTTAGCTGGTTGCCTTGAGACCATTGCTGGACCTCTCCGGGACCAAGTTAAATGGGGCAAGCACTTCAAGGAGCTGAGCATGGAGGCTTGCACACAGTAGGACCAACCACCCCAAGCCTGGCACATCACAGGTGCTCAGGAATGTTAAATTCTCAAATCAAATATGTAACAAACCTAAGGCAGCACTAAGGATCTGTGAAATGTTTCGAGTGGGGCAGAATTTTGCAGAGGGCAGAGGAAGAATCCAGGGTGCCCTCAACTTCCCTCAGAGCTGTCCGCTCCCCCCGCCCTGGGAACACATCCCATTAGGGGTGCAGCCCACTCTGGACTTCAGGATCACCCTGGAGGATGCACATGGCTGGGGAGGCATCACACAGCAGGAGGCAGGCCAGCTGCCAGGCAGGCCAGTAAATGACCCGCCAGGGGGAGCTCGAGAGTTCACGTGAGCTTCACTTAATGTGCCCAGTGTGCTTCTCCCTCCTCGAAGGCTTCCTCCGGGCTCCAGTCAGCGACATCCTGGGACCAGTGTGAGTCCACTGATGGGCCAGAAGGGGCTGGCACCAAATAACAACTGTGAGAAGCAGTAAGTTCTAGACACCCGCCATTCCTCCCCTCCCTCCACCATTTCTTTGGGATCTAGAACGTGATGCCAAAGACAGCAGCAGCTGCCATCTTCCTAAGCACTCAGCATGCGGCAGGCTTGGGGCTAAGGCTGTGCTCCTACGTGGGAGCTCACATCAGAATCACCTGCAGGGTCTGTGCAAACCAATTGCTGGGCCCCTCCCTCGGGGATTCTGAGTCACTAGACCTGGGGCAGGAACCGAGAAGAGCCATTTCTAGCAAGCTCCCAGGGGAAGCTCCCACCCTTTGAGAACCCCTAGGCTAAGGGTTTCACAAGAATTAACTTCTTGAATTCTCCCAAAGACACTCTGAGCAAAATAAAAACAGCTCTGGTTTCAAATCCTACAGGCCTGGGGCATCCCTGGTGGCGCAGTGGATAGGAATCTGCCTGCCAATGCAGGCGACACGGGTTCGAGCCCCGGTCCGGGAAGATCCCACATGCTGCGGAGCAACTGAGCCCGTGCGCCACAACTACTGAGCCTGCACTCTAGAGCCCGCGAGCCACAACTACTGCGCCCACGTGCCACAACTACTCTAGCCAGCAGCCTAGAGCCCGTGCTCTGCAACAAGAGAGAAGCCACCGCAATGAGAAGCCCGCACACCGCAACGAAGAGTAGCCTCCGCTCGCTGCAACTAGAGAGAGCCCGCGTGCAGCAATGAAGACCCAACACAGCCAAAAAAAAAAAAAAAAAAAAAATCCTACAGGCCTGAATTACAATGCCTCCTCTATCGAAACAGCTCTATCCTTTGGGCAAGTGACTTGACCTCTGGAAACCTCAGTTCTCTCATCTGTAACATGGGGATAAAAATACCTCACAGCATGAAGATTAAACAAAATAATAATGCAGAGGAGTTTGGTGTAAAGTTTGGCTTATCTATTTAGTCGACAAATAGGTACTGGGTGTCCACTGTGTACCAGGCAATATGCTAGAAGCTAAGAAGATGCTGATGCGGTCTCCCCTCGCGTGATTACACTCTTCCTGTGGACACTGACCGGGGCTGACCCAGCCTACTTGCTTCTCACAGATAAGGGCCTGTAACAGCACAGAGAGTGAAGTTTGGGCTCTAGACTCAGACCACTGAGTGTGGGACCCATCTCTGCTACTTACTGGCCGTGTGGCATTGGGGAAAATCACTTCATCTCTCCTTGCCTTTGCTCTTCCCTTGTAAGACAGAGACAAGAGCCTTCCAAAGGTTGTACTGAGGATTAAACATGAGACATGAACACAGTCCAATGAAGTCACTAGAAGAGGGCCTAACCCGTGGCACTCACTGACTAAATGTAAGTGATTCTGGCCCTGCCTTCCTTTGTGGGTTGGGTGACCCAAGGCCACTCCACTGGTACAGAAAGGGAGATGCTACGTGCTGACCGTTACCCAGTCATTTCTACAGAACGTGACCTCGAAAACAGGCCTGGACTAAAAGAGACTAAGATTTTTATGATACTTTCATCCTTTGGAGTGCTCTCACCAAAATGTCTATACTCAAAAATGAAAGGGAAAAAACGTCTGTGTCCATAACAAGGGGCTTTAAAATGTTCACCCCTTTAACCTAGTGATTTCATATCCAGGATTCACTCCTCAGGAGATAATTCAAAAATAGGCATAAAAGCTTATACACAGGTTGGTTTGATCCAGAAATATGCATGAAGATTTATTTATATATAAGGCTGCTTTTAAGAACATCATATAAAATAACACAAATGGGACGTATCCTAAATGCTCCACAACACAAAGAAGGGTTAAATATTTTAAGCTTCTATGAGTTATTCTATCCATAACAGCCAATCATGCAGTCATTTTACAAGTTTTGAGAAGCAGAATAATGCATGCCTGCTAGGGAAAAAAAGGTGTTTAACAGAAGCCAAGGGTTTAAAAAGAGAAGCAAATATCCTGTGTGTCCTTCTGCATCCTCTTCTAACCCCACTTCCCAGAGGCAACTATCTTAAACAGACACTGGTTTCAGTTTCTATGGTTTAGTGAACCAGAGTGGTTAGTTAACTTAAATACTCTAAAAATTATGCATACATCTTTATTTCTTGATATGTCAACATTACACATTACTTATGAATTACTGCTACAACAGATGTGGATTTTATCTCACGAATTTTTACCCCCAAATTTTGAAGGATTGTTGCCTACAAATAACCCTCCCTACACTTTCTCCCAATTTCAATGGTTATATTCAGTTAGCTACCTTTGTCTAACTTTAAAAAAATGGAACAGTTTTTATGGCATTAAATTTAGAGAATATTTCTTGTGTTCTTACTAAGAAAGAAAGAAGAAACTTGGTGAAACTAGCGCCCCACGTTTGCTTCCACCTCTCCTTTCACCACTTCTGCCCTCCAGAATTTATTTTATACATACATGTATGTAGGTATATTCTGCAACCACAATTAAGTCTTTGTGGTGGTTTATAAGTTAATTCTGAAAACTAAAAATAAAAAAATTTTAAAGGCAATATCATTATTATGACTAGACATATGTATTCACTGCATAATAAAGGAATTGAATGTAATTTTGTATAACTAAATATAAGCCCCTAAAAGTCACATATTTTTAATGCAGTGCCCTTTCTTACACTATCAATTTTCAAAATCATGCCATAGTTTTAGTTTGCTTCAACTTGGACCAATACTTGCTTGTGTAACTTTTTGTTTTTCCTGGGGTTTCTCACTGCTTTTCTTTTTTCTTCCTGGTATACACCCATTTCTTTAATGATATTAGCTGTTGCAGGGAATCATCTTTTTTTTTTTTTTTCTTAAAATCATCACTCCCGGAGGTCTCTGACATTCTGATCTACTCAGGACTGGCTACTTTCTAGGCTTGGTGCACTGCTGTCATTAGAGTTCTCTTTACTGTTTTCTTGTTTTTTGGATTCCATTCCTCCCTCTTTCTTGTATTTTTTTTCCAGTTTGATAGAGTATTTTCCATATTTATGTGTTCTCAAGTAAATTGGTTTAGAAAATATTTTTATTTCTCACGTGTTAAAATATTGTTACTTTGTGTTTGTTTGATTGTTACCTTGGCTGAGACTATCACTCAAGGTCCAAAATCTTTTTCCCTCAGAATACTGAAGGAGCCACTCCACTATCTTTTAGCATAAGTGTGCCTGATGACCTCTTAGAAGGATCTTGCTTTCTAGGAGCTTTAAGTTCTGAATGGTTAACCATTTAAAAGGAGATTTTGAATGATTTTTTTTAATGGAGTAAAATACACATTACATAACATTTACCATTTTAATCATTTTTAAGTGTACAGTTGTGTTAAGTGCAACCACACTGTACAACCATCTCCACCATCCATCTCCAGAACTTTTTCATTTAGCAAAACTGAAACACTGTACCCATTAAACAACTCCCCATTCCCTCCTTCCCCAGCCCCTGGTGACCACCATTCTACTTTCTGTCTCTATGAATATGATTACTCTAGGGGCTTCATATTAGTAGAATCACACAGTATTTGTCTTTTCATGAGTTGCTTATTTCACTTAGCATAACACCCTCAAGCTTCATCTATGTTGTAGCATATGTCAGAATTTCCTTTCTTTTTAAGGCTAATATTCCATTGTATATTCGAATACACCACATCTGCTTATCCACTCACCTATTGATAGACACTTGGGTTGTTTCCAAATTTCAGCTCTTGTGAATAATGCTGCTATAAACATGAGTATACCAATCTTTTCAAGACCCTGCTTTCAATTCTTTTGGGGATATACCCAGGTGTGGAATTGCTGGGTCATATGATAATTCTATTTTTAAATTTTTAAGGAATGACCATACTGTCTTCCATAAAGGCTGCACATTTTTATTCCCATCAACAGTGCACAAGGGTTCCAATTATTCCACATTCTTGTCAACACTTGTTATTTTGTTTTTTTTTTAATAAAAGCCACATTAACAGGCGTGAGGTGATTTGCATTCCCCTAATGACTAGTGATGGTGAGCATATTTTCATGTGTTCACTGGCCATTTGTATATCTTCTTTGGAGAAATGTCTATTCAAGTCTCTTGCCAATTTTTTAATCTGGTTGTTTGGTTATTATTGTTATTGAGTTGTAGGACATTAGGGACTGAATGTTTGTGTATATTCCCAAAATTCATATGTTGAAATTCTAACCGCCCTTGTGATGGTATTAGGAGATGGGGCCTTTGGGAGGTAAATGGTGTCCTTATAAACAGACAAATGGACCAGAGCTCTTTCTGCTCTCTGCCAAAGGCGGATTCAATGAGAAGATGGCCATCTACAAACCAGGAAATGGGTTCTCACCAGATACCATATCTACTGGCGTATCTACTTTGACCTTGGACTTCCCAGCCTAAAGAACTGTGAGAAATAAATGTGGGTTGTATAAGCCATTCAGTCTATGACATTTTGTTATAGCAGCCCAGACTAAGACATAGGATTTCTTTATGTGGTATAGATATTAACCTTTTATCATATAAATGATTTGCAAATATTTTCCCCCATTCCGTGAGCTGCCCTTCACTCTGTTGATTGTGTCCTTTGGTGCACAGAAGTTATTAATTTTGATGTAGTCCAATTTATCTGTTTTTTTTTTCTTTTGTTACCTGTGCTCTTGGGTCATATCCAAGAAATCACTGCCAAATGCAATGTTATGAAGCTTTCCCACATGTTTGCTTCTAAGAGCTTTATAGTTTTAGATCTTACATTTAAGTCTTTGATGCTGTATGAGTTAATTTTTGTACATGGTATAAGGTAGGGGTCCAACTTTATTTTGGACCCCAACTTTATTTTGGATATCCAGTTTCCCCAACATCATTTACTGAAATGACTATCCTTTTCCCACTGAATAGTCTTGGCACTCTTGTTGAAAATCATTTTATTATAGATGTGAGGGATTTTTTTTTCCTGGGCTCTCTATTCTTTTCATTGGTCTTCATGTCTGTCTTCATGACATTACCACACTGCTTTGATTATTGCAGCTCTGTAATAAGTTTTGAAATCAGGAAGCGTGAGACTTCTAACTTTGTTCTTTTTCAAGATTGTCTTGGCTATTTGGGTTCCTTTGAGATTTCATATGAATGTTAGGATGGGTTTTCTTTCTATTTCTACAAAAAATATGTCATTGGAATTTTGACAGAGATTGCACTGCATCTATAGATCATAGCAATATGAAGTCTTCCAGTCTATGGACAAGGGATGATTTTCCACTTACTGGTCTTTAATTTTCTCTCGGCAGTGTTTTGTAGATTTCAGTGTACAAGTCTTTTACCTCTTGGTTAAGCTTATTCCTAAATATTTTATTCTTTTTGATGCTACTGTAAATTAAATTGTTTTCTTAATATCCTTTTTGGATTGTTCATTGTGTATATATATAAAAGCAACTGACTTTTGTGTGCTGAATTTTTAGTAATATAAAAAATGTCTATATGCTAGTATAATATTTTAAAAGAAGACACAAAGCTGTATATACATAAAAATTCCAATTACATTAAAATAATATATATGCACCCGTATACATATGGAACCTATGAAGAAAATATTCCAGAATTTTGTTGAGCGTAATTACTTGATGAATTTTCTCTTTATGTTTCTGTGTTTTCTATAATGGGCATGTATTACTTGTATAATCAGGAGACAAAAAATGATAATAATGAGTTCTAAAGGTAAGTTTGGTAGACAAGGAGATGCACCACCCAGATCTCCCTTCAGGGAAGGACTAGGTGTCCAGCTACGGGCAGTGTGGTCAGTAGACCTCCCACTTCATGGTCTAGATCAGCTGCAGAGAGCCACCTCACCTAGGTCATGCCAACATCTGGTAACAGAACAAGGCAGAGGCATAATGGCCAGCCATTTAGCCTGATGAGGGACGCTCAGACAGGTGACAACACTTGCCCCACAGCTCTCTGCAAGGTGAAGCTTTGTCAGCCTGGATCACACTTGACTTCTTTCTCTGCCCAAACCTGCTTCCTCCTCCTCCCCTTCACAGGTGATCTGATTGTGTTGGGGGAACCCCACGACCACCCCCCGGTTAGATGATTCACTAAGACTCACATATAATCACAAAGGACTCAGCATATAATCATTCTACAGCTATGATTACAGTGAAAGGATACAAAGAAAACTCAGCAAAAGGAAAAGGCATGTAGGGCAAAGTCCAGGGAAACCAGGAGCAAGCTTCTAAGGTCCTCTCCCAGCGGAGCTACAAAGGGCACGCTTAATTCCTGCAGCAATGAGCATAAACGCCGTCCACCAGTGAAGCTCATTTGAGACTCGGTACCCAAGGTTGTTATTCAGGACTAGTCACTTAGGCACCCTCTGCCTGGCATGTACCAAAATCCCAGACTCCAGACGGAAATGAGGTGTTCAACATAAAATATATTCTTTATAAAAACAGTTTAGGTGGGTGAGCCACCCATAGTTCAGTAAATGGTGAGAATCGTCCTGAAATCCAAGTTCCCAGATGCCAGCCAAGGGCTAACCTTGTAAGTAGGGCTTTCCAAGGATAGCAGTCTCAGGCCAGCTATGTCAACTTTTCTGCACACTGGTTACCATGTTATACCCCAATTCTGTCTTGGCATCTGCTTCCAGAGAAGCCAACCTGTGACAAGTTTAATTCAAAATGGTTGCAGGCCCCAATGTTCATTGCAGCACTATTTATAATAGTCAAGACATGGAAGCAACCTAAATATCCATCAACAGATGAATGGATGAAGAAGACGTGGTACATATATACAATGGGATATTACTCAGCCATAAAAAAGAATGAAATAATGCCATTTGCAGCAACATGGATGGACCTAGAGATGATCATACTAAGTGAATTAAACCAGACAGAAAGACAAATATCATAAGATATCACTTATATGTGGAATCTAAAAAAATGATATAAATGAACTTATATACAAAATAGAAATAAACCCACAGACATAGGAAAAAAACTCATGGTTACCAAAGGGGAAAGGTTGGGGGGAGGGATAAATTAAGAGTTTGGGATTAACATATATACCCTACTATATGTAAAATAACCAACAAGATCCTACTGTATAGCACAGGGAACTATACTCAATATTTTTTAATAACTTACAAGGGAAAAGAATATGAATAAGAATATATATATGTATAACTGAACCACTTTTCTGTACACCTGAACCTTATGCAACATTGTAAATCAACTATACTTCAGTAAAAAAGTGGCTGCAGGTTATGGGAACATTTAATGCATTATGTAGGAGCTGGAAGACAACTAACCCATTCCTCATTACTGTGGTCACAATGCACACTGTAGTTAAGGTTAAATTTTTCTGACAGACCAACAAGGCCAACCTGACCTTCCAAACAGTCAAAGCCAAGTTAGGTTGGGAACAGGAGCTTCGGTCCAGACAATTACTGGAACCTGAATCCAAGTGTGTTGCCACATATGACTCACCTATGATGAATCAGCCTCTGTCCATAGAGGCTGTTATCAGAGGTGGTCAGGAAACCAATTCTGTTTTCAGACTCAAACATCCTGATTCTAAATCTTACATTTTCATTAGCACCAAATTGAAATGCAAGTTCTCCATTTGCACTGGAAATAGCCTTCTAAGCTCTGATTTGTGAACCTATCAGATAAGAAGAAAATCAATAAACTGGGTAACTATGAAAAGCAGTGCAAACAGGTTACATTAAAATACTGATGGAAAGGAGACAAAACATCTGTGTCTAAAGAGAACAAAAGGCTATAGATCAGCGATTTGTTTTCAAAGTTCGCTACTGACAGAAGGCAAACACTTCTAATTTTACAGCCTTAGGGAGAAGAATGGAGAGGTAAGGGAATGAATGACATCTGATCACCTACAATATGCCACTCCCTGGGCTAGATGCACGTAGGGGGTTGAACTGTGTCCTCCAAAAAGCTGTGCTGAAATCTTAACCCTCAGTACCTATACGTGTGACTTCATTTGGAAATGAGGTCTTTGCACACATAGTCAAGTTAAGATGAGGTCATACTGGATTAGGGTGGGTCCTAAATCCAGTGACTGTATCCTTATAAGGAGAGGGAGATTTGGAGACAGACACACACAGAGAAAAGACTACTTGACCATGGAGGCAGAGATTGGAGTGATGTAGCTACAACCGAGGAAGCATTTCCAGCAGCCACTTGAAGCCGGGAAGAAGCAAGGAAGGATTCTTCCCTGGAGCCTTCAAAGGGAGCATGACCCGGCCGACACCTTGATTTCAGTCTCCGAACCTCCAGAACGTGAGAGAATAAATTTCTGTTGTTCTAAACTTTGTGATAATTTGTTGTGGCAGCCCTAGGAAACTGAAAAAGCGTGGTATTGCTTTATCTCATTCAATCTTCAGCAATCCTGCAGGGGATGTATTATTCCCATTCCACTGATAGATAAATGGAGATGCAAAGAGATCAGGAAGTTAATCAAAGTCCATAGTTAAAGAGGGACAGACTAGCTCTGCTTGATTCCAAAGTCTGTGTTCTCCCCGGTACATTACACTACTTGCCGTCCAGGGGGCTGTGTGGTTTTCTAAACACATTTTTAGTCTCAACCTCCCACACCATGGTAGAAGTTACTTGTCTGATGGATGAGAACCAGAAACAGATATTGGGACAGAATTACAGGCAGGCAGCGTCCACGTACTAAAAAAATCAGGAACAAAACTAACTCATTCTCTCAAAGTCTCCTTCCCTTCCTCCCTTTCCTGCTTTAGGAAGTAGAACAGCCAAGACAAGCCACCTCACTCCTCCTCTTCCCACCTCCACCTTCTCTGAATCTCCACCTTGAGATCTTGCAATTCCTACTTTCCAATACCAGGTGATAAGCAAACCTAGGTAAAGACTGCCTACTTGGGGCAAGCCCACTCACAAGTCCCACTTTCTTCTTTTCAACCTTCTTCATTTACCTCTGTTACTAACTTAAGCTAGGTCCTGATCCCCTGACCTGTCCACAACGCCTCTAGTCTTCAACTTCCCTCCTCCATATAAATGGCCAAAGAAGACTGAATCTCAAGATTTAGCTTTATGGGAAGGAAAATCCCCATAATCGCTCATATCACCATCATCGTCACCATCAACATCACCACCATCACCATCATCGTCCTTAGCATAACATCACCATCACCACCATCAATACCATCATTATCACCATCACCACCACCATCATTATAGCTAATATGTATTGAGCAGATACTGACTGCCAAGGATAGTTCCAAGTGCTTTACATGCTTTATCCATTCACTCCCCATGGCAATAGTATAAAGTGGGCACTATTTTAATCCATATTTTACAGATTACAATGCCAAAGTATAAATAAGTTAAATAAATGGCCCAAGGTCACAGAGCTAACAAGTAACAGACCCAGGATTCACACCCCATGGTCTAGGCAGTAGTCTTCAGACCGCAGCTGCCTCTCCAGGGCTCAGGCTCCAGCCTGGCCTTTTACCAGGAGCCCTGCATTGAGTCATCAGGGGCTTGTGCCGCTGTGAACACTTTGATTCCCTCTCTGAGTATACAGCTCACCCTTTTGCGGTAAGTGACTAGCAGGGCAGAATTTTAGAATTCCTCAGTCTCTGGCTAAAAGCCATCCCTTCAAAACTATACTTAACTATACTTAACTATCAATATCTTTATTGAACTTTCATCAGAGGCCAAGTAATTCCTTTTAAATCTTTAGAACAATGCTTTAAATACAGAATTCACACTTCATGGGTGCAAAAAGCAAGCTTTGCTATAATTCCATTTACCTGAAAATTTCTATTAAGTGGCTACATCACAATTACTGCCAGGTTTGACTCAATGTTTAGATGTGGTGGTAACCTTTCTTGACAAGGAAAGACAAGGAGGAAAGAGACCCAGGCCCTGCTCCGAGGAGCTCAGCATCCTATAGAGGAATGGCCAGGCACACAGGCTGGGGCGACATGTGTGACTAGGGCAAGGAGAGAAGAGGGGCAGTCCCTAACCCAGCTCAAAGGACAAAGAAGACCTTCCAAGAGGTGACCCGTGGGGAGAGGACAATGAACCACGCCAGGAGGAGGGTGAGCCAGGCAGAGGGAACAACATGGGCAGGACTTGCAGATGGCAAGAGACACAGCCCAGGTCCCAGAGGGCCTTCAAGAGAAGGTTAGGGATTTGCGGCATCATCCTACAGGCTTAGGGGGCTCCCTGCAGGGTTTTAAGCCAGGAAGTAACATGGTCATATCAGTATTTTAGAAAGAGACAGCCTGGAGGAGGGTGAACCTGGATGACACAGCCAATGGAGAAATGATGAGAACCACAAACAATGCTATGGGAAGCAGCAGAACATACTCGTAAAGACCATGGACTTGGGCCCTCATTGCGGGCTCAACTCTCAGCTCCTCCCCTACCACACTGTGGGACCCTGAGCCTTTCCCTCCCTGAGCTGCAGTTTCCCCATCTGTAAAATGAGGGCAAAAATCTTGCAGAAAAATTCCACTGATAATCATTGTAAGTACAGAATTTCAAAGAGCCTATCTACCTTAAACTTCATTATCTAAGAATAAAGAAAAAGAGGTGGCTCAGTGATCCCAGCTGTCTCACCCCCAGAGCCCGCACTAACTTTCCTTCTTGTCTCTGGAAAAGAATCCGTTATTATCACCACTTTAATCACATATCAGCTGGTAGCAGATTCCTTTGATGCGTTCCACCACTGCATTTATGAAGAGCAATGCCAGACAAAAAAAGATTTTCAAAAGAAATGCTTTAAATGCTTAAAATCCGATAACAAGTTACAAGAGCATGAGGAAAAATTGTTTATACAATTTGACTTCAATTATGTAATAAATATATTTATAGACTTGCAGAAGGCAAGAAACTACCATGCTAGCAATGGTTATCTCTGGTGGCGGGGATATGAAGAAATGTTATCTTATTCTTCTAACTTTCTCCTTGTGTCCGTGTGTGTGTGTGTGTGTGGAAGGGTTTTTTGTTTAAAGTGTCCATAATAGACATATATTAAATCCCACCCCCTCCCCAAACCAGGAAAAGTTTGAAGGGGAGAGCATACAGAATGATTTCTCTGAAAGACATTTTAGGAGTAATTTAGTTGAAATCCTTCAACTGCTTGAAGAAGCAGAGGAGTCAGTGACTTGCTGACCCTTGTCCCACAGCCCTTGAGGGGCAGCTCTGAGGGCAGAGACTCTGATAACTCTGGCAAGAGCAAGAGCTTGAAGGTAACCATAAACAGAGACGATCACACTCACTAACAGAGGTCTGTAAGTTAGAATCCAGTGAATAAGGCTTGGACTCCAGAAGAAGCTGCACAGCATGGTTCCAATCCTCAATGTTGTATCAAACTTCAGAACCTTGGCCAGTTCCCAAAGCCTCTCAGGACCTGAGTTTTTTCACTCTTAAATGAGGAAGTAAAACTAGATAATCTTTAAAGTCTCCCCCTGGGCAAAAATTCTATTCTGATGTCAACAAAAATGTATTAAGTGCCAACCAGGGGAATAATCTCAATGTCACAGAGTGACAAGGTTTATCAGATGTCCCAATGCCACTAGATCCCAGCAAGGGGTGCCACCAGCCTGCTTGGGGGATGTGAAGGAATCACAGAGGTGGAGGAAGTTGGTCAGGGTCCTGCAGGATGTTTACGAGCTGCCAGAGGACAGGAAGGAAAGGATCAGCATGTGTAAAACCAGAGCGATGTGGAAAACACAGGAACCCCACGGCACAGGGAGATAGCAGAGGTCACCTTTCCTGATGGAGCCTGAATCCTAACTTAAGGGAACTGGGCTTTATCCAGCAGGCAATGGGGAGCCCCTCCAGAATAGAAAGTGAGCAGGCTTGTGTTTCAGGATGATGGGCTGGAGGGGAGCAGGACTGAACAGGCAGAAGGCTGGTAAGTCATCCAAAGAAGTGATCCAGAGAAGGCAGACGTGATGATATGCGACTGCATGCTTCCAGCCCTCTGAGTTAAACCCAACGCCAAATGATTTTGCCAGTGGAGTTACACGTTCCCTCCACTGTGCTCAAGGGCACACACTGTAAATCTTTGTGTTTGAGAAATTCTCATATCATACATAGCTATCTACTGAGGCATTCTTTATCTTATTAATGAATAGGAGCTCTTTATAATATATTATAAAGACATTAATCCTTTTTAATGTATGCTACAAATATTTTCCCAAGTTTACCCCTTACCTTTTTTAATACTGTTTTCAAATGTAAAGTTTTCAACTATTTTGTGTACTCAGACCCATGGTTTTGCCCCATGGTTTTTTTCATAGCATATTAACCGATATTCACTCTTTAAAAATTGTTTTATCCATTTAGATTTAAATCTGTTGAGGGAATTCATCTTCATTTTTCTTCCAAAAGATCCTGTCAGTTGTCCCCCAAATTACAAGAAGCTGGAGTGAAGTCCAGCTCAATCAGAACACCTCCACTCAACTACTATCCATAGGATAAACGAGGTCCTACTGTAGAGCACTGGAAACTATACTCAATATCCTGTGATAAACTACAATGGAAAAGAACACGAAAAAGTATATATATATATATATATATATATATATATATGTATAACTGAGTTACTCCGCTGTACAGCAGAAATTAACACAACATTGTAAATCAACTATACTTCAATAAAATTTTTTAAAAAAAGAACACCTGCACTCAATGTCCGGCACAGGGTGGAGGGATTCTTTTCCTCTCTATTCATCCAGGAGGCAGAAAGGGTAAGAAGACTTCTTGGGGTCTTAGTTGACATCTATCAGTTTCACCCTCAGGAAATTAATAAGAAATTAAGGAGGTGATGGCGTCTCTTCCAGGTGTTGCAGTTCCCAATTTACACAATGGGTTACTCAATGTCTTTGCTTTGTATTTTTTAACTGCTTGATAAAAATGTCAGAGGAGCTTATACCTCACTGCTGAGTTCCTCCTATTCATCACCGTCACACTTTCCTAGTATAACGACGTTATCTCTGCAGGTGCCCAAGTCAACCGTGCTAGAACACACGCTGCAGCTGGCAAGGACTGGGCCTCCTCCTTACGTACACCTAAAAGGTGCCAGACACTGTGCTCGAGCCCAGTAAACCTTGGTTCACGTCCAACCGACAGTCAAACAGGCTTAACCTTGACGTCAGATCTTCAGATACATATTTTAGAAACCTCTCCTCCACCCTTAATTAACTCCTTCAAGATCCAAGTGAATTCTTACCTCCTCCAAGAGGCCTGCCATCCACCCAGCCCGCCCAGCCCACACTTTCTCCCTTGTCAGTACCCCCAGCACCTATGATCTGTACGTTGGGTCACAACCTCACAAGTTCAGTCACAGCTGATGTACGTGGTTTGTTTGGCTTTTTGCCCTTGTTTAATGTCTCAGTGTGGGGAAGGGATGGTGGGTGATGGTCGATCGGAATCTCCAGGCTGCCTCAGACTCCTCTGCGCCCTAGAATCTTGCGTGGGCCTGACTCACACACTTACAGCACCGGTGCGGCCCTCGTGGGAATTTAAGCTTGAGACCCTGATACATAACATTCTTTTCGCAATTAACACAGAACACTTGCACAGCAGCGTTATTTCCATGTGTAATAATACTGATGATGTTTATTGAGCGCTTACAGGATGCAAGGCACTGTGCCGAGTGCTTTGCCTGCATCAATCCGTTTACTTTGACGACCACCCTATGAAGCGGGTACTATTATTATTCTCATTTTACAGCCAGGATACTGAGGTCCAGGGAGGTAAGTAATGTGCCCAAGGTCACATACAATCTGTGGAAAAACAGGGATGCAAGTCCCGGCCTCTGGTGCAAGGGCCCGTTGTTTCCACAACACTCTAGGGCCATCACCTGCATATGTCTCATCTCCCCAGTCGATAATGACCTCCTTGAACATGGTCCACAGGCAGAGGTCACCTGGCCCAGGGGCCAGTGGGGCTGAAATCCAACCCATTGCTCCACTGCCAAGCCTTGCACCCATGGGTCTGCAGCCCAGGGGGGCCACCTATGCCTGTTTCTCCTGAAGGCAATGAGCTGGAGACAGCCCTGAAGACCTGGGTATGGCTCGTCTCCATCTATGTGAGGAGGTCTGGGCCACGGAGAAAGGGCTCATAAATACTGATTAAATGAATGTTCTCTGACCTTTATTGCAATCACGCGGCATTGACAACAATCAGCCCAGTCACGGGATATTTACCTGTTGAGTGCCACCCACAACGTAAGGCACCGTGCGGGATGCAGGAAGGAATCAGACATGGTGCCGCCCGGAGAACTGTCTGCACCTGTGTGCCTGACTCGGGTTTTGTGCCGGCCTCATCTGTGCAGCCATTCGGCTCACTAGGAGGCAGTGTGGCCCACTGCCCAGCAGCAGGGCTCTGGAGCCAAAGGGCCTGGGTTCATACCTTATTCTAACACTACCTGTGCAGAATGGCGTTCACACAGCAGGTCTGAGGCTTCCATCCTCTGCGAGGCCTGCTCAAGGTGCTGGGCCTTGGCTGGTGTCTGGGAACTCAGGTTTCAGAGGGTTCCCATCATCTCCTGATAAGAGGGGCTCACAGGGCCTAAACTGTTGGGCAAAGGATGTGGTGTACACTGAATACATGCTGTCCTCCTGGGAGGTACCAGGCAGAGGGTGCCCCGTGCCCAGCTCCCAGTACAAACCCTGGCACTGGGTCTCTAATGAGCTTCCCTGGTAGACAGCACTTCACATGTGCTGTCACAACCTGATGTCAGAGGAATTAAGCATGTCCTACAGGTCCCCACTGGGAGAGGACCCTGGAAGCCTGCACCTGATGTCCTCCAGACCTCGCCCTGAGTCCCTGTTCCCTTTGCTGATTCTGCTTTGCATCCTTTCTCTGTCATAAAGCAGCCTGAGTAAGACTATGTGTGCGGTCTTGTGAGCCCCCCTAGGGCATCACTGCACCTGGGAGTGGTCTTGGGAACACTGATACCCTAGCCATGTGACGTTGGGCAAATGACTTGACCTAAGTGTGCCTCAGTTTCTCCATCTATGAAATGGAGGTGATTTAAAATACAATCGATCCCCTCAGATTATGGTGAAGATGTCACAATTCAGCAAATGAAGACGCTTAGGGTGCCTGGCACCTAGTAGGTGCTTAAGAAATGTGGAGCGTGGTTATATAGTGAATAAACACTTGATGAACATGTGAATGAGTGAATGCATGAGTTGTGGGTGATTGAATGATGAACAAAAATGGAGAAATGTTAATGGTGAACAGCAGAAGCAGGCCTGCAGGGCCCTGGGCAGCTTTGGGAAGACAAAACATGACCACCCACTAGCCGTGGGGTGAACACTGCAGGGAGGGTACCAGCCGGCTGATGGGTGGGTGAGGCCCCAGCCTGTCCAGGCAGTGACCAACCCGTCTTGCCCAGATGAAAGGGTCATCCAGGAAACTAGCCAGACAGCCTCAGCCCACACTGGGGGATCCCAGACTGCACAGAGCCCCCAGCCTTGGCTCGTGTCTGGGAGGCTAAGGCCAGCGGTAGGCTCCTACCCTTGGCTCTGAGGACAGCAAGAGACCACACACCAAAGACATAAAAAGACACACTGGGGGCATAAAGCAGGTGTCCAGGTCAAACATTTTCTCCTACCGTTATCTTTTCTTCTGTTGTTATGGTGAAAAGGGCTTTTAGCTGGGCTCTGTTCTAGAAAAAGGAAAAAGAAAGCACTTCAGTAAATAGGTTTTGACATCTGAGACACGGGGTAACATTTTGTGTTTCCGACCCACCAACCCACCGTGCCTGGAACAACACTGGGCCCTTGACTTTGCGGGTGGAGGCTTGTGGAGGTCTTAAAGTCCCTTTGGGGGAAAGGTCTATGAAACCGTGATGCCTCCTTCTCTCCTAGAGGCGTGTATGAAATCCAAACACCAGTTTCCCTAATTGCTAGGGAAACCCAGGCAGTATGCCCTGGTGGTGAAACACTTGGGGTTACAGTCAGGTCGGGCTGGGGCGAGGGATGACCCTGAAGCTTACCCGCCCTGTGACCTGGAGCAGCCTCTTTCACCCTCTGGGATCTAGTCTGTACCCTTCAGGAAGGGGGAGAGAATCACAGGCTCTGATGGCATTGCTCCAATTGTCAGCTCTCTTTCCAATGCTCCCAACACCCCTAAACCCCAACTCCCTAAGTGTCTCCTCCCAATACCTTCTAATACTCCTCTGCTTAGAAAACATAGGAAATGGAAAAATGAAGGGTGAGCGTTATGACTGGTATCTGTCCAGCCATGTGGTATCTGAGGAGACTCAACATGAGATCATACTTCTTCCTGAGGGTAGAGTCAGAATATCTTGCAACTGAAAGGCAGCGCAGGGTAGTCTGGAGAGAACCAGACTACCCCAGTTCATGCCTGGCTCTATCACTCTCCAGCACTCTGGTTTTGGACAAGTTATTGACCTCTCTGAGCCTCAGTTTCCTCATCTGTACAATGGGAATTATATTCAACTCGGAGGATTGCTGTGAGGATTAATTAGAAGGGTGCCTGGCACATAGGGAGGAGTGTTGTGAAAGTATTACTGCTATTGGGTGTAGCAGGTGGTGATGGGTGGTTGTATCAATGTAGGTAACCTGGTCTGGAGGCTTGGAGCCCGAAGTCCAGTGAGCTAGGCAACCCCTGTGTAATCCTATCACGGCCACTTGGAGGCATTTTCCCTTGACCTGAGTGATGGTCAACCTGAGGTAGGAAACCTCCTGATTCATGCCCTACAGTTGTTACAGCAGTCACACTGGGAGCACTGGGGCATTCCAAATGCATCATGGGCCAGCAGGACAAGCTGATGGAGGCTTCCAAGGGAAGTCGAAATGTACCAAGATTTCCTTTTCAGGAGGGAAATGGAAATTTTAATAAACAAACAAGTCTTTAAAGAAGAGACACCTATGAAGCAATAACTTGGCCCTTTCTGTTCCTGAATTGTCTGTGCTTTGGAATATTCATGGTGCTCTGTGAGTTTCAGGGTCTCCTGAACTAGTGGGTTCAAAGGCCAGTTTCCTCTCTCTTCACTGCCTCTGGGTCCCTCCTCCCTGTGTTTCCTGACGCTCAAAGTCTCAGCAGAAAGGGGCTGAAAGTGTACTTCATCTCTTTGCAAAACATGAATCCTCAGCCCCGTGCCTACATAAACTTCAAGGCTTGAGAAACATGTTTTAGATCACAGCCTGAAGTCAGGGAACATGGACCACGGGAGGTCCAGTGATGGTTTTATAAGGTGGGCAGCATGTTTATACAATAAATGGTAAGGAACTGGAGATGAATGTTCTAGATTTTCCCCTCTTTGACCTCCCTTCATCTAGGTCCTGTCTCATCTACCCTTGTATGAATTTGAGGTGCATGTGTGGCTGCGTGCATATCCACGTGCATGTGTGTATCCATGTGCACGCGTGTATGTGGGCACATCCACGTGTATGCATGTGTGTCCACGTGCATGTATGTGTGCGTTTCCGTGTGCATGTGTGTGCACCCACGTGCACATGTGTGCACCCACGTGCATGTGTGCATATCCACGTGCATGTGTGTGCATGTATCCATGTGCGTTATGTGTGCACATCTGTGTGTGTGTGTTTGAGAAAGTAGTTTCCGGATCTAAACATAATGCATTTCTGACAGTACCTACCTCATGCTGTGAGGATTAGTAAGTGGTAACTATGAGAACCACTGATCTCATACCATGTGAAAATGTCAGAACTAGAAGAGATTGCGGGAAGTCTTCCTACCCGTCTCATTTCTCAGGTAGGAAAACTGAAACTCAGAGACACCGAACTGTTCTGAAAACACAGCGAGGACAGCGTTCCCACCTCTGAAATACCAGACACCAGCCCCACACTAACTTGAAGGATTTCAAGTTGGGCACCTGCATTTTTAAATAACTCCTTTATTCTCCCATTTGTAGTGTCAGCCTCTTTATGGCTGACAGAGTAGACCAATGTTCTCTTGGGGAGTTGTCGTGAGTCTCACTCAAACTTTGATCATGTTCAGCCCCAAATACACTGGACCTTCTTGCCATCCCGCAGGAAGGCCTAGGAGTCACCCAAAGAAACTGTGAAGTCCAAATGGGTGAACCAATTGGAGAACGAGGCATAGGAGCCACTCACCATTATCAACACTCATCCACTCAGCAAATGCCGGCCTTCCACGGGCCTTTTCTAAGGCAGGGCCAGGAAGGGTGATGCTGACAGTCTAACGCAGGCAGGAACCTACAACACATGGAATCTCCAGGTGGGCAGGGGGACTCTCCGCTCTGTCTACAGAACTGCCCAGAGAGCACCTGAAGGCTTGGAAGGGGACGGAAAGAAACTGCAGGCCACGTGCAAATATAAAATTACCTCTTTTATCCCCACAAGAGACTGGAGACTATAGAACAATCTCCCTTTTACTGATGAGAAACTAGAGGCTCAGAGAAGTTAAAAAAGAAAACAATCACACCTGCCCAAGAACCATTAGTTCACTGATCTATTCATTCGTTCACTCAACAAATATTTACTGAGCAACTAGTGTGGGTGGGGCTCTATTTTTGGCACTAAGAACACACCTTGGAATAGGGCCAATGGGGTCCCTGGTCTCATTGAGTGACATCCTAGTGGCGGATGGGGGTTTACTGGGGGGATGGGGTTAACATGACACAGACAGGCACCAAGCAAAGCAATGGACAGGACCCGTCAGGGGGTGACAGCCAAGGAGGTCGCCCTGGGGTGAGAGGCCCCGGACCTCATGCCTCCTGCTGCCCCACCAGCCTCCCCAGGCTCTTCTGGGAGGTGAAGCCGCCCTGGCCTAACGTCCCCTCCCTACACGAGGAGGTGGAGGCTTCCAATTTCACTGGGTTTCTGAGTTTCTCACTGTTGGTTTCTGACTGTTGCCTTATCTTAAATTTTGATTTTAACATATTTGGTTTCCTCTCCTTTGAAATTCGGATGGTATTTCTTCTGGGCCATTTTATCTCCATTTTTGTATCCTTTGTCCTCTGTTCTTGACTTTGCACTTAATTGTGTTCGGAGACATCTGTCTTTTCTGACAGTTTTATACAGTTTTCTCATATCTGGTCTTTACCTTTTGGGAATCTTTCATTTTATTTAATTTTATCCAGGACTATTTTTCTTATTGCAGCAGAAACACTGCACACAGGCTCCCCAGCCTTGGATGGAAGGATCCGGCAGCTGTGGGGTCCGATATTGATTCTGCCACGTGACCTGGGGCAGTCACCCTTGGAGCCTCATTTTCTAAGTCTATTATAAAAGGTACTTTCTCCAGGGACTGAAATCAGAACAAAATGACCAGAATAACTAGAGCACGAGCTCCTTGATCTTGAGGCCAGAGATCTTGATAATACTGTCTTGACAACACAGACAATACCAGTGATGAACTCTGGAAGGAGAGCTGGGCAGGAAGCATCGGAACCTCTCCACTCCCAATATCTCTGGCCTCGAGCGGAGCACAGATCTCCTCCTCTGTATTCCCAGAAGTGTACAGCATGTACCAAGGGTCATGCAACCAACCACATTCACTGCCTACGTGGATTAACAAAAAAGTGAATGGAAAATGAAGGTGCTAATAGTAATGGGGTTACAGGTTAAATCACGTCCCCCCAAAATCCATACGTTGAAGCCCTAATCCCCAGTATTTCAGAATGTGTCTGTATTTGGAGACAACCTTTACAGACGTGATTAAAGTAAAATGAGACCACCAAGGTAAACTCTGATCTCACCTGAAAAGTGTCCTTCAAAGAAGAGGACACTAGGACACAGACACACAGAGAGGCACGACCATGTGAGGACACAGGGAGAAGACAGCCATCTACAAGCCAAGGACAGAGGCCTCAAAAGGAACCAACCCTGCCCACACCTTCCAGCTTCTGGACTTCCAGCCTCCAGGACTGTGAACAAACAAATTTCTGTTGTTTTTGAGCCATCTGGTCTGTGGTACTTTTTCACAGCAGCTCTAGCAAACCAGTACAAATGGGAGATATTTGGTTGAGTGCTTACTACGCCCAAGACACAGCGATGAGAAATTAACATCTATCATTTACATATCTTGATAATCAGGTCCACAGAAGTTAAAGTAATTAAGGTCACAAGGAGCTTCGAGGGAGCCTGATTCATGGTAAAGTGTGTGAGATTCCAGGGCCTGCGCATTCATCCAGAATTGGGTATCACTGAACAAATGAAGGATGGAACGAAGAAAAGAATGAACTAACAGATGTTGTGTCCAGGGTTTCTAAAACAACAGTGACAAGAAAGAAATCAAAGTAACAAAGACAATACCGGTGATGAACTCTGGAAGGAGAGCTGGGCAGGAAGCATCAGGACCTCTCCACTCCCAACGTCTCTGGCCTCGAGTGATGCTGTGTAGCTGACGGAGAAGGAGTCTCCAACTGCTCAGAGAGAAGGCACATGTGGGTCAAGAACGGGGCCCCTGCCACAACCCAGACACAGCCAAGCATCCAGAGGCGGCTGGCATCACAGCTGAGAGCGGCAGCAAGAGCCCCTTTGATCTCACATACTTTTTATCAGGGAGAAGAAACTGGGCAGGTGTGCTCTTGGACCCCCTCTTTTTTCACTTGGAAGGGCTGTCAGCATCCTTACAAGGAGCTTTACCTGGGTTCCACTCCATCCTGGGGCTGGGCAGGCCAGTCCTCCTAATTCAGGATGTCATACACTTAGGAAATCCAGAACCTTTTTGTTTTGTTCTGAATCCAGGTGGGGACCTATTTGTTCCCAATGATCCCATTCACACAATGATGGGACAGAGTTTTTATAGGACTTTTGGGTGACACTAGCTGCCACTTTGACACCTCCAGCTGGTTCTGAAAGCCCAGCACACGGCACAGGGAAGCAGTGCCAGACTGGGCCCGGGAGGGGGCAGTGGAGAAGGTCACTCAGGCTCACATAGGGTCTCCTCCAACCTCATGGTCTCTGGCTGGCCTTCGATGGCTTAATGACACAAACAGAGAAGCTTCCTAGGAGACGGGGTTTCTGACTCAAAGCTCCCCTTAGTCAGAAGCCAGGACTGGTTAGAAGAAGACGGCTCCGCTCTCGGGAGGGGCCACACTCAGTCACACCCCCAGGTGAACAAGCAGGCTCTGGAGCCATGGGTGGAAAAAGAGGGACCCCCAAAAGAAAGCGGGTGACAGGGTGGCCACCACTGCAGGTTTCCAGTTTTGTAGGAGGCAGGGATGTCTCAGCCCCACCTTCTGGAGGTAGAGCCGGCGTGCCCTGGGGACCCTTCTGTCTGATGTTGGAAATAGACTGTGCCCACCGTAACTACTAAAGGCGGAGTTCTCCCACTGAGCTGACGTTCTCAGGTGGGCTCCAGATATCCAGCAGAAACCGAAGGCACCTGTGAACTAAAGCAACATCTCTGTCCTTGCTCTTTCTGATGGATGCCTCTAAGCCTTAGCCATGGCCTGGGGAGGATGCTGAGTGCTGCTTTGGGGACGTGGCCGTGTCTGTCCAGAGGCTGAGACTGGCAGCTGGTTGTCTGAATAGGGTGGATGTGGAAATGAGATTGTGATACTTTTTTTTTTTGCGGTACATGGCCCTCTCACTGCTGTGGCCTCTCCCATTGCGGAGCACAGGCTCCGGACGCGCAGGCTCAGCGGCCATGGCTCACGGGCCCAGCCGCTCCGCGGCATGTGGGATCTTCCCGGACCTGGGCACGAGCCCGTGTCCCCTGCATCGGCAGGCGGACTCTCAACCACTGCGCCACCAGGGAAGTCCAAGATTGTGATACTTTTTAAAAAAAAAAAACACCTTTGAGATAAAATTTATACATCACCAATTCACCTGTTCTAAGCGTGAGATCTAGAGAACTTTGTATACTTACAGAGTTGTACAGCCATCACCACAGTCTAATTTCAGAACATCCTTATCACCCTAAAAAGTAGCCTGGTGCCCAACGGCAGTTACTCTCCATAGCCACCCCCAGCCCTAGGCAACCACTGATCTACTTTTTGGGGACTAATTGGCCTTTTTGGACATCTCATAGAAATGAAATCATACAAGCTGTGTTCTTTGTGTCTGGTTTCTTTCCCCAAGCAAACCTCTTTTTTTTGAGGTTCATACATGTCGTAGTGTGTACCAATACTTCATTCCTTTCTATTGCTGAGTAATATCCCACCGTATGGATAGACCACATTTTGTTTATATGATACTCTCATATCCCTTACCTCCATGGAAATTTTTAAAAGTGAAGCATATGAAAAAATTGGGGTTCAATGAATTTCAGCTTCTGAGTCAAGGAGCTGCACCCTTTCTTCTGCTGAAGGAACCCCAACTCCTCCCAGCAGCAACAACCATCAGGGGGAGTCTGGACAGAATAAAACAATGTCATATCCCTTGAGATTGCGGTAAGTTACAGACAAACACAGTTTGGATATTACTCTCAGGGCATGTAGAATCTAGTAGGCAGAGGTAAGGCGAGGGCATACATACAATAATATACAGTCACAAGAGTAAACATAGTTGGCAGCGGCTGGGAGGCGGGGGGCAATGGAGTTGCTATTCAATGGGGATAGAGTTTCAGTCATGCAGGATGAAAAAGTTCTACAGATCTGCTGTACAACAGTTAACAGTACTGTACACTTAAAAGCTTGTTAAGAGGGCAGATCTTATGTGTTTTTTTACCAAACACAAAAATAAGAAATAAAGATAATCACAACAAAATAGCCATGGACTTGGGAGCACTTCCCACGGGCCAGGCTGTGTTGCTTTTCGTGAATGAACTAGCTTCTCCTTAGAAGGACTCCCTGAAGTGTGTCACCAGCACCCACAGTTCACAGGAGCAGAGGCTGAGGTTCAAGGGTGTGCAGAGCTCATGTGTTGGGGTGCACGTCAGTGAGTTCATGCATGAAGTGCCTGGGTGGTCCAGGCTCCAAGCAGGTGAAATGCAGGAGGGGCAGGTGAATGAGATGCAAGGAAGGAGAGAAGGACCCTCCAGACGGACACAAGAGCAGGAGCTGATGCCGAGCCATGGGAGAAAAGTGACAAGTTCAGTCGGCAGGAGCATGGACTACAAAATACCACTGGAGCAACAAGACAAGAGAGGCAAGCCACAGTGGAGCAGGCAGAGTGCCAGGCCACATCACCTCGTCTCGCCTCTGCAACAGCTCTACGAGGCTGTTATACACATGCCACATCTGGAGTTCAGAGATGGTGATTTACAGGGGCCACACAGCTCCAAAATGGCTAAGTTAGGAGTCAAGCTAGGTCTGTCTGAGACCGAGTCTGTGCTCTGCTTACAGCCCCATGTTCTTTTCTCTGAGCACCAGTTTAAGAATTGGGGGGATTTATTTTTACATCATTGAAGAAAGGCACTGAAGATCACTTAGCTGGGATGTATCATATACTTTTTATGACACTGCTTAAACCAGAGCCAGCAAAGAGGTCACTACTTGTGGGCCGACTCCACTGGTGGCTTCTGTCAATAATATGGTGTTAAGAAGGATTCTGAGGCTTCATCTAGACTCAGAGAGAAAGAGTGGTGGATTGATGAGCAACGTGGGCCATGTGTATGGAAGTGGAGAGGTCAGTAAGGGTCCCAGGCATGTGAGAGGCACTAGAGCATCCTGGGTACGGGGTGGATGGAGGAATCCAGACTTTCTGAGTTTGAATCTCAGCCTTGAGTGCCAGTCCTATGGCCTTGGGCAAGTTCCTAACCACCTTAGTCTCTTTATCTGAAGACAGGGCATGTACTCAGAATAAAAGAAATCTCACCTTCCTAGGAAAACTGACAATTCTGAAGTCATAGTAACAACTGCATTCAGAATTGGTTTTAAATCTCCTTAATTAACCAATGACAACTCGCCTCAGGAAACACATCTCTGAAAGCCAATGAGTGACGGTGTCATACCTTGAAAGGGAGCCAATCAGTAGCGGAGTTACTCCCGTGAACACGCCTGAACACGCTTGAACATGTCAAGAGCATGCTTCCAGGGCTGATGTCAGACCACGCCCATGTCTGTCCAGCACTCCCCAAAACAAGCTCTTCATTTTACTGAGTGACGGTCATTTTGGTCATCTGGGTGATGGATATGTTGGGGTTCACTCTAATCTCTGTGCCTGCTTGAAATTTTTCATAATAAATGTTGAATATATATATATATATTTCAAAAACTCTTTCCCCAAATCCCACCTCTCTCAACCTAAGTGACAAGTCAGCTACCTGGTTGCAAATACTGAGCAGTCGTCTCCTCTTCTGATGCCCTGATAGTACAATCCGTTGTGAGGACCAACTGCATGAACACATGTCACGTGTCTAAGATGCCTGCTGCATATCCCGTGCTCTGTGAGTATCTGTACGTATTTTCATCATTTTCCACCCCTGGCTTCATACACATGGCTATTACCTTGCAGAAACTTCTTCCTGAAAGCCTGGAACCCTCTTGAGGTCTGGTTTCCAGCCGACTCCCTAACGGTGAGGCCGGTGATGTTGTCCAGTAAGAGCAGGTCAGAGAGGTTGGCAGCCGCGGGCGCCCTGGTGTTGTTCACAGACAGTCGCACGTGGGCTGTCGGCCACTCGCTCTGCACGGACACCTAGGACAGGAGGCACAGTGAGGATGGGCTTGCTGGCAAACCCAACTTCCCCAAACGAGGCCCCAGCTCAACCTGTGCCCGTGGGAGGGGATTAAGGTCTCACAAAGGTTCTAGAATTTATCAGGTTTGATTTCAAAGGCCCCAGGAGAATTTTGACTCCCGTTTGCCAAGCTGTTGCTCAGAGATCATTTCAAAGAAACCGGGACCCTGAAATGCAGTGAAATGATGCCCACAGAGAAACTTAGAAGAAAAAACAGCCACGCACAGGACCACAGTCAGGCTGGGGAGATTGTGACAACTGGTGTCCCCAAGAAAAGCAAACAGGGGCTCTTTCTTACTCTATTAGTTTGAAGATTCAGCCCCAGCCAGTCCAGGGCCTCTGATTGCCATCTGATCTCCAGGTTTGCCCCAAGCTGGTCTCCTGTCTCCTGGCCAGTCGCCCCCTTCAGGGTTCTGCCTGCCCATTGTTTGAATAGCTCAGGGATAGGGAGTTCCCTGGTGGCCTAGCGGTTAGGATTCCAGGCTTTCACTGCTGTGGCCTAGGTTCAATCCCTAGCCGGGGAACTGAGATCCCCCAAGCCATGTGGTGAGGCCAGAAAAAAAAAAAAAAGTTAAATGAATAGCTCAGCTATTCAAAGCCAGTGGCCCACCAGCAGCCTGGCTCCCCACCTGGCCTCTGTGACGTTGCCCTGCTCCCTCTCTCGAACCCTATCTCCCATCACTCCTGCCCTTCCTTCACCCCAGCTCTGCTGAAAGAGACACAGGAGCTGAGAAAAGAGAGGGAAGCCATGTATGTCCCAAGAAGAGTGAGCTCTGGAACGTAATAAATGAAAAAAGCAAGTTGTAAAACTTCGTGTATGGAATACTGGCACCAACGTAAAAAGGGGAAGAAGGAAGGTATGTGTATGTACCTACGTGCATACACACACACACACACACACACACACTCATAACTGAGTGCATGTGGTAGGAAACATCTTTAGAAGGACACAGGAGAAACTGGTAGTACCAATTTTATCCAGGAAAGGGAGCAAGACAGCTGATGGCCTGGGCTGAAATGAGGGCTGTGCAGTACATGGTCAGCTCAGCAGGCTTGGATTGTCCAAACCTTGCACATCCCAAAGAAAGGACCAGCTCCTGGGAGACTAACCTCTAAAGCCCTTGGCATATCCTGCCTGATAAGAGTGTCTTTATATCCTACGGCTTTGGGCCACCCCAGGTAGCCTCTGCAAACAATGTGGTTCACGGTGAGGGCCTTGGGCCAAGCTATGTTCAGGTGACCTGAATAACAGAGGTCAGCAACATGGGTGCTCCATGCCTACATGATGGAACCTTAATAAAAATCCTGGATTCCATGGCTTGGGTGAGCATCCCTGGTTGATGCCACACATCACTGCTGGGCAAATTAAATGCTGTTCCTTCAACTCCACCAGGAGAAGACTGGCTGTCTTGGGCCTGGTCTCCCCAGAACTCTGTCCTATGTGCCTTTTGCTTTGCTGACTATAATCTATATCATTTTGCTGCTATAAACTGTAACTGTGTGTAGAACCGCTTTTCTGAGTTCTGTGAGTCCTTCTAGGGAAGCACTGAACCTGAGGGTGGTCTTGGGGACCCTCAACACAGGATCATGTGAAAGCCATCTCATGAGATTAGTAAGGGTCAAAGACCTAAAAGACATTAAGTGAGTTTTTAAACTGTCGGGCATCATATCAATGTTAAAATCTGAGAGAAAATATATACTTCCTCATTTTAAATGATCACAGAGGATTTTCACTGCCAATAATTTTATTGTTACCAAAGAATCTTAGTCCTGGTGCTGCCATATAAAATATAAGATCCCTGTGGGTCACATCATCACCCGTGTCCAGACATGGGTAGATAACCACGTGATTCGCCAGTTCTTTAAATACATAACTCTACTAATATATGATTTGGGCAAATTCAATTATTTTCTCTTTAAGTATAAACTACCTATGAATACTCACCACTGCACATTTCTGAAAAATTACTCCATTCTCAGAAGTTCCTTGAATGTCTCTTGAAATGTCTCCATACTACAATAAAATATAGAAATCATTAGAAAATGAAAAATATTTCATGCTACATTTGTCAAGTAAAAGTACAAGATGAACTTTATTTATTTATTTATTTTGCATTACGTGGGCCTCTCACTGCTGTGGCCTCTCCCGTTGTGGAGCACAGGCTCCGGACGTGCAGGCTCAGCGGCCGTGGCTCACGGGCCCAGCCGCTCCGCAGCACGTGGGATCTTCTCGGACCGGGGCACGAACCCGTGTCCCCTGCATCGGCAGGCGGACTCTCAACCACTGCGCCACCAGGGAAGCCCAAGATGAACTTTTAAAAGGGCCAGGCAGAGGGGTTACTTCTGCTCGTGTAGTAACTCCCATCAATCCTGAAGATTTTTTTAAAAGGAGTATTACAGGACTGGAACTTAAAACCTATGAGGGAAGAAGAACGTGGACGTGGATCACACAGGGCTATGTCCTGGTCTGGGGTGCGTGTCAATGACACCATTGTCACAGGGACTCAGCAAACCAGGGTTGACACTTCAGCAGGAGGAATGTGAGCAGAGCTATGGAAAAGTCCTTTAAGGACCGCACACATGTCCTGTGTGGGGTACACCAGCCACACGGCAGGGACTGAGTGAACGTGGACCACAGCATGTTGGGGCACCTCCCATGAGCTGGATGCGTCATCAACAGGGAGAGAATCAACCCGGGAATGGGCTCCTCCAGCCCCACGACGGCTCCCCTGGAAGGACACCAGTGGAAAGCCAGAGCTCGCCCGCCAGATGCCAGCCCCGCTGCCCCTCGTAATCACAACCGGTCCCTGTTCATTTCCGCCCTTGCCATATGCCCCGTGACCCCAGGCCATGCCTCCCCGCTGTCTGCCCTGCCCTCCTCCATCTGCAGTGGGTGGAGCCATACTCTCAATCACAGACCATGGCAGCTCTCAGTGATACCAACGATCATAACAATGGCTATTCTTTCCCAAGTGCCAGGCATATGCCCATCACTGTACACATATGAATTCTATTACTCCCATTTTACAGATGAGGAAACTAAGCCTCGTGAGGGTTAACGCACTTGCCCAAGGCTGCATAGGCAGGAAGCTTGGACTCCACCCCAGGCTGTGTGCTCTGTACCCTATGATCCTCCCATACCACACACCCCTCTCCAGAGCGTGACGCTCTCATTGTACAGAAGCGAACAAAGACACAGAAAGGGGAAGTGATGTTCCTGAGAACACGCTGACCATAGCAGCAGCATAAGCTGACCAGGCCTCCGAGTCCAGTTGAGTCTCTGTCCACGACCCCACCCTCGTGCTCTGATGTGCCAGGCCCCCAGTGAGTCCTTGAGGGCAGACGCCTGGCTTTCTACTCTTCCGATCCCCACACAGCATCTTGCAAACGACAATTGAACAAACATAGCTTGTTGGGCAAAGACACACAGGAAGGGGGATGGAGGTGCTGCCGAAAGAGGGGCTGAGTCACCTGTCACTGGAGAGGGTTGGAAAGACGATGACCAACATGGTGGGTTGAATGTGGCTCCGCGTCCTAAAGCCCAGAACCTGGGAATGTCACGCTATTTGGAAAAGGGGTCTTTGAAGATGTAATTAAGCCAAGGCTCTCAAGATGAGATCATTCTGGATTTAGGTGGATTGGATTTAGCTAGGCCCTAAATCCAATGACAAGTGTCCTTATCAGTGACAGAAAAGGAGAATACACACCCACAGAGAAGAGGCCACAAGAAGGTGGAAACAGAGTGACAGCAAATGTTACACGCCAACTGGCTGGGCCATGGTACCCAGCCATGGTACCCAGATATTCAGTCAAACTTGTCCAGATGTCACTGTGAAGGTATTTTAGATGAGAGTAATGTTTAGATCAATGGACTTTGAATAAAGCCGATGACCCTCCATGAGGTGGGTGGGCCTCGCCCAATCAGGTGAGGCCTTAATGGAAAAGACTGAGGTTTTCCCTAAGGAAAAGGGAATTCTGTGGCAGACACCTTTCCAACTTGAGCATCAGTTCTTCCCTGGGTCTCCAGCCTGCCCTGCAGAGTGTGGACTTGCCAGTGCCCACAATTACATGAGCAATTCTTTAAAATGAATCCCCCCCCGCCTCTCGCTCACATGTGTCCTACCTGTTTTGTTTCTACCAGTTTTGTTTCTCCAGGGAATCCTAATATAGAGATTGGAGTGGGGCAGCCACAAACCAAGGAAAGCTATCAGAAGCTGGAAGAAACAAGGATGGATCTTCTCCTACAAGCCCCCAGTGACAGCACGCCTCTGCTGACACCTTGACTTCCCACCTCCAGAACAGGGAGAGAATAAATGTCATTGTTTTAAGCCACCAAGTTGGTGGAAATTTGTTACACAGTCTAGGAAACTAATACAAATATGTAGCCGGGGGCCAAGAAGGGGCTTGTGGTCATGGTGGCCTGTTGGCTGAACGCAGTGGTCCTCAAGGCATTTTAAGTCATGAAAGCTTAGGTGAAAGCGCTATGTGAAGCCAACACATTACACAGAATATGAAGGACAGCGGGGCAGGGGCAGTGGTTAAGAGCAGGGGCTCCAAATCCTGGCTCTGCCACTTCGGCCTGTGGGACCCTGAACAAGCCTCTTAATCTCTCCAATCCTCATTTCCTCTCTGTAAAATGGGAATTAAAACAGTACCTGTTTAAGAAACTCGTAATGAGGCCCCAGTGAGATTATGCATAGACAGTGCTAAGCCTCATGCCTGGCAAATAGAAAATATTTGTTAAACACCTAGCCCTATTATCGGCAGCAGCATTTTTATAACAGGGGCAAGTGAATCAGTCTGGTTAAAACAGGACCCCCTGCCCTGCTTTAGAACCAGCTGACGCGGGGACCCAATGCTCAGATTCACACATCCTGTTCATCTAAATACTGTATATTGTACGGAAGCAGCAGCTCTCTGGAAAGTAAGAGGGATTTGCTTCCCAATGATAACTATATTCAGTGAAAGAGGAAGAATAGGTTTTTTGGAGGAACAAAAGCCTGTGACATTTTCTACACATATGGTCCAAAATTGGCTTCTTTACAACTTCTGATATGTCTTTTAAAGAACTGAACATGTTACTTACCAAGTGCTGTGTTACAGCAGACTCTCTTTTAAACAAGGTCTTCTTGGGCCACGAGGGTATAAAAGCAAATATGGAATGAATCCATGGCCCACTAGAGGCTGCAGAATTCGGGGGTGGGTTAAAGACTTCAGTTTTCTTATTGAATTTCATTCCAAATGGTGCTTCTACTGCAAAATAACAATGCACATGCATTACATAATACAGAAAGGCAGCGGTTAAACTCCAGAGGCAAACCACGTGGTACGTGAAGGCACCTGGAAAATCTTTGCTGAGTAAGTGAATAAATGAGTGAATGAATGAATGGCTTACCATCTCTTTGCCAAGAAGATGAGGCATTCTCATTGGGAGACACAGAGCTTAAGGACAGTGTTTCTCGAAGTCTGTGCTCCTTACCTGGGCTGTAGGCTGAAATGTACATTCCTGGGCCCCACCCCAGACCTACTGAGTCAGAACCACTAGGCAAGGGAGGAGCCATAGGTGATTCTTACACACCTGGCATCATACACGCCCTGCGTTCGAATCCTGGCTCTGTCACTCACCAGCTGTGTCCTGGGGAAACTCATCTGACCACTGTGTAAATTTATATTTTGAAGTGACCTGAATTGTGGAGTTGTGCCTTTTCAACATTTATCTTCTATCCAGATATAAACTTATATTGACTGAGAACGGGTCCTGTTATTCAGTCTTTCTTACACAGAGTATTGAGAGCAAGGTCTTTAGAAGTGCTTTTCAACCCCTTTTTAATAGAATTTCTAAATATATGTAGGAAAAATTAAAATTAGAAAAAAAAAGGACGTGGAACTGGAATCCTAGATAAAATCAATATCTTTTTTTCTAGAATAGTATCTGTGGTTGATTCAGTTCGTGATGTTGGAATGGCGACAAAGGTGACCATCGGGGAATTGACAGCCCTCACATGGAAAGAGGCAGGAGCTCTCCCAGGCTGGCTGCTCAGTCGGGATTGTTTGAGTCAATCACACAAGTGGGACAGGACACCCACCTCTGGACCGCAGCCCAGCCCCTCGGGCTAAGAACAAATGTTTTCCCAGGAGACTTGCCGGATGTAAAATCCTAAGGCCACTCTGGGCTTTATCTCTGGTGCAGGCATCCTGCAGGTGCCCCCTGCTCCTCCAGGCCTTCAGAAGGCCCGGCCGCAGGCTCTGATGAAGACCTGAATGACGCAGCCACTGCTACTGTCCACAGACAGTATAGAAGGAAGTCAAGCTCCAAAGTGACCATCACCACCCGCTGCATCATTGCCCAGCAGCCTCCCCACTAGTGCCACTCTCACGTGGGTCACCTGTACTATTTGTGCAGGTGTTTGGATGCACCCTTACTCCCTCGCCTCTGGGCTGCCACAGGCCTGGAAGCCTCTCCCTCCATCCCCTTTTCCTGCTAACTGCCACTCCTCAGGACTCAGTTGAGCAGCACCTCCTCCAGGAAGCCCTCCCTGAAGCCCTCCCAGTGGCCTTAGTCCTCCACCCCCTGCTCTCAACCACAGTCCTTAGTGCACTGCGCTCCCTTTGACCGACAAGTCTGCTTAATCAGTGGCTAAAAGGTCTCTGTGATTACTGTGGTATCATCTCAACCTATTTTATGCAAATGAAAACATTGGACTTTGTAAAATGTAAAGACCGCAGAGAGTAATAAAAGATATAAAAAGCACTTTTAATTCCCCCAGGAAATGAAATATGTTTATCCCTGGTATAAAACAAAGAGGTGTATTCATAATCTGTGCCGAGAAGATTCTGGACAAAAAAACTATTCTGCCTGCCCAGTACCCCTGCCTTCATGGTAGCCCCCCCACACACACACACACACTAGTCAGTAAGATTCTTAGTCTATACAGAAAAACCTGGATCCCAGCCCATCCTGGTCCCCAGGAGGCCAGAATTAGGCACAGAACCCAGAACACTCTCCCCCCAAGCCCCAGTGACAGAGTCAGGGACTGGCATGGGACCCAGGCTGCACCCACTGGTCTTTCCTGAACTTTTGCCAAGCTACTGGGAAGTCTCTTCCTTTCTGCAAGTGGCAGCAGTCAGACTCCTGGAAGTCCAGGGCTGCCAGTGGTTGTCTTTCCCACCCCGTGGAAAGAATGTTCCTGAAAATCACACTCACCAGAGGAAAGCAGGGGCCGTGATGGAAAGAGAAAGGCAGAGCCCTGACATATATACACTACCATGTGTGAAACAGATAGCTAGTGGGAACCTGCTGTATGCACAGGGAGCTCAGCTTGGTGCTCTGTGATGACCTAGATGGGTGGGATGGGGGACAGGTGGGAGGGAGGTCCAAGAGGGAGGGGATATATGCATACATACAGCTGATTCACTTCATTGTACAGCAGAAACTAACACAATATTGTAAAGCAACTATACCCCAATTAAAAAAAAAAAAGAGAGAGAGAGAGAAAGGCAGAGCCCTGAGAACATCACTCCTGCATCCAGCAGTGCCGAGGGCCTGCGAGGCCCAGTTATAGGGACCAACAAATTCCTCTTTGCTTAAGTTAGCTTCAGTTGAATTTCTGTCACCCGCTGTGGTAGGCTGAATGACAGTCCCCAAAGATACCCAGGTCCTAATCCCAGGAACCTGTGAATATGTTACCTTATATGGCAACAGGGACTCTGCAGATGTGATTAAATTATGGGTCTTGTGATGGGGAAGTAACCTGGATTACCCAGGGGCCCATAAATGTAATCCCAGGTGTCCTCAAAGAGGGAGGTAGAGAGAGATCTGAGAGGCAGAAGAGAAGGCCATATGCCCGCTAAGGCAAGATGCTAGTCTGCTGGCCTGGAGGCTGGAGGAAGGGGCCATGACCTGCAGAATGCAAGGAATACAGCTCCAGATCCTGGAGAAGGAAAGGCCTTCTTCCTAGGGCCTCAGAGGGCGTGAGGCCCTGCTGACACCTTGACTCAGACCAGTTAGACTGATTTTGGACTTCTGCCCTCCAGAACCATAAGAGAATACCTTCGTGCTGTTTTCACCACTAAATGTGTAATAACTTGTTACAGCAGCGAAAAGAAACTCATACACTTGGCTAATACAAACATTCTGCATTTTCTTTATCAGATGCCTTCGGGGGGAATGAAGACAGACCACCTCACCCTGAATTCTGGGCTGTGCACCCAAACTCCAACGTGCTGCTGTAGAAGGTGACACATTGCCTTGCTCTGTAAGGCATGCTGGTGAGCAGGGGGCAAGGGAGGCAGAAGTAGGAGGGGTATGGCTTTAGGGTCTGGTTCTCTCTCGTGGTCAAATCAATAAAAAATCAACGAAAAGAAAAACTTACCTGCAGTCAGAAAGTGAGAGCTTTCCACACTGGGCCAAATCCCATGGGGCAAGTCCTAAAAAGAGTCAAAAGGCACAAAGACATTAACGAAGGACACAGTAGGAGTGGCTGAAAGCCATTTTTGTAAATGGCTCACGTGGAGAGGAGCTGCACTTTTATCCAGAAGTCTGATGTAAATCTTTCTAAGTCGATCATCCCACCAGCTTTTGAATATAGGATGATGTAACTGCAGTTCTGGGAGCTGTCTAGGGAGACAGCAGAGTGTAGGGGAAATTTTATATAGTTGGACAGACCTGGGTTCAAATCCCATCTCTGCTTTTCATGAACCCTGTGATGCTGGGAGAGCCTCAAGTCTCTGAACTCCCAAGATCCTGCAAGTTTTCACAGAGTGGCACATAAAACACTAGCCTGGGAGTCCGGAGAACTGGATTCGAACTGGACCATTTACTTGCTGTGTGTCCTTGGCCAAGTCTCTCAGCCTCTCTGAGCCTCAGATTCCTCCTCTGAAAACTGTGGACCTCAAAGCATCCTCCCAGCTTGCTTCACCTCGCTCAGTGATGAAAACTTGTCTAAATGGGGCCCAGCCAACCCCTCCACTCTACCTTTGTAAAATACTGAGCCTTGGAAAGGCCCAGACTCCACCACTATAAAACAATGATAATAATAATTACTGCTATTATAGCGCCCTGGCTACAGCCATTGAAGTGGGCCAAGCCCAGTCTGTTCACAGCAGCATTATTCACAGTAGCCAAAAGGTGGAAGCAACCCAGTGTCCACTGATGGATGGATAAGTAAAAGTGGTCCATGCATACAATTCTACTTATAGGAGGTATGTCAAATCCATAGACAGAAAGTAGAATGGTGGTGGCCAGGGGCTGGGGGACAAAAGAATGGGGGGGGTTGTTGATTAATGGGGACAGAGTTTCAGTTTCACAAGATGAAAAGAGTTCTGGAGATGGAAGCACAACCGTGTGAATGTATTTAACATCGCTGAACTGTTAAGAGGGTAAATTTCGTTATGTGTCTTGTGCAACAATTACAAATATAAACAAAGAAATAAATAAAGCAGATCTGTAATCACCTAGAAAGAACTCTAATATATATCAAGTAAGATCCCTAGGTCATAAAATTATGAATAATATGGTTTCATTTAATAAAAATTGCATTTTTGTATGCTTAAGACATTATTATATATTTAATAATTATATTTATGTATTTATATTATTTTTATATAAATTACAGTTCATTTACTAGTATATATTATTTACATATTTACTTACATATTTAATTACTTGAAAGTATATCTATATATATGTAGATATTTAACAATATACTTAATACTATTTATACATTTAATATATAATTACACGTTTAACAATATATAATATCATAACCATGCATTATTTTTAAAAGCCTAGAAAGGAGTATGCTGAAATCTTAGACTTTGGGTCTTGGGGACCAAGTCTGTGCCCAGTAGAGGGGAGAATCCCTTGTTTCCACGCCACCTATATTGTTTCATTTCTTGTAAGAGGAGCGTGTGCCCACGTGTCATTGCAACAACAGCAATAAGGAGAACATAGACTGAGTGATGGGAACTACGCCTGTTCCTTCAGGGTCTTCCAGGGCCCCCACCCCCAATGTGAACGTTGTCCCCGAGACCCCCTCGGACAGGTGTGTGTGGCCAGGACAACCACTAATCCATAACGTGCCTTCCACAAGGTGGAAAGAGATGCCACTTCCTCAGAAGAAGAATGCCGTGTGCCAGACACTGATGTGGATGGAATAAGTCTTTGCTGCCATCTGGCAGGAAAAAAAATCTCCTAAGAGCATACATCCAGCCTGCGCATAGTGACCTCCTTCTAACAGGTACAGTGCAGGGGGAGGGGGTAATTTCACAGTGGAGCAACCTGGCCAGCGCTGGTCCAGCCGGGAGTTCAGGGTCAACACCGACAGCGAAACATCCCAGAAAACTTCCTCTTAATGGCTAGTCTCTACTTCTGAAATTGAAGACCATGGCATAGTTTCCAACTTATTTAATATTTCTTTCCCTTTGACTGGGAATCCACTAAAGAATCATTTTTGTCATTGTGTGTTTCATTTAAGGAAACATTTACTAATATGATCATTTTTACTGTGTGAGCAGATGTCTTTTCCCAATTTAATTCCTGGAAGCCAGGAAGAATTCCAAGCAACTCACAATTATTTGACAGTTTTCCATCTTTGTTTCCACTGGTAGAAACAGCCTTCTTAAATGTTCAACTCTTTCAAATAAATTAATAATATCTTGAATTTATGTTCATGTCTAATCTAATGTTCCCAAACTGGGATAATTTCTAGTCAGAGAAAATTCCCCAAAGCTGTTTTGTAGGACAAGGTGTTCTGTACGTTATTTTTTATGTGGCTGCATATCATTATAAACATAGAAACAACAGTTTAATGTTTCTAAATCTGTCTTCCTTTGATGCTCATAAATTGAATATGCCCTTAGGACTAGGTGGGTGTTTTTTCACTGTTATAAACTATAGTGAAATCTGAAAACAAACAAATGAAAAAAAAAACGCCAATAGCGATAAATCATGTTACTAGATGCACCAAGATGAATCCCAACAGAGGGCACCCTGCAAAATACCTGCCCAGTCCTCTCTAAATTGCTGAGGTCCTCAAGACAAGGAAAGTGACAGCTACATGTAAAGTGGTGTCCTGGATGGGGTCCTGGGACAGAAAAGGACATTGGGCACAAAAGCTAAGGAAATCCGAATAAACTATGGACTTTTACAATAGCATATCAAGGTTAGACCATTAACTGTAATAAATGTATCTTACTAATGTAAGACACTAATAGTAGGGGAAACTGTGTATTGGGGGGAATATATATGAATTTTCTTTACCATGTGTACAATTTTTCTAAAATCAAAAACTGTTCTAAGAACTAAAGTCTGTTAACCAGAAAAGACTAGAATTCATTCGTGAGGTCTCTGGGGCAAACAGTGGTGCCACGGGGCACCCAACTCCTACACGACTGCCTATACGACCCCTGCCCCTGGAACTTTCCATCTATTCTTTCACCCAGCCTTTACCACTCGGCAGGCTCTGTGGCAGGTCCCTGACCTCACCGACGGACAGAGGTCCCCTTCCCAACAGATGCTTCCACTTGATGGGGAGGGGCAGGATCCCAGGTAGCAAATGACTCAGGAAGCCCTCAAGTGCCAGGGACCCTTGGGGACCCTTGGCTGTGGCTCCCTGAGGTCTCGCCGGATCCTGGGTCTCACTAGCCTAGGGGAGACTCTCTGGGGGCTCCTTGGCCACCGTGAGCAGCCTGCTCTCCCAGACACCACACCAACTGCCAGTCGATACCCACCTTCAATATCCAGCCTTCCCCTCCCTGGTGATTCCCTTCTCCCAGATGACACAGCTCCTGACAAGGTCACCAGGACCTCTACAAGGCCTCAGTTCACAGCCAGTTCTCCATCCTTATTGCGCACAACTCACCAGCAGCATTTGGTATGTGAGCGTATTAGCATCCTATGGCTGCTGTAACAAATCATCACAAACTGAGTGGCTTAAAACAAACACATGTTTATTACTGTATGGTTCTGGAGGTTAGGAGTCTGACATGGGTCTCACTGAGCTAAAATCAAAGTGTCTGCAGGGCTGCATTCTTTTCTGGAGGCTCTGGGTAAGCCTCTTCCAGCCTCTAGAGGCAGCCCACACTCCTTAGCTCACGGCCCCTTCCTCCATCTTCAAAGCCAGCAGCAGTGGGTTGAGGCCTCCCAGTGCATCCCTCTGACCTTCCAATGTCACATCTTCTGACTCTCTCCTGCCTCCCTCTCCCATTTTTAAGGAGCCTTGGGATTACCCTGAGACCACCGGGATGTTCTGAGATAACCTCCCTTTTATAAGGTCAGCTGATTAGCAACCTGAACACCACCTGCAATGTTAATCTCCCTTCGCCATGTGATGTAATACACTCACAGGCTCCAGGGATCAGTATGTGAACATCTTTGGGGAGCCCTCTCTCCCTCTGAAATACTTTCCTCCCTTGACCTGTGGGTCACAGTCTTGGTCTTATCTCCTTTGCTGGATGCCTGGCCCTGGTGTTGCTCCAGGCCTCTGCCCTAAGGCCTCACTCTTCTCAAACCAAACCATACTTACTCCCAACAGGAACTCAGCCAGGCCCTGTGGGGTTAAAGGCCTGTGTACACTGTCCACTCCTTGATATAGATCTCCAGCTCAGATTCCTCCCCCAGATCAAGACTCACCCATCCACCACTCTCCTGTACATCTCTACCTGGATGCCTCATAGGTATGTCAAACTCAACAAGACCAAATCAGAATTCCTGATTGCCTCCGAGGTTTCTGCATATTAGCTAATGACATCTCTAGTCTCTCATCTGCTCAGGCCCAAGTCCTTGGTTTCATCCTTCACTCCTCTCTTCCTCTCTCTCAACCCACATCCAATCCCAGCAAATCCCCTGGCTCTACTTTCAAAGTATATCCCCAATCCACAACTTCTCAGCAGCCCTCCACTAACCTCCCTGGTCCATTTCACCTCCATCGTCTGCCTGGTCTCCCACATGCCTCCTCTCTTGGTTTTTCTTTCCACCTCTGCCCTCTATCCTCTACTCCCACACCTGCCATGGGGATGCTTTAAAAAGACGAGTCAGGGCTTCCCTGGTGGCGCAGTGGTTGAGAGTCCCCCTCCGATGCAGTGCCCCTGTCCGGGAAGATCCCACATGCCGCGGAGCGGCTGGGCCCGTGAGCCATGGCCGCTGAGCCTGTGCGTCCAGAGCCTGTGCTCCGCAACAGGAGAGGCCACAGCAGTGAGAGGCCCGCGTACCGCATAAAAAAAAAAAAAGACGAGTCAGAGCAAGCCACTTTTCTGCTCAACACTCACCCATGGCTTCCATCTAACTCAAAATAACAGCCAGTCTTAACCATGGGCCACAGGGCCTTTCCTGATCTGGCCCCTCCTCACCCTCTAGCTTCACCTCGTCCCCCTCCTCCCTTCTCCCCGGACCCCTACTCAGGCCACACCAGCTTCCTTACTGGTCCTGGGCCACACTAAGCACTTCCCACCTCTGGCCTTTGTCCTCACTATGATCTCACTCTGGAAAGTTTTTCTCCAGAAGCACCCATGCCCCTCCCTCATTCCAGCCAAGGCTCTGCTCAACTGTCATCTCCTAAAAGCGCCTTCCACCCTGACCACGGCTCTCAAGGTCATCTCTGCCAGTCCACTTTGCCCACTGTATTTCTCTCTACAGCCTGACCACCAACTGCCACACTATAGATTAACACCACTTAGTGTCTTTCTCCTGCCCCAAGAATGCAGGTCTAAGAGCAGAGACTGTCTTGTCCCCTTGTATCTCAAGCACCCAGAACAGTCTGGCACCTAAAGGCCCTTCCATAAACACTCAGAAGCCTCTTGTCCACTCAAGCCTTCACTGTTTCTCTCCTTCTGACAAACTTCCAATAGCACTTTCTGGGATGATGGAAATGCTCTATGGTCTGGGCTGTCCAATATGGGAGCCACTAGCACATGGGGCCATCGGGCACCTGAAACGTTTAAATTCAAACAGCCACAGCGTGGCCAGAGCCAATGTACTGGACACAGCAGTTTTAGAACAACTGGGAAACAGTTGTAAACTGGCTGTTAGCTCACCCTTTGCAGGAGGGGAGAGACAATAAGTTATGTGAGCATTTGGGTTCCAGTTTTCAAAGCACTCTTTTGTAGAGCCTAGCATCCATGTAAATGTTCTGGCATTGGCTTCCCAAATGAAAGATCAGGTGAGGACAGGTGAGTGAGCTCTGAAAGGGACAGCCATTGTGAGAGCACAGGACAGGCCTGGGGATTTGGCTCCCTGGGCCTTGGTTTTCTCATCAGCAAAATGGGCCAGATACTTCCCACCACACCAGACAGGAGCAAGTGAAAGGACCTTGTGAAAATGTTCATCATGAGCTTTATAAAAGCTCAGTAAATCGACACAGCATTACTACTTTGTCTTATCTAGTGAAAACCTAAGAACTAATCATAGACAGTGAAGGGAATCTCATTTAAGAGACCTAAAAATCTGTAGCAAGTGTAGCAGGCACCCTGGAGTCTACAGGTAGAAAACTCAACAGGACAAGAGGAGCCGGGCCTTGGGGGAGGGCTGGGAGGACCACAGGGCAGCGATGGGCCAGACCACTGGACAGACATTCCTGGGAACAGAAGCCTGGATTTGCAACAGGGGTCAGGGTGGAAAGGGGATATAAGTGGCGAGCGGGGGGCGGGGCAGAGTGGTCAGGTGTCTACCATGGGCAGGTCACCTAGAGGTGGGGGGAGGAATGGATGGGAAATTAGGGTGTGAGGGTGACCCAGAGGAAGCAACCATCAAAGGCCAGAGGCTGAGGAGTGGGGACTGAACCTAGTGGATGCAGCCGGGTGGGCAAGGGAGTGGGGAGCAGACATCAGAGCTGATTAGAAGGAAAAGGCAGGGGGACTGGTGACCAGATTTGGCGGAGGGAGAGGGGAAATCTAGGGTGACAGCCAGAGCTCTGTGCCCTCCCAAGTTAGGGACCGCACAGGAAGGGGCAGGGTGAAGTGGGAAGTGGCTAAATTTGCAGTCACAGGAAACCCCAACAATAGTGCCTTTTATCAACTGCTACACTCTGCCGAAGCGCTCACCTGTGTAAGATGCGCTACCTACATTCCTGAGCTCATCTAAACTCACATCGGCCCTCTGGGGTGGACCCTGCAACAGTTACAGATCAGGAGACCGAGGCACGAGAAGTGAAGCTACCTGCCCTAGGTCACAGAGCTCTTAGGTTGCTTAGGGAGATCGACCCGGCCTCTGGCAAGGTCCAAACCAACAGCCACCAGCCACACCGCTGTCTCCACCTTTCCAGGGAGTTTTCTGGCCACAAGCGTTAAGGAACACGGGTTGCATCCTACTCAGATCCCGCCCTCCCTTTAGGGTAATTTCCCTAACCCGAAGGGGCCTCCCCGCCGCGGGTATAGGGTGAAACCAAACTTCCCAATTCAGTCCCGCCCTCCGTTTAGGGTAATTTCCCTAACCCGAAGGGGCCTACCCGCCGCGGGTATAGGGTGAAGCCAAACTTCCCAACTCAGTCCCGAGACTGGGGGCAGGCCCTCCTTACCTCCGCGGTCTGCTCGGGCCCCACCCCGGGAGCCGAGCGGGGATCCTGGGGAGGCTGGGAACCGAGGAGGCGCCGGAGGGGCCCCGGGTCCGCGGGGAGCCGGCCTCGGTCCCCGGACCCCGCGGGCAGCGCCAGGGCGGCAGCCAGGAGGCCCCCGGCCAGCACCCACACGGCGCGCCCCCGGGCGCCCGCCGAGCCCATCGCCAGCCAGGGACGCGAGACCCCAGACGTGGCTGGGGAAGGCCGAGTTGGAGCAGCTTCCGGACCCCAGGCCCGCCCCGCCGCTGAGCATGCTCAGTGAGAGCCTCCGCGGAAAGTTTTCTGGAACAGACACAGGCATCTGGGGCTTGGCGGGACCGGAGGAGGCTGAGGACCAAGACCGGCGTGGGAGGGAGGGAGCCAGGCTGGTGCGGCGGGCGCTGGGCAGCCACACTTGAGTTTGATCGCGCCCCAGCCGGGGGTCTCTACCAAAATCAGATTGGGTGACCCCTGCTTCCAAAGATTTCAGGGGATCCAAGCGCCCCTCCATTGATGCCTCCTCCGTTCTCTAAGTCTCAGCTCAGACTCACCTGCTCCAGCAAGGCTTCCCTGACACACACACACCGCGCTGAATCTGGAGTCTGCCCAGGCCCACCAGCCCCCTATTAGAGAGCTGTGAAACTTTTGGAGAGGCAGGGTCATGGGGACACAGGACAGCAAGGAGAGGGGCTGGGAGGGAAAAGGCAGCTCAGAGGCTAGAGAGGAAGGCCACTGTTCATGTCCTGTTGGGTTCTGTTCAACCCAGTGAGGTTCCCACTGTGTGAACCCTTGCTGTGGATGAGCCCTTGGACATGTCCAAGAAGCCACCCTCACATTCCCCCAGGAGGGAGGGGTGGGCAGGTGGTCAGGACAGCCACTGGGGGACCTCTCTGGGGAACCAAAAATAGGGGAGTTGGTGTCTGGAGCCAGGAGGCAGCAGCTGAGCAAACTCCCAGAACTCTCCATGGCAGCAGGGCTGTTACTACCCTGGGCCCCCAGCGACAGCTTACACCTCTTCACCCTCCTGCAGCCTTCCTGCAGGGCAGCCTGTCATGCTGTCTGCAGCCTCAGGCCAGGAAGCCTGGCACCTGTGCTCCTCCTTACCCTGCCCCTCTGAGGACCGTCCTTTCCTGACTTGACAGGGACAAGACAGTGGGGTTTGGGAATCTGAGAGTTTATTAGCCAAGCTTTCCACACAGGGTACACTGTCCTTGGGGGTACGCAGCGTGTGCCAGGAGTGAGACAAGGCCAAAGACTAAATGCTAGCATATTGCTGGAGCATTAATTCTATTAGTGAGAAATGTAAAGGATGATTTCGATATGCAACCAATCTTATAATAAACATGCAAAGAACACGACATTTTAAGAAATGAAAGCCTGAGTATCCAAGGAAATAACCAGTATAAAGCAAGAACTTCCGGTTGTCCTCATACATGTTCCCAGGAGCCTTGGAGCCGCTCCTAAGCAAACATTTAAGAAGCACCGCATGGCAGAGAGTGTGAGTCCTGAAAGCAGACAGACACGGGTGTGAATACATGTGCCCAGTTTCCTATTGCAAGACCTTGAATGAGCCACTTCTCCTGTCTGGCTGTCAGTTTCTTCATCCATAAAAAGTAAATCTAGGTAATCGTTCCCATCTTGCCAACTTGGAAGGAGTGAAGAGGAAATGATTTAAAAAGCCAGGAACTTGAGCTGGACATCCAGGTCAAGGACACAAAACCCCTCTCTGGATCCCCAGAGATCCCCATGGTACCCCTGCTCTGGCCCTCACAGGGAATTAAGCTCCAAAGGGTAGGGGTGTGAGTGCATTCGTGCGCGCATGCACGTGTGTGTGTGTGTGTGTGTGTCTGTGTGTGTACCCCAGCACCCAGAAAGAGAGCTAGCATCAGTAAATGTTGCTTAAAGAAAGAACAGTTGCTGAATTCTTCTGCCTATCTCCCCACATAGCTGTGAAATCCTCACTGGTGGACCTTGTCCGGTTGGTGGCTGCCCTGGTGCTGGTTCAAACAGCAGGGTCTCTGGAAATGCTGAGTGAATGAATGACCACGCAGCATCTCCTGGCTAGCAGGGGCTGAGTGTAACAATCTCCCTACACGTAGTCTTAGAGGAAAGCATTGACCATCCTGGAAGAAAATAGTATTAAAACAGGAGTCTGCAGGCAAACAAGTTCAGAGGCAAGGCCGGACTGTGCGGTCCAAAGGGGGCCAATTGGTAGAGGTCAGGAGCAAGGCTGAGTCAGACTCGCAATGTATCACTTGGTGCTGACCCTGAGCCTCGTCAGGAGGAAGGGCGCGTTAATAGTGCCCATCTCCGAAGGTTGTTAAGAAAGTTACTCGGATCATCAGGCTAAATGCTTAACAAATCCTAAGCACTCAGTAAACAACCAAGCAACACCCTCCTCCCTGGCTGTGGTCCCCTCCCCCTCTGGAAGTCAAGAGGCCCGTGCAAAACAAGACTCCTCTCAAAAGGTCCTCCTGGCAGAGAAGCACGCCTCTAGCCGGGCATGCTCAGTGCAAAGGCAGGGCTGGAGGCGGGGGTGGTTCAAAGTTTTGGGCGGAGGGTCCAGGCTCCTCCCTCCGGCTGGGCAGTGCCGGGAAGCTGGAAGGGGAGCTGGAGGAAGGAGGCTGCGCAGGCCGGAGGAGTCGGCGGACCGCGCCGCGCCCCTGGCCCGCCGGGGACCTGGTTCACTGAGGACCTGGCGGGGATGGAGCTCCGAGCGGCGGGAGGGGGCAGCGCGCGGCAGCGGGTGGGATGCGGCGGGCCGGCCGCCTGAGCACCCCCGATGGCCCGTGGCGCGGCGACCTGCGGGAGCGACGCGCGGCTGCAGCTGGGCCGGGACGCGGTGCGGCCGGCGCCCGCGCTGCTGGTCCCCGCCGTGCTGCTGGGCACCGCACTCGGCCTCGGCCTCGGCCTCGGCCTCTGGCTCGGCTGCCGCGCCGCCCGCCCGCGTCCGCCGCACCAGGTGGGTCGGCCGAGCGGGCAACCGGGGTGTGGGGCGCGGGGACGCGGTCTTCCTCGGCCCTGTGGTCCGGGTTTCCATCCCCCTTCTCTGAGCCCATTTGAGCGTGATCTTGGGCATCGCTCGCAAAAGGTCTTGCCCTGGGGGATTCCCCTTCTGCTGCGGGAGGCGGCTGGAGACAGCGATTTCAGGGGGAGCCGGCCAAGTGACAGAAGGGCTCTGGCTTGGAGTTGCCCCGAAGTGTCTGCTCCATCTGACAACGCAGTGTGACCTTAGCTGATGAAGGCCTGCAGGCCTCAGTCTCCTCATCTGTAGCACTAAGCGTTTGGACCTATGGGCGGAGCTCAGCGTGGTGGACAGGAGGGCAGGGGATTTCCCCGCCCCTGGATGTCCGTTCTGCTTCCTCGCTGTGTGCATTACCCAGTTAGCTCCTCTTGAGTCCCAGCTGCTACATTAGCATGCATTCAACATTCGACCACACAGCAAAAGTTTGCCGAGCACCTTCTACTGCCAAGCATGGCCTAGGGGCTTAGACACCACATCAATGTACAGGATAAACCCTGATCCTGCCCCTGGAGGTTCACAGCCTCTGGATGGACAGATTTCAAGTAAACACTTGATTATAACACAGCCCCATCATGACTTGTGTGATGGGGAAATGAAAATGCTAGCATTTATTGAATTCTTGCTGTGTGCTGGGTGTTGAGCTACACTTTCTACCTGAAAATGATCTCATTGACTCTGCAAAACAGCTTGTGAGCTTCTTCCATTAATGTCCCCATTTTGCAGATGAGAAAACAGGCACAGAGAGGTTAAAATAACTTACCAAACGACAGGCGTGTGTGTCTAACCCCAAAGCCACTGGATGGGATTGGTCACAGGTGGCTGCCTGAAAGGGATTAATGGATGCTTCATATGGCAATTGTTATGGAATCGGATGTTGTGTGGAGGTATCGGGCATACAGCAGGCATTCCATCAGTGGTGGTATGATCACTGTTTTAGGTTCCTGCAGCTTTGACCTCTTTGAGGGATGAAATCTGGTGGGATCTGAGATAAGGTGGTGTGGTTTTGTTCCCCCATTCCTGGCCCACATGAGAAGGGGATGCATCCAGCAGATGTAAGCATCTCACATGGCAGGGGAATTCAGGGCCGTGTCATGCTGCAAAGGGGCGATAAAAGTTAAAATTAACATAGTGCAAGATGCTTGTAGGTAAGTTTGAGGTTGTCACATCCCGCTGGTGATTAAGAGACACTGGCTCCTTGTGTGAAGAGGGAAATAACACGTCAGAGCCTTTCCTGGGTGCCGGGCCCCTTGCCAGGAGTTTGCGGGCATTTGTTTCTATATTCTCACTCCAAGCCTTTGAGTGGGGGGACTGTCAACCTCACTTTCCAGGTGAGGACATCTAGGCTCTGCAAGGTTGTTCTCTGTCCAGGGTCACATGATGAATAAACAGTGGCTGGACTTCAACTGCAGTCTGTCTGAACCCCTAAGTCAGAGTGTTTAGTCATCCGCTACCTGGTAAGGTGGCAGTTGGTATCTGTTTTAGTCTGGGCTGCTATAACATAAATACCATCAAATGGGTAGCTGATAAACAACACAAACTTATTTCTCACAGTTCTGGAGGCCGAGAGTCCAAGATCAGAGTGCCAGCATGGTTGGGTTCTGGCTAAGGTCCTCTTCCAGGTTGCAGATGACTGACTTCTTGCTGTGTCCTCATATGGCAGAAGGGACAGGGGAGCTGCTGGGGCCTCTTTTATCAGGGCACTAATCCCATTCATGGGGGGCTCCACCCTCATGACCTAATCACCTCCCAAAGGCCCCGCCTCCAAATACCATCACCTTGGGGGTTAGAATTTCAACACATTAACTGAGAGGGAAAGGGACACAAGCATTCAGACCATAGAGTAGCCCATTTCGCAGTTGAGTAAGCTGAGGCTGACAGAGACTCACCAAGCTGTCCGGGTTTCCACAGCTGGTCGGTCACAGCTGCACTAGTCCAGTTGAGGGTGGTGGTGGCTCAGACCAGGTTTGTAGCTACGGAGGGGGCTCTGGCTCAAGGGTAGGGCTGATTGGATTTTCTGATGGTTTGGATGTGACCTTTGTAGCACTCCTTTCTAAGTGTCCTCCTTTCCTCCGTCTCCCGCCTCTAGTTTCTATTTCTAAAATAGAAGCAATATGACTGTCCTGGTTAAAAACCTCCAGTGGCTCCTGGTTACCTAAACAAGATCACGTCCAGTTTCCTCGCATGGTATATAAGGCGACTGACCTTCCCTGGGACATGGGCGCCCATGCATCCAGCCACCCAGAATCCCCTTGATCCCCAGATGTCGCTGCACCTCTGCACATCTGTTCTTTGCCTCTTGTCCCACCCATCCTTCAGGACCCAGAAAGAAAACCATGTAGGGAAGTGTTCCCAACCTCAGGCTGGATCAGACACTTCCTCCCTCTTGGGTCCCGGGTACTCTGTTCTCCTCCTGTGGTCCAGGTCACCCAGCTCATAATTCCGTCTTGCATCACTTTCCCTTTGTGGTTTCTGTTTTATTTTGTTTATTAGTTTTATTTATTTCATCATTAAAACTTTTTTTTTTTTGCATCAAAGTTACACATTCACATAATTTAAAATGTTCATTTGCAACCATTTCCCACGTTTCAGAAGCCGTCATATTCGACTCTTGTTCAGCTGGCTATCTTGGTCATTTACTCCTAAATAACCTGCTGACATGGCTGCTTGACTTCCCACTGCGGAAGTGCGCAGTGATTTAACTCTCTTTTCTCCCCTCCTTCCTATTTCCACCCTCCCCATCCACCATCACCACCTCCCTATGTGGTTATGGGGTAATTTTGGTGAAATCAGTATTTGGTGTTTTCGCTATTAAAATTCTGTAAACATAATTCACTGTCAGCCAGGGATCCGCTGTACTTATGATTACTTTCCTTTTTTGCACAATACTTTGTTTTCCCTGAAATGAATAATTACCCGTTTTTTTCATTTGCTTAGATTCTGTGTACTTACCATCTGTTTAACAGTAAACTTTCCCCCATTTGTCTACATTTTCTTTCAAGACATTTGAATACATTAGGTATTTGATCAGTTTTATCTTCTAGGAAAACTTCTCTCCCAGAAAGCTTCTGAACTCTCCAATATGAGCCGGTTGCCTCTAGACCGTTGCTGTTCTCATAGTGAACCAGAGCAATCTCATCAGCGTGGACTGGGAGCTTGTTAGAAATGCCAGTTCTTGGGCCCCACCCCAGACTCACCGATGAGAATCTCTGGAGGTGGGTCCAGCAAGCTGTGTTTAACAAGCCCTCCCATGGTCTCTTTGTTCTTAAAGTTCGAGAAACAGCTGCTGTAGGCTTTTGCTGTCACCATTGGGACCTCTTGGGGCCATCATGCTGGAACTTCTTCACCTCTCTCCTGGGTTGGACCCTCTTTCAGGATCTCCTACACTGTCTTTATTGGCTAATTTCCTCATTTGGGTGGAGCACATCTTCCAGTAGCTTTCTGAGAAAAGGATAGGTGGAAGTTTTTTTGAGAATTTCTATGTCTGAAAATATCTTTTTTCTATCTTTATACTTAATTTGGTTAGAGTAGTTAAGTTATAGAATTCCAGGTTGGAAATAATTTTCCCCCAGAATTTTGAAGGCATTTTCTCCATTTGTCTTTCAATTTCCATTGTTGATGTTGAGAAATCAGGTTGTATTCTGATCCTTGATATTTTGCATGGTATCTCTTTTTTTTCTTCTGTTCCTCAATAGAATCTTAAAGGATCTTTTCTTTACTCCCAGTATGTGAAATGCACCAGGATGGGTCTTGGTGGAAATCGAATGCTACTTATTGTACTGTGCATTCAGAAGGCCCTTTCAATCTAGAAATTCATTTTCTTGGTTTCTTTAATGACTCTTTTCTTTCTCTATGTTCTGTTGCTTCTTTCAGGAACTCCTATCAGTTTTTGGTTAAATTGGGCCTCTAATTATCTTCCTTCTCTCCTATTTTTGATCTCTTTGTCTTTTTATGCTATTTTCTGGGAGACTTTTCTCAACTTTATACTTGTACTGAGTTTTTCGTATTCTTAATTTTCAAGAGTTCTTTCTGTCCTCAGAATATTCTATGTTTTTACTAGCCTGTTCTTATTTTGTGACTGTAAAATCTTCTCTTATCTCTCTGAGGATATTATAATTGTTTGGTTTTAGTTTTCTTTTCCCCATGCAGTGTCTATTTCCTGCCTGCTTTTTCCTTTTGTTTGTTTTGGGGTTTGTCTTTCATATTAGAATCTGTCCTGAAATGGCTGGTGACCCTTGACCTCCTGGCCATTTTTAATTGGGGAGTAAAAAATCTGATACTCCTCCTTGGGTGACTGAGATTTTTCTTCTGGAGTCTTTACTGTACAGTGATTGGACCGGGTCCTTCCCTGCAGAAGGCTTGTGCTGGTCAGCTATGGCTGCTAAACAAACAACCCCCAAATCTCTGGCTTCATCTAACCTTGCCTGCCCCACCCCCAACTGCTCCAGACACATGGGCTTCCCTGGACATGCTGAGCATGCTTGTGCCTCAGGGCCTTTGCACTTGCTGTGCCCTCACCCTGAAATGCTTGTCCCTGTGATATCTGAATGGCTTGCTCTCTCACTTCCATCCAGTTTCTTTTCAAATGCCACCTTGTCCAAGAGGCCTTCCCCTCCCATCACTCTCCATTCCCCCATCCTCCATTGACTTTCCCTATAGCACTTACACCTCCAACACACTATATATTTATTTCTTTGTTTGCTTATGTCTCTCTTCTGTCACTAGAACGTAAACTCCATGAAGGCAGCAACTTTGTTTGTTTTGTTCATTACTCTATTCCCAGTGACTAGATTAAGGCTTGACACTGAGTAGATGCTCTGTAATAGTTGGTGACTAGCTCAGTGACAAACTGGTGATATATCCTCGGTTCAAGATTATATCCATGAGCAGCCAGTGGTCAAAGAGAGGCTTGATAAGTGTCTCTGGTATAATAGGATTTTCAGTACAGTAGATAATTATGTTCTATAAAATCAGGGCAAACGTAGGATTAGCAAATACTGAAGCATCGCTCCCAGGGGAGATGCAGGGTTTTGTCTCTACAAGATCCTGGTCACAATATTTTCATTAACCAATCAATACGTGTGTTTATGTGTGTTTCTGTTTAAAGACGCCTCATTTAACATGGTTGATTCATTAACCTTGAACTCACAGCCAATAGCACTATAACTCATGCCTGAACAAAGGAAATCTAATACATACATTTTCTCCATAAGGCACATCACAGCCTCCTTGTCCTTAGAAACACTAGACAACACGTAGGGGTCATTTTCAACAAAATCACCAACAAAAATGCTAAAAAAGAATGGTACTAAATAGAACATGGAAAGGACACTTGTTTGCAGTATGAGCTCAGACAAGAAAGTAGAGTGTGGCCTTGTTCGGTCTCATTTGGAAACTGCACATCGGGCAATTCACATTTTTCACATTTCTGCTCGTGTCCAGGAAGGACCGCAAATGCACCCCAAGTGTCGGTTTGGGGGATTACAAATAAATTTACCAAGTAGGCAAATTTGCAAATACAGAATCCACAAAAAATGAGCATAAACTGTAGCTCACAACAGAAACTATTCTATAGTTTAAGGTTACCTAAGATATTTTCTTAAAAATTATCCAGTCACATTATAGGAAGTAATAGGAATTTTAATATTTATGTGTCATTCTCCATGTTAAGCTGTTACCCCACCCCAAGGAGCTCACAGGCTACAGGAGCTGGGGAAGTGGGGACCAACTCAGAAAAATGATGGAATGAGCTTTTTTAAAATTAATTAATTAATTAACTGATTTATTTTTGGCTGCGTTGGGTCTTCGTTGCTGCATGCGGGCTTTCTCTAGTTGCAGTGAGCAGGGACTACTCTTCATTGCAATGCACGGGCTTCAGTAGTTGTGGCATGCGGGCTCAGCAGTTGTGGCTGGTGGGCTCAGTAGTTGTGGTTCGCGGGCTCTAGAGTGCAGGCTATAGTAGTTGTGGCACACGGGCTTAGTTGCTCTGCGGCATGTGAGATCTTCCTGGCCCGGGGCTCGAACCCATGTCCCCTGAACTGGCAGGCGGATTCTTAACCACTGCACCACCAAGGAAGCCCTGGAATGAGCTTTGATCCAAGTATTGCTTCCAGGTCCTGAGGACACACTGAGATGGGGCTTTGGGGCTTGTCAGGAGGGTGACACCTGGACAGTCTTGAAGGATGTGGGCCTGACTCCAGGTGGAGGGAAGCACTGCACACAGAGGGCCAGGCCCGGAGCAGAGATGAGCAGCCATGATGGCTGGGGGTGGGGAGTAGATGGCTCATGTCACAGGGGCACTAGGCTGACCAATTTCAATGTGTTCCCCCCACCCCACCTTTGGATTTCAGAAAGATGACTCTCAGAGTCTGCTCAAGAATTTGGAGCCTAACGTTCAGACGCCGTCGGAAACCGGCTCCCCATCCAGGAGGAGGAAGAGAGAAGCACTGACTTCAAAGGATGAGGAGGTTCTGAACGTAAGCTGGGTGTTTGGGGTGCATTGGAAGAGACTCACACTGGGTGTCCCGTGCCCTACCTGGATTTCATCCAGAGGAGCCCCAACAGATCTCATGTCCCAGTAGGCTTCTTTTTGAGGTATAATTTACATAGAAAAAATGCACAGATTTTAAGCTTACAGTTTAATGAGTGACAAGTGTATACACCCCTGTAACCAAGACCCCAATCGGGAACGTTCCTTTACTCCGGGAAGTTCTCTAGTGCCCCTTTCATAGGCAGCCACTGCTGTGATTTCCATCGCCATGATTGGTTTTGCTGTTCTAGAATTTTACATGAATACAATCACCTGCTTTCCTGTGCCTGCTGATCCCAGTCGTCGTTGCACTTGTCCCTTTTAATTGCTCAGCCTGCTGTGGGGATGTGTCACAGTGTGGGTTGTTTTCCAGTGCTTGGCTGTTCTGAACAAGGCTTCTGTGAATGTGTGTAAATTTGTTTGTTTTCATTTTGTTTTATTTCTTTTAAGTAAATATCTAGGAGTGGGAGTTCTGGGCCTCTGATGGAGATGTTAAAAGATGGGTGCTCCCTGTACCTTCCTCGTTGCTCCTTTCCCCGCTCCATCCAGCCTGAATCAGCCCATAGGGCATCACTTCCTGCATAAGCTCCATGGATGGAGAGGGCGTTTCTTCCAAAGATGTGTTCTTGCTAGTCACTTCCTGGTCCCTAGAAAGGACCAGACTCCAGTCATTTGCCCATTTGACTCCAGCCTCAATTGCCCAAAGGTGAATATAGACATCTAGGTAGGTAGGTAGGGGGAGAGAGAGAGAGAGAGAGAGAGAGAGAGAGAGAGAGAGAGGTGCTGGGAAAAGGGGAAAGACTGGAACCAAGTTTCTTATTTAGCATCTACTGAATTCCAGGCATTTCCACGTGTCATTTTTGAGTCATGTAAACACTCGTGTGAATTCTCTCATGCAATCCTCTCAGCACCCCATGATGTAGACCTTGTTTATTTGCCCATTTTCCAGATGGGGAAACTGAGGCTCGTGGAGCCAGGTCACTGTCCTCAGTCACGTAGCTGAGATTTGGGCCTGGGGGTGTTCAGCTCCTGCCCAGGAGGGCTGCTTCCCCACAGCCCGCAGCCTCTGACACTCAGTCATGTTCTGCGGCTTCTGCTTGCCAATCAAGGAAAGTGCGTTGTGTATTCTAAAACAAATTTCACCAAAAAGTTGGAAATGAATAGGGAAAGCTTCTAGTTAAGCTGAAAATTCAGTGTTCGAGTCCCCCCCCGTCTGTACTTCCCAAGGGTTCCGGAGACAGGGCTTCCCTTCCCCACGCTGGGCCAGACCCCGTGGAGCAATCAGCTGCCCTCCCAGGGCTGAGACGTGGGGAGCTGGAGAGGAAGAGAGAGCGCCTGGCTGTTCCTGGAGATGAGTCCTCCCTTCCTTGTCTGTGCTGTGTGTCTCGAGCTCACACTCCCAGCCTCTCTGTTTCCAGGTGCTTGTCTTTCCATGTGTGTCTGTCTATGTGTGTATCAGTGCATCTCGCTGCATGTCCATCTCTGTTTTTGTGTATCTCTTTCCATGTGCATCTCTGTGGGCCTGTGTGTGAGAGTGTGACAGTGTAGCTTTGTGATTTCTCCCTGTCTTAGTTTCTCTCTCTCCCTCATCTATCCCTATGCCTCTGTTCCCCTCACCCCATAGGATTAAAACCCTGCTCACAGCAATGAAAACATACGTCCACGCAAAAACATGTGCACAAATGTTCCTGACAGCCCTAATCACAATAGCCAAAACGTGGAAACCCAAATGTCCATCAGCTGACGAATGAATGAACAGAATGTGGTCCTTCCATACAATGGAATACTGTTCAGCCACAAAAACAACATGAATGAAACTTGAAAATAGTATGCTAACTGAAAGAAGCCAGTCACAAAGGACCACATGTTATAGGATTCCATTCATCTGAAATGTCCAGAACAGGTAAACTTACAGACACCAAAAGTAGATTGGTGGTCGCTTAGGGTGGGGCGGGGAATGGAAGGGGTAGGGGTAATAGCTAAAGGGTACAGGTTTCCTACTGAGATGATAAAAATGTTCTAAAACTGACTGTGGTAATGGTTGCACATATCTGTGGATATACCAAAAAGTATTCAATTTACATGGTTCAGCTGCATAAATTATATCTCAATAAACCTATTTGAAAAAAAACCCTTCTCACAGAGAGGGCAGCCTCAGATATGATACAAACAACGTTGGCTTTGGGATCCAGAACCCTGGAACCCAGGCCCAGCTCTGTCACCTGTGTGCTGTTGGGCAAGAGAAATAACCTCTCTGAGCCTCAGAGTTCTCAGTTTTGTGTTGACAGTAGTGGTGGCGGCCCCACAGGGTCACCCATGAATCAACTCTGTGAACACTCCTACCACAGAATGAGTCAGTCTTTGCCGGGGAGCCAAGTCTCTCCACCTCCCCAGAAGTCTATCTAACCCATTTCTTCCACCTAGTAATGTTTTACCTGTTAACCATTAGCTGTGCCTCGCCGATGCCCATTATCAAGCTAATAATTGCCAAGAGTTAAGTTAAAGGTCTGCCCGTTCCAGTGACCGGCTTTGCCAAAATGCCCCTGCCCTCTGCGGGCTGAGCTTGTCAAGGAATGAGGACAGGGCTGATTTTGACAGGGCAAGTTGAGCTGTAACTCTGACATCCTCCAATGCCCAGAAAACCAAGGCATGTGGGGTCCACGGCACTCCTTGCATGAACTCTATTTTGATAAATAACTCATGTTAGCCACAAACAAACAACATTCCAGAAGGCTCTGAGGCATGCTACTCTCCAGCCTCCTCCTGTCCTTTGGCTGTGGAGGAGGGAGGGTGCATACCTCCCCTCTGGAGGTATTTGTGCATTTGCTGCAAAGAGCACCTTTTGTCAGAGAGTGAAATGGCTTTTCTTTTCCTACAATTATGTTTTAGCCAATTTTCAGAATAACCACACTGCTTTAGCTGAAGAAGTTTTACATTGTAAATTTGCACTACAGCCAATTTTCTGAATAATTGTGTTGGTATGGTTGGGGAGATGATCAGACTTTGGAGGACTTCTGAACTTAATAAGAAGAGCCGTGAAAAACTAAAAACAGCCAGGCTCCCGGTTCCCAGGTTCTGCTTCTGTCCATCTCAGGTGGACCCCTGTGTCTATATTCTTTGCTTCCTGTATTATGTGTTTCCCTTGAAATGCAATGTTTGTTTGGTGTCTCCTCTTTAGAAGATGCACTCCTGGAAGGCAGAGACCAAGCCTTCCTCTCATTTTCTACCCCTTTCATTCCGTCCTTTCTTTTCACCTCTGTTTGGAAGGAGTTTAAAAATGCATAGTGCGGGCTTCCCTTGTGGCGCAGTGGTTGAGAGTCCGCCTGCCGATGCAGGGGACGCGGGTTCGTGCCCCGGTCCGGGAAGATCCCACATGCCGCCGAGCGGCTGGGCCTGTGAGCCATGGCCACTGAGCCTGCGTTTTCGGAGCCTGTACTCCACAACGGGAGAGGCCACAACAATGAGAGGCCCGCGTACCGCAAAAAAAAAAAAAAAAATGCGCAGTGCTCTTTCTACTTGTGCACCGTTCCTTGAAAAAGTGTGTTTCCACTGGACCATCAGCCAGGGCCGGCTTCATAGGTGGACATGCCCTATGGTCACACAGACCCCGTGCCCAGTCACCACATCCCCTTCTCCCCCCGCCCCCTGCCAGTTTCTGGACTCTGCTGTCTTGAAATTCTTAATCATTTTGACTAAGACCCACCCCCCCTGCCGCTGTTTTCATTTTGCACGGGGCCCCACAGATTATGTCACCCGTTCTGAAGTCAGCCTTTTTGGTCTTACTGCCACGCTTTGCTGTTGTACCAGTCCCCCAGCTAAGAGAGTGGGACTGGCTGCTGGCAGCTGGGGACGGACCTTGCTCTGATCCCTCGGATCCAAGGAAAGCCAGGAAGGGTTTTAAGCCAGGAAGTGATGGGAATTGTATGGTTTTTGATGGCCACGGGGGGAGAATGGGTTGGAAAGTGTCCACCTCGGAGCCTTCCTTTGCCTTTCCATAAAATGGGCCTGATTACGATAGCACCAACCTCCCCAAGCTGACTGTCGTGTGATAAGGAAATGAGCAAACACGCGTCAAATGCCAGCACATAGTAGGCCCTCAATACATGGATGGGGAGCCAGGGAAGAGGCTGTTGCTGCCCCTTGGGGTAAATATAATGGTGACTTGGGCCAGGGCTGTGGATTTGAGAGATGTTTAGGAGGTTAAGTTGGTGGGATTTGTGGTCGATTGGATGTGGCAGATATGGGAGCGACAAGTATCTCAGGATCCAACTTGTGTCCCTGGGGCGTGGTGAAGCATAACTCTTCCTCTTGTTCTCATTTGTGTCATGTCGAAGAAGATGGATGGTGTCAGCTGAAGAGGAGGGACTCTGGAGCCAGGGAATTTGATTCAAATCCTGATTCTGACATTTAATAGCTGTGTCACCTTGGGCGCACAGCTCAACCTCTCTGTGTCATCTTCCCCATCTGGGAAATGGCAGGGTCCTTGGAAGTTTAAGGATGGATAGATGGACATATGAATGGTCCTTAAGTTTAAGGACCACATGTTGGTGGTCTTTCCCCATTCTTGTCATCTAAATCTGTTTTTGCGGGTCCGAAGAGAGAGATAGACATGACAAGAACTGGGGCCCTTGCCCCAGAGCTTCCCCCCTGCCCTGCTCAGAAGGGCACACGGCGACACCCTCTCAGGAGATGTATACGGGCCACGTCACGGGCTCTGTCAGGTGCTGTTTCAACGTCACACAACGTGAGGAAGCCATAAATTCTTCTGCTTTCCTCGTGATAGGATATGTAATTCCAAGGAGAACTCAGCAATCAGAAATCAGTCATTTGTTATGGAGTTCTTTTTTTTAAGATTTAGTTGCAAAGCGTTGGAATCGACGTGGATGCAGTTTTCACCTGCCAGCCAGTTCAGAATTGCTGAGTAGAGATTCCTCCCAGCTTGGAGTGCTGGGTTCCTGAACTGCTGCCCGCTCAACTTCATTCACCTGCTGGTTGTGGCCAAGCATTTATTCAGCACCGACCGTGCAAAGTGCAGGGGCGACCCTGACAGGAGAGCGATATGGAAAGGATGTGGGGCCTTTCTATATCGTGTGGAGCTGGCACAAATCAGTCCATCCAGCTGTGGTTGGGGAGATGATCCCTGAGCAGTGTTTGTTGGTGGCTCTTTACTACCGTGACTTATAGCTGTCCATCGCCTCACTTCTGCTGTATTCCAGCAGCTCTGCCGGGAGCTTTATCCACACCGTCCTTGGGGGCAGATGCGCTACCTGCTTACTGCCTAGGAACACTGAGGCTCAGAAAAGTGAAAAGACCTTTCCAACCACTATTTTTTTTTTTTTTTTGCGGTACGTGGGCCTCTCACTGTTGTGGCCTCTCCCGTTGCGGAGCACAGGCTCCGGACGCGCAGGCCCAGCGGCCATGGCTCACGGGCCCAGCCGCTCCGCAGCATGTGGGATCCTCCTGGACCGGGGCACGAACCCGCGTCCCCTGCACCGGCAGGCGGACTCTCAACCACTGCGCCACCAGGGAAGCCCGCACCACTACTTTTCACTTAAGGGTCTAATCAAAAGCCTTGCATGCATATTGCCACACGTAAGTGCTTATACGCCTGGCAATGCTAAAAATATATGGTTCCTTATTCCACCAAAAAGTGGTTCACAAGTTTTAGGAAAACTTTTGGTGTTGTCAGGTTATTTAAATCCTTACTTCTTCCAAAGCTGAACGCTTGGAATTAAATGAATAGTGTGCTATCTAACATTGGTCCGTTCGCCCACCCACCCATCTGTACATCTACCCCTCCCACAGCCATCCCTACACCCATCTATCCATCCATCCACCTGCCCATTCACCTGTTCATCTGTCCATCCATTCATATGTCTATCTATCCATCCATCCATCCATCCATCCATCCATCCATCCATCCATCCTTCCATCCATCCATCCCTCCTTCTAGCAAGTAAACACTAAATGTGCTTATTATGGGCCCTTCATGAGGCCACTGTTACAAATGGGATGTGGCATTTTGGAAACTCTTGGTGGTTTGTCCTTCATTTTACTGAAAGCCCCCATGCCATTTGTTTTTTTTTTTTCCCTTCCCAGGAATGTGAGCCATCTTTCAATGGCAATATCACAGCGTTTGCACTGAAGGCAAAAGTCGTCTATCCCATCAATCAGAAGTTCCGGGTGAGAGTCCTGAGCTCCGTCTTAGAAATGCAATTAACCAGTAATGTGCTAGAGATTGGGGTAGGAGAAGGGGGATTAAATGTGCAATTTGGGGTCCTATTTGAGGATTTTATGGCAAGTCATTTTAATAGAGATAATTTTGTGGCTTTGTAATGGAGCATAACTTTAGGGTTAATCCATTTTATGACAGTGTTGTCAGGGACAGGGTATGCGCATGGTATATATAGCAAGGTATCCACAGGGACACCAGGTGACAGCACAGCAGGGCAGCCTCTGCCCTGACCTTTTAACACTAGTACAAATACTAACAAGTTACTAACATTAATCCTTACAGACCCTGGGACTAATGCCAGCAGCTGACGCTGAACATTTACTGCGGGGCTGGCACAGTGCTAAGCATTTGTCATACATTACACATTTCAGTATTCCTTGCAACATTCCTAGAAGGTAAATAATATTGTCCTCTCCACTTTATGCATAAGGAAACTGAGGCCAGGAGAGGTGAATGATCTGCTCAAGGTCATACTGCAGGAAGTGGCAGGGCAAGAGTCGAACCCTCAGGTCTTACACCCGGAGCCAGGAGTTCACACCTGTGGCTGGGAGTTTTGCAGAGAGCAGCATATTCCTTGATGTTTCAAGGAGCCCTCGGCCTATGTGATGCTCCACGAAAAAAATAGTTCCCTGGTCAAGTAAGTTGAGGAAAGTGCTGCCTACTCTCCTGGAGATAAAGAGGACAGACTCAAACCCAGCCGTTTACTCTTGGCCATTTCCTGACTTCTCAGGACCTCAGTTTCTTCATCAATAAAATGGGGGTAAAGGGCCCTCCTGCCTCACCCAGTTGTCTTGAGGGTGAGACAGGGAATTAGGCACAGGGCTTAGAACAGTGTGTGATGTCTGCGCACTCAGTACGTGCTCAGTTTTTTAAATTATTATTTGCTTCTGAGGACAGCCAGAGCCTATCGAAGGCTCTGAGAATTCCTGTACCAAAGAAATGATTCTACCTTGTTCACGCAGACTTTCCCAAACTAATCTTTCTGTGGGACCCTCACAGTGAGCAGTAACTGATTATAGTTCATGGGACTGCTCCCCGGAACACACATTGGGAACCACTTCCTTCACCATCTGGTGGGTGCGTGAAGGTGCAAAACTCCCAGACCTGGGGCATTCATTCGTCATCAGCACCCGTGCTAGGCAGGCTCTGTGGTGGGCACTGGTGGTTATCCAGTGGTCAGGAGAGCACTGTCCTCACCCTGGAGGCCCTCCCAGCCTGGCGGACATTGCAGGATGGCGTGTGATAGCAGGCAGGACAGAAATGACCAGGGTCCTGTGGAACCCGGTGTGGGCCAGGCCCGGGGATCAGGGTAGGAAGATTGAGGGGTCTGTGTCTGGAGGGGGGGATGCTTCAGCCCAGCAGACAGTGAGTTAGGGGTGTTTCAGGCAGGGGGACAAGAGTCTGGAAAGGCTCAGAAGCATGAAATGATAGTGAGGGTTGGAGCTGGCCACCAGCTCAGTGCTACCTGGGCATGCACCTCTGGGGGCAGCAGGAGACGAAGCTGGACATAGGGATGGCTGACATTTGCTGAGCTCTCTGGCTGTGCCAGGCACTAGGCTATGACCTCATGTGGTCATGGCAGTGCAAGGGGCTTGAGTTCCTCGTTAAGGGGCTTTGAGTCTATCCGAGGGCAGGTCAGTGGACAGAGCGGGCCTGGGGTCTGGGTCAGCAGCCAGAGAGGTGGGGCAGGGCAGGCGGGCTGCTGGGGAGGTCAGAGCTGGCGGCCGAGGGTGGGTACAGGTGGGCCATCGGGGAACAGACCCAGACTAATAGCTGGAGGGGAGGAGCCTGGTGCAGAGGGGCTGGCCTTTGGGGACAAGTGATGTGACAAGAGCTGTGACGAAGGCCCCTAGGGCCGTGGCCGTGCCCCTGGGGCAGAAGCTCCACGGTGTCCACTCATACCCTCCCTGCCTATCCCGGTTTGGCCTTCCTGGGAGCCACCGCGTGTGTCACTGGCGGAATTACGGAAACACTCATGATGGGTCATGTGGATTGAGAGTACACTTTCTCTCCTGCCCCCCAGCCTCTGGCCGACGGTTCCTCCAACCCATCTCTGCACGAAACCTTAAAGCAGGCAGTCTTGCCGAACCAGCCCGTGGAGGCATCGCCTTCCAGCAGCCTGGGGAGCCTGAGCCAGGCTGAGAAGGACGACTGCAGCTCCTCGTCCAGCGTCCACTCGGCCGCCAGTGACGACAGGTTCCTCGGTCGCACCTTCCTGGGGGCGAGCAGCTTCCCCGAGGCACTGACCTGCGAGAGGTGAGGAGGGGGTGGGATGGAGGATGCAGACTGATAGGCTGTATCATGCTCAGTGGAGGAAGTGGAGGCCCAGAGAGGTTAAGGACTCGGCCATGGACACACAGCGACCCAGTGTCAGAGTTGGAGCTGAATGTGTGCTGTTGGCCAGCGTGGGGGTCAGGGAGCCAGGCCTGAGCCCTGGGGAGAGACAGAGGGGACCTCCTTTAATCACTGACCTGCCCCATGCACTGCATAGCAGCAGCTAGCACTGGTTAAGTGTCTTCTGTGTACAAAATATTAAGCACTTTGCAGGGATTAATTCTCTTTTGAGCACGAGGAGAAGGTCTGTCTTATTCACAGCTGTGCACGACCACCCAGTGGGAGCCTGGGACAGGCACAGTGATGAGCAAGTATTAATCAGTCAATGAATTAATTCCTCTTAACAGCCCTATGTTGTTACGGTTGTGTAGTAGGTGCTAATATTGCCCTCATTTTCAAAGAATAAAATGAGACACAGAGAGGCAGAGTGACTTGCCCAAGGTCACACAGCAGGTGAGTGTCGGAGCCTGGTGTGACCCTACCACCTTATCTTGCAGCCCATGCTCTAAATCACCAAACTGTCCAGCCCAGAGTAAGGCTTAGCACCCAGTAGGTGCTCAAAAAACTAGTCAGCAGGTTTGCACGTCAGTCCTCAGGCCTCTCTCAGATCTGAATTTCCGTGAGTCCAAGGAGCCCTGGGTGATTTGAACCAGGCATGGCCTGGCTCAGGGCTGTGCAAAGAGTGGGCTCAGAACCCTGAGCTTGGTGTTGACTCTGAAGGTGGACCCGGGAAGGAGGGACTTCGTTTAATTGCAGCTTTCTTGGCTCCCCTGCCTGGCTGGGAAGGGGTGTTTCTTCCCATTCGGACAAAGAAGACTTGAACAGTTCAGGGGGGAGTGTAGTCATTTAAAATGCATTTGCCTATGTCGGAGAAAAGGTCAAAGGCCTTTATCTTCACACTGTCAGTTATCTGCCCCCGTGACCACGTGACCACTACTTGATTTCTCTGACCCTTGACTTCCTGAGTCAGTTTCCTCATCTGTAAATGGCTGTGAGAATGTGTACGTGATGGCAGAAAGGAAGGATGACACGTGACACTAGACAGGAAAATGCGGGGCAGGGGGGCCTGGGGGGCGTGCTCTTTTTCATCTCTCACCTTCCGTCTCTTCCTGTGTCCTGTCTTTGATGTCTCGGGCAGCCGTTTCCTTCTAGTCGCAGGTGACTTTCAGATGGCTACTTGGATTGCTCCTTGTGCACCTGGGGTGGCTGTGAGCAATCTCTGCATGCCGCAGAATTTAAAATCTGGAGTCAGGATGCACCGTGGCTTATCCTGCAGGGATGTACTGATAACTCGGTAACCTTACCCCCCACATCAAATACTCTGAAAGTCTCTTCTGTTTCTCTTTGGACTTTTCAGCGTGGACCTCGACTTGTGTATCTACAACCTTCACTTGAAAGACCTGCTGCATCTGGACACGGCGCTGAGGCAGGAGAAGCACATGGTAGGTAGAGCACTCGGGACCCGGGAGACAGGCTCTCCGTGTGCATGGAGTCCCGGAGACCCTTGGGAAACGGGTGTCGGTGACAGCGGAGCCGCCACAAGGGGAAGGCAGAGCAGGGTTAGGCGTCCGACCACAAAATGGAAAGGCAATTCGTGCCTGCAGACGGGTAGCAGGATTTACTTTACCCAGTGCCATGGGGTTAAAAGCAGAAAGCTGTGTACCTACTCTCTGCGCACACCTCCTGATGGAGACCAAAGAGAACAGGATTTTTAGCGGAATGATAATAGCGATCATAAGATTAATGAGTGCTCACTATATACTAGGTCCTGGGGGTGTTACACAGGTGGTTATTTTAAAGCTCACACAACCTGGCAAGGTGGGTGCCATCCTTATGTCCACTTTACAGATGGGAAAACTGAGGCACAGAGTGGAGACTGGCCCTAAGTCATAAAGTTCTAAGTTGGGGCTGAGATGGGAAGTTGAGTACCTTCTTATGGGTGTGCATTCTCCGAGTGAAGGAAGGAGAAATCAGAGCCATGGAGGAAACAAGATTGGTCTCTGCCAGATGCACATGGATCCATACTGGATCCAGGTTACAGAAAATCAGAGGGATGAGTCCCACTGTAGCTACAGAACCTCCATGGGTTAGCCAGGCAGCAAGGCCACTGGGGTTTAAAAAAGCAAAAGAATTATTTCGGCTTCCCTGGTGGCGCAGTGGTTAAGAATCCGCCTGCCAATGCAGGAGACACGGGTTCGATCCCTGCACCAGGAAGATCCCACATGCTGCGGAGCAACTAAGCCCATGCACCACAACTACTGAGCCTGCTCTCTAGAGCCCGTGAGCCACAACTACTGAGCCTGCGTGCCACAACTACTGAAGTCTGTGCACCTAGAGCCCATGCTCTGCAACAAGGGAAGCCACCGCAGTGAGAAACCTGTGCACTGCAACGAAGAGTAGCCCCCGCTCGCCGCAACTAGAGAAAGCCCGCGCGCAGCAACGAAGAGCCAATGCAGCCAAAGATAAATAATTAAAATGAAAAAATTTAAAAAAAGAATTATTTCTCCATGAGACACATCCTCTGAATTACTGAATGAGGGAGGAGACCTACAGAGAGAAGCGAGGAGAGAGAAGGCCTGTTGGGAAGAGAAAGGGAGGGGTAGATGGAGAGAGTGACAGAGAGACAAAGATAGGCCCATAGGTGCTTCATTGTAAACAGGAGAAATAAAAGAATATTAAGTTGAGGATGCAACAGAAAGAAATTTTGCTCTGTGTGAGCAGAACGGGCCTCGTAAACAGGTTCCAGTATTTGAAACCATAAATCATCCTAGGATTCCAGAAATCGAGCCTGTTCCTACAGCCCCACAGACCCCTGTGCAGAGGCTCATGGACATGAGGCACGAGCCCACCTGCAGCTGCAGGCTGCTTTCACTTAGCCACACCTGGTTCTGCTTGGGGGCAGGTGGCCCTGGCGATTTTCTCAAAGGCTGTGCTCCCTGGAGGGTGATTGTTTCTGTGCTCAGAGCCCCATCCAGCTGGTGAGTGACGTGGTCCTGGCCCCTTGCCCCTGGAGCAGCCAGCAAATGCCTACAGGGAAGCAGCCTACTGTCATGAAGAGAGCATTCACTGTCACTCATCTGTGGGCAGCCTCCTGGACACAATACTGGGGACAGCCCCTGCCTTTATGGAGCCCACTGTCCAGGAGAGAGATGGCAGTAAATGGACTGCACAAAATGCACAGAGGCAAAAAGTATGACAAAGCAAATGATGGAGTACCATGAGGGCATGTAAGAGAGGACCTGAGGGCGTGTAGGCTTCAGGGAGGTGATCAGGCTTCCCTGGAGGGAGATACTTAAGCTGGAACCTGGGAAAGTTCCAGGAGCACCAGATTAGGAATTAGAAACTTGGGTTCTAATCCACCCTTTGACACTTAAGAGCTGTGTGACTTTTTGTAAGTCACTTCCCCTCTCTGGGCCACTTTAGGAAAGGTGTGAAAATAATATACTTCCAGCTTTTACTCCATGGAATTACTAGAAGTGAAGTCCCACTTTGAAAGTTCTCTGTAGGCAAAGTTCTGGGCTCTGTTGGGCTGTGTGATCTGCGTCATCACAGCATCATTTATGAAACACTGAAACTCTGCTAGGCTAAACACTTTAAATGTCTGATCTCATTGAAACCTCAGTGCTGTTCCACTCATGAGGAACCTGAGTCTCAGAGAGGTCTAGTCAGTTGCCCACGATCACACAGCCGGTAAACTGCAGAGTCAGAACCCAAATGAGGTTTGTCTGAGTCCAAGGTCTGTGTATCCTCGGAGCCCAGAACAGTGCCCTACACATAGTAGGTGCTCAATGGAAATGTGTCTGGTTGACACCGTCGCCACCCTGGGAGAGCTGCTTTCTAAGCATGGCCTTCCATTCACTGCAGGGCATGTCTTCATTGTGTGTAAGACCTAGAGAAACATGGGGAACAGGAGGGAACCATGTTACACAAAGACTTCAAATTTCATTTCTCTGGTAGAGATCCACTATCACAGGTCAGGATTCAGAAGTGACTCAGACCAGATGTGACCACCATGCAGCCAAGAAGCTTAGAGCTCTCTGGTGGCCCTTGAGGAGGAAGGCACTGGTGCTGGGCTTGTCTAGGAAGTGGAGTTGTAACCTTTAAAAGCAGAATGGCAGAAAAGAAAATAGATCAGGGGATGTGGGAGGGGGGTGGCTAATATCAGAGGAGCACTAGGACTAGCGGATTTCTCCTGGTGCTGGAAAATTCTCTGTCTTGATTGTGGCAATACATGGGGAAAAATTGCATAGATCCACACGCACACATATACGCACAAATGAGTGCATGTAAAAATGGGTGAAAACTGAGTAAGGTCTGTAGTTAACTGTATTGGACCTATGTCCATTTTCAGGTTTGATATTGTACCACAGTGATGTAAGATGTCACCCCTGGGGACAAAGCGCACAGAACTCTGTACTGTTTTTCATCTTCCTCTAAGTCCATAATTATTCCAAATTAAAAAGTTTTTACAATTCAAAGGAATGTAAACGTTACTGATTCAGTTTGGGGTCAAAAAGAAAATAGATTTGAGATTAACATCCTGAGAAAAGAATGTTACTGTACATAGCCTCAGACTTCAGTGGATGGAAAGTCAAGACAATTTTTGTCTTTTTAGAGCTTATTAGCATTGGCAAGCATGATGAAGGTTGGTGAAGAGTTCTGGGTCTGTCCCTCATGGATGTCCCTTGTGACATGAGGCCAGTTGTCCAGATTTCTCAACTGAGAGTTCCTCATCTGTAAAATGGGGAATATTGTACCAACCTCCCGCTGTGATGATCATTTGAGATAATATATACATTAGCCTGGCACAGAAGAGTGTTTAACAAACCTTAAAACAAGGATCATAAACTATGGCCCTTGGGCCAATCTGGCCATACCTATTCTTTTACACATCACCTATGGCTGCCTTCATGCTGTAACAGCAGAGTTCAGTAGTTGCAAAAGAGATAGTATGGCCTGCAAACCCCCACATATTTACTTTGTGGACATTTGGAGAAAAGCATTTGCTCACCCATGCATTTAAAAATGTCTTACCACGGGGGCAGTCCAAGATGACTGCGTAGGAAGATCCTGTTCTCACCTCCTCCCATGGACACACTGAATCTATAGCTACGTATGAAATAGATCCCTCTGAAAAAGACCTAAAAACTGGTGAACAGCTCCTTCCTGACTAACACTCTTGGCATACCCTCAACAAGTGGGACCCATCAAGAATAAATTAGGCTGCTGCGGAGCAACTAAGCCCATGAGCCACAACTACTGAAGCCCACACGCCTAGAGCCCATGCTCCACAACAAGAGAAGCCACCGCAATGAGAAGCCCACTCACCGCAACGAAGAGTAGCCCCTGCTCACTGCAACTAGAGAAAGCCCGCGTGCAGCAATGAAGACCCAACACAGCCAAAAATAAATAAATTTTAAAAAAAAGAAAGGAATGAAAAAGAATAAATTAGGCTGCTTAGATAATCACAAAGGTTTGAGAGACAACCATGAGCTAGGGCAAGGTTGAAAGATAACGTTCATCTTTTACAAGGCCACTTCTTCAAGGCTGGGAGAGGTAGCTGTTTTGCCTAATACATAGAAACAAACACAGTCAATCAAAATGAGGAAACAGAGCAATATGTTCAAACAAAAGAACAAGATAAAACGTCAGGAAAAAAGCCTTAATGAAAAGGAGATAAGTAATTTACCTGATTGAAGAGTTCAAATAATGGTCATAGAATGCTCATCAAACTCGGGAGAAGAATGGATGAACAGAGTGAGAACTTCAGCAAAGAGACAGAAAATATAAGTACCAAACAGAAGTCACAGAGCCAAAGTATACAATAACTGAACTGAAAAATACACTAGGGGGTTTAACAGTAGACTAGGTGAAGCAGAAGAAAAAATCAGTGGTCTAGAAGACAGGGCACCCAAGCAGAACAGCAAAAGGAAAACAGAATTTTAAAAAGTGAAGATAGCTTAAGGGACCTATGGGACAATATCACATGAAATAATGTTCGCAATACCAGGGGTCCCAGAAGGAGAAGAGAGAGAGGGGCAGGAAACATATTTAAAGAAATAATGGCTGAAAACTTTCCTAACCAGGGAAAGGAAACAGACATCCAGATCCAGAAAGCCCAGAGAGTTCCAAAAAAGATGAACCCAAAAAGATTCACACCAAGATACATTAAGATTTAAAAGTCAAAAGTTAAAGAGAGAATCTTAGAGCAACAAGATTAAAAAACAACTTGTTAACTACAAGGGAACCCCCAAAAGACTATAAGCAGATTTTTCAGCAGAAACTTTGCAGGCCAGAAGGAGTGCCACGATATATTTAAAATGCTGAGAGGAAAAAACTTCCAATCAAGAATACTCTACCCAGCAAGGTTATTGTTTAGAGTTGGAGAGATAAAGGGTTTTCCAGACAAGCCAAAGCTAAAGGAGATCATCACCACTAAAGCAACCTTACAAGAATTGTTAAAGGGACTTCTTTAACCTGAGAAGAAAGAGCATTAATTAGTAACAAGAAAGCATACAAAAGTAAAAATCTTACTAGTAAAGGTAATTATATAGTAAAGGTAGTTAATTAATCACTTATAAAGTTGGTATGAAGATTGAAAGACAAAAGTAGTAAAAATATAATAATCACAGAAACACAAAATAAAAAGATGTAAAATGTGACATCAAGAAGCATAATATGTGTGTGCCAGGAGCAGAGGGTGGGTGGGAAATGTAGAGTTTTAGATTGCGCTCAAACTTAATTTGCTATCAACTTAAAATATACTGTTAAATATATAAATATTATATGAGCATCATGGTACCCACAAAGCAAAAACCTATATTAGACACACGAAAGATAGTAAGAAAAAAATCTAAGCAAAACACTAAAGAAAGTCATCAAACCACAAGGGAAGAGAGCAAGAGTAAAAGAAAGGAACAGAAAGTAACAACAAAACAGCCAGAAAACAATTAACAAAATGGCAATAAGTACATACCTATCAATAATTACTTTAAATGTAAAAGTACTAAATTCTTTAATCAAAAGACATAGAGTGACTGAATGGATTAAAAAAACAAGACCCAGCTATATACTGCCTACAAGAGACTCATTAAAGATATATGTACACAAGTACACACATGGACTGAAGGTGAAGACATGGAAAAAGATGTTCCATGCAAATGGAAAGCAAAAGAAAGCTGGTATAGCTATATTTACATGAGAAAAAAGTAGACTTTAAAATAAAGATTGTAATAAAAGAAAAAGAGGGGGATTATATAATGATAAAGGGGTCAGTGCAACAAGAGGATATAACATTTGTAAATATTTATGCATCCAGTATAGGGGCAACTAAACATTTAAAGCAAATATTAACAGATCTAAAGGGAGAAACTGACAACAATACAATTATAGCAGGGGGCTTTAATATCCCATTTACATCAATGCATTGATCATCCAGACAGAAATTCAGTGAGGAAACATCAACCTTACAGTACACATTAGACCACATAGTCTTAATATATATAAACAGAATATTTCATCCAAAAGCAGCAGAATTCACACTCTTCTCAAGTGCACATGGAATGTTCTCCAGAATAGATGATATGTTAAGTCACAAAACAAGTCCCAATAAATATAAGATCAAAATCACATCAAGCAACTTTTCTAACCACAATGGTATGAAACTAGACATCAATTACAGGCATACCTTGGAGATATTGTGGGTTCAGTTCCAGATGACCGCAATAAAGCAAATATCACAGTAAAGTGAGTCACATGAATTTTTGGTTTCCCAGTGCAAATGAAAGTTATGTTTACTCTATACTGTAGTCTGTTAAGTGTGCAATGGCATTATGTCTATGAGAACAATGTACATACCTTAATTAAAAAATACTTTGTTGTTTAAAAATGCTAACCGTTATCTGAGCCTACAGCAAACTGTAATCTTTTGCTGGTGAAGGGCTTGAAATATTGCAAGAATTACCAAAATGTTACACAGAAACACAAAGTGAGAAAATGCCGTTGGAAAAATGATGCCAATAGACTTGCTCAACACATGGTTGCTACAAACCTTCAATTTATAAAAAATGAAATATCTGCAAAGTGCAATAAAGCACAGTTCAATAAAACGAGGGATACCTGTACAGGAAGAAAACTGGAAAAATCACAAATATGTGAATATTAAACAATGTGCTACTGAACAGCCAATGGGTCAATGAATAAATCAAAGGAGAAATCACAAAATGCCTTGAGACAAATAAAAGTGGAAATATAATTTACCAAAATCTATGGGATGCAGCAAAAGCAGTTTCTAGAGGGAAATTCATAGCCATACAGGTCTACCTCAAAAAAAACAAGAAAAATCTCAGAAAAACAATCCAATTTTACACCTAAAGGAACTAGAAAAAGAAGAAAAAACCAAGCCCAAAGTTAGTAGAAGAAAGGAAAATAAAGATCAGAGCAGAAATAAATGAAATAGACTTAAAAAAAGCATAGAAAAGGTCAATGAAACAATGGCTGGTTCTTTGAAAAGATAAACAGAGCTGACAAACTTTTAACTAGCTTCACCAAGAAAAGAAGAGAATGGGCTCAAATAAATAAAATCTAAAATGAAAGAGCAGTTACAACTGATACCACAGAAATACAAAGGATCATAAAAGACTACTATGAACAATTATGTGCCAACGATTGGACAACCAAGAAGAAATGGATAAATTCCTAGAAACAGGGACTCTTCCAAGATGGAATCATGAAAAAAGAAAATTTGAATAAACTGATTACTAGTAAGAGGATTGAATCAGTATGCAAAAACTTCCCGACAGACAAAAGTACAGGACCAGACGGCTTCACTGGTAAATTCTACCAAACACTTAAAGAAGATTTAATACCTATCCTTCTCAAACTCTTACAAAATATTGAAGAGTAGGGAATGCTTCCAAACTCATTTCACTAGGCCAGCATTTTCCTGATACCAAAACCAGACAAGGATGCCAGAAAAAAAAAGAAGAAAATTACAGGTGAATATCTCAGATAAACATAGATGAAAAAATCCTCAACAAAATATTAGCAAACCAAATTCAGCAACAGATTAAAATGTTCATATACCATAATTAAGTGGGATTTATTCCAGGAATGCAAGAATGGTCAACATGCACAAATCAATCAACATGATATACCACATTAACAAAATGAAGGATAGAAATCATATCACCTCAAAACTGAAAAAGCATTTAAAAAAATTCAACATGCATTTATGATAAAAACTCAACAAAGTAGGTATAGAGAGAATGTACCTCAACATAATAAAGTCCATATATGACAAACCTGCAACTAACATCATACTCAACAGTGAAAAGCTGAAAGCTTTTCCTCTAAGATCAGGAACAATACAAGGATGCCCACTCTCGCCACTTTTATTCAACATAAATTGGAATTACTATCCAGAGCAGTTAGGCAAGGAAAAGAAATAAAAGGCATCCAAAATGGAAAGGAAGAAGTAAAGCTGTCAGTGTTTTCAGAAGACATGATTTTTTTTTTTTTCGGTATGCGGGCCTCTCACTGCTGTGGCTTCTCCCGTTGCAGAGCACAGGATCCGGACGCGCAGGCTCAGTGGCCATGGCTCATGGGCCCAGCCGCTCCGCGGCATGTGGGATCTTCCCAGACTGGGGCACGAACCCGTGTCCCCTGCATTGGCAGGCGGACTCTCAACCACTGTGCCACCAGGGAAGCCCCAGAAGACATGATTTTATACATAGAAAAGACTGGACAAAAACTGTTAGAACTGATAAATTCAGTAAAGTTACAGGGTACAATGTACAAAAATCTGTTGTGTTTCTATACACTAAAAACAAACTATCAGAAAGAGAAATTGGGAAAACAATCCCATTTACAATTCAATCAAAAAGAATAAAAGACCTAGGAATAAATTTAGCTGAGGGGGTGAAAAACTTGTACACTGAAAACTTGACATTGATGAAAGAAATCAAAGAAGCCACAAATAAATGGAAAGATATTCCATGCTCATGGGTTGAAAGAATTAGTATTGTTAAAATGTCTGTCTTACCCAAAGTAATCTACAGATTCAATGCAATCCCTATCAAAATCTGAATGGCATGTTTCAAATAGAACAAACAATCCTAAAATTTGTATGAACCCACAAGACCCCAAATAGCCAAAGCAGTCTTGAGAAGGAACAAAGCTGGTTATGTCAATTATTCTTCAAAAAAAAAAAAGCGCCTTACTACACAAATATGTCTAACTGACCTTTGACAGAGGTGCAAATGGAGTTCAGTGGAGGACTGATAAGCTTTTCATTAAATCATGCAGTTGGACATCCATAAGCAAAACAAAATGAACCTCAAGCTAAACCTCATACCTCATACAAAAATTAACTCAAAATGGATCATGTACTTAAATGTAAAATATAAAACTATGAATCTTTTAGAAAAAAAAAGGGGGGAAAATCTTTGGGATCTAAGGAAAGAGTTCTTAGATTAACACCAAAAGTGTGACCCATAAAACAGAAAACAAATTGAAGCTCATCAAAATAAAAAACTTCTGCTCTGCAAAAAATCCTATTAAGAGGATGAAAAGACTGAGGCAATATTTTGCAAGCCACATTCTAAGAAAGGACTAGTACCTAGAATATATGAGGAGCTCTCAAACCTCAATCCTAGAGTCTGTCATACAGAGTGAAGTTAAGTCAGAAAGAGAAAAACAAATACCATGTGCTAACACATATATATGGAATCTAAAAGAAAAAAAAAAAACTGTTCTGAAGAACCTAGGGGCAGGACAGGAATAAAGATGCAGACGTAGAGAATGGACTTGAGGACACAGGGAGGGGGAAGGGTAAGCTGGGATGAAATGAGAGAGTGCTACGGACTTATATATACTACCAAATGTAAAACAGATAGCTAGTGGGAAGCAGCCGCATAGCACAGGGAGATCAGCTCCGTGCTTTGTGACCACCTAGAGGGGTGGGATAGGGAGGGTGGGAGGGAGAATGAAGAGGGAGGAGATATGGGGAAATATGTATATGTGTAGCTGATTCACTTTGTTATAAAGCGGAAACTAACACACCATTGTAAAGCAATTATACTCCAATAAGGATGTTAAAAGATAATAATAATAGAAAAAGAAAAAGAAATAAGTAAACAATCCGATTAGAAAATGGGCAAAAGACATGAACAGATTATTTCACCGAAAAGAATATATGGCTGGCAAGGAAACACACACAAAAGCACATGAAAAGATGTTCAACATCATTAAGCCATTAGGGAAATGCAAATTAAAACCACATGAGATATGACTACACACCTATCAGAATGACAAAAATAAAAATAACAACGCCACCAAATGCTTGTGGGGTTGTAATGAAACTGGATCACTCATACATTGCTGGTGGGAATATAAAATGCCACTCTGGAAGACAGGCGATTTCTCATAAAACGAAATATACAATTACCAGGAGACCCAGCAGTTGTAGCCTTGGACATTCATCTCAGAAACACATATGTTCAGTCAAAAACCTGTATGTGAATGTCCATAGCAGCTTTATTTGTAATAGCCCCAAACTGGAAATACTCAGATGTCCAGCAATAGGTGAATGATTAAACCAATTGTGGACACAGCACCCTTGGACTTGCCAGGGTGTCCCTGCCTATGGAGGACCCTTCTTGGGTTTAGGGGACATGTCCATCCATTGAGACAGAGGGTTGGAGTAGATGACTTTACACATCCCATTTCTGTACAACCATCTCTCTGATTCTTTCCACAAAGAAGCAACCCCCCTTCGCCTCGTCTGTTTTCTTGACTCATGGAAATGGGGAAAGTGGGGGCTTCCCACAGAGTGGGCTCCTCATAGATATGTGCAGAAGAAATGAAGCATTTTTCTTTAGAGGCTTCATGAAAATGCAGTCCATTACAGGCCATTGTCATGACTTTTAATCTGAGGTCTTTTCCTAGAGCAAAAAGTGTGTGGGCAGTTGGGGGAGAGAGAAAGAAGGAGGTAGGAGAAGAAGGAGGTAGGAGAAAAAGGAGGGAAGAGAAATACCATTGTTGAAACCTTTCTCTGTTATGTTTCCCTTTTTGGCAATAGATGTTTATTCAGATTTTTAAAATGTGCCTCCTTGACCTTCTTCCTAAAAAGAAGATTGATGATGAAGTATACCAGAAGATTCTCTCAAAACAAGAAAATGTAAGTCTTCAACCTATATTTCAAAATAACTTAAAAATAGTTTATTATGATATATAAAACACATTATAGTAAAGTATTTTTATGTATAAAAATAGTTTATTACAATATATACTTTTCAACACAATATGGTATATAAAAGTATAGCTATAAACATAAAACTAACAGTGTGTATTATTAAAATGTGGAAAAATATTAGAAGTAGAAAAAAAGAGAATGTTGGCCATACCCACTACTTAAAGAGAACCACTATTGATTCTATTTTCTGTACAAGTGTGGGGTATTTTAAAATATATAATTTGCTTACTGGTTATAACTCTTCCTACTACTTTGCATTCTTCTCGTTTCAGTCTTTTATACAAGCTTTATATTGTTTTATGTGCAGCAAAATGAGTCAGGGCTACTCTGGTGGAGATTGATATCCTGGTCCCGTCTTTCACAAACTCTCAGAATCCTGGGTTGTTCCTTTGTGCAATGGGATAATAATTCCCATCCTGCAGGATTACAGAAAGAAGAAAATTTGCATGAAGCTCCTAGCAAAGTAACAACCAGACCCTGATTATATGATCGCTGCCATCATTCCCATTCCCACCAACACCACCACAATCATCATCAATGTCATTGCCATTATTATTGTTTTATTACCAACACAGTCACCACCACCACTGTCATCGCCATCGCCATCGCCATCGCCACCACCATCTTGATTATGGTCATCATTGTCGTAACCATTCTTATGATGGCCATCACCACTGTTATCATTATCTTCTCATCCTCCTCATTACCGCCGCCACTCCCAACATTTCATCATCGCCACCATCATTGTTGCCATCATTCTTACTCCTCCCATTGCCACCATCGTCCTCATCTTCGTTACCGTGACCATCACCACCTCCACCGTCGTCCTGATCATCCTCACTTCTGTCCTCATTCCTTCCATCACCACCATTAGCCATCATTACCACCTCATCAGTCACCTCATGAGTCACCACGATAGTCATCATTCTCATCCTTATCACTGCAACCCTGAGATTTGGGGGACTGGGAGGAGGGAGAGCTTCTTCCTCACTCTTCTGGATTCCAAGGGGGAGGATTCATCACTCCATCCCAGGGAGAAGGCAGTACGTCTTCATTTTTGTTAACGTCATGGTCATCGTGCTCAGTACCACCACTACTGTGATCCTCATTATCAGGCAATGCACAGAGTGCTTTACACACATTATTTAATCTTCACAACAGCCCTGTGAGTGACCATCATTCTTTTCGTTTATAGCTGAGGAAGTTGAGGCTCCACGAGTTTAAATGACTCTCCAATGACAAAAAGAATGATAACGGTGGTGATACTTGTAATGAATGTCATATGGAAAGAGTAAGAGCTTTGGTATCTGCAGGCCTGGGATCAAATCCCACCTCTACCACTTCCAGAGCATCTTAATTATGTCAGTGGCTACTGTTCAGTGGATGTAGTCTGGCCAAGGGCTTTAAATGCATACTTTCCTATAATATCGACAACAGCCTCAGAACTTCTAGATGAAGATGAGAGGTGCCCAGAAATGGCAGCTGCTTTGGAGAGAAGCAGCATAGTGCGTGCAGTTAGAAGAGTGGGGCTCTGGAGTCAGTGAGCCTAAGGGGCCTAGCCTAGCACATCACTTCCTCCTGGGAGACTTGGGACGAAATATCTCAACTTCCCATAGATACGATTCCTCCTCTGGAAAAGAACCCTCATTTCTCTCTCGTAGAGACGCTGTGAGAATTAGAAGTCACATATGGCTTCCGCTTGGATAATCAATAATGGATTTGGACCCACACCAGTGTTGATTACATATCGGTGAACATAGGTCTAGAGAAAACAGAACAGAACAGAAAACAAACCCTCCACACTCCAGGTTGGGGTTTGAAGGACTCCATACATAGGGTTCCCCTTTTCCTTCTAAGTTCTGAGTTCATTAAGAGAAAGCGTTGGGGAGACAGAGAAATGTCAGCTTCATCACTGAAAGGGGCCAGCTTGAAGACATAGCTTAGGTGCACAGCGATCATGGCTTGCTTCCTAACACTGAATCCCAGGATTAGCTAAATTGCTTACCCAAATTGCTTACTGGCAAAGCTGGGCCACCTCAGGCCTCCCTACACAGAAGAGGGACCTTTGCTGCCCAGCTCACTCTGGGCTGAGGCCACACCAGAGCAGTGGCCTCCCCTGAATGGTCCATCCCAAAGAGGAAGAGGTTGGGCAAGCTAGGGGCTGTGCTCACTTCCTGCTTTGGAACCGCCAGTCAAATACATATCACTTCCTCCCTGGGGTGTACTAGGTAATCCTTCCCCATGGAAACCAGAGGAGTGGGGAGGAGACATTCCATCCCACACCCCAGATGTCATGACATGTTCCCGGACTTCACAAAGATAGGAAGATACTATTTCATTGTTTTTAAAATATGGCCTATTTTGGGGGGATGAGGGAAAAACTATAGAAGAAAATGCGTAATCCATTATTCCCGAGGCCCTTTGATGATTTTTATCATCAATCCTTCAGTAGGACAACACCCAAAGCATTTAATTATGGTTAAGAAATATTTTATGATAATGGGGTGAAAATAAAAGCATTTCTTCTCTAGAATTTAAGATACATTAGGTTTTTTCTGTATTTACCTTTTTCTTTTTTTCTCCAGGATTTGGAGGAATTAGAAAAGAGACTTCAGGTCAGACTGTCAAACACGGAGATGTTGGGTGCTGGTGACTCTGAATACATCACCCTGGCAGATGTAGAAAAGAAAGAGAGAGAATATTCTGAGCATCTAATAGCTAATGTATGTGATGGATTTTCTTTCCCATATAAAAAGCGTGGTTTCTGGGACAGTTCATTTGGCGAGATTAAAGAGATGGTACCTAGAAGCATGTTTAATACTAGAATTCCCTGTTGCGTTCTGCTCTGGAGCCAGGGATCCAGTTTCTGAAGTTAGTGATAGAGAAGGTATAATTAAGGGGCCAAGATTTACTGAGGGAGTCTTTTTTTCCTCTTAATGAACTCTCCTTGTTTAAATTTTACATTGATCTTTTTATCATTCAAAGCAAAGATCACTCTAACCCTATGTGTCATTACCGCCCTGTGGCTTAGAGCAGATGCCAGCTGCTAACTTCTCAAACTCCAGGCATCACTCATAAAAGCATGTTTTAAATTCTAGAGAGGATGGCTTCCCTCAAACTCTCTTTTTTGCTTTGAGGTTCTACTACCTGCTGTTCATGTATTACAAATTAAACAAATATTTTCTTGGCACGCAGGTGTTGTGTTGGACTCTGGGAATTCAAAATGAACTTAGACCTGGCCCTGCCAGGGAGATGCCCAGGCCTGTCTGGTGGGGGGGGGACTGACAGGTGAACGGATGAGGACTTTGTGGGTTACAAGTGCCATGATAGATAGAAGTATGGGAAGACTGAGGTACAGTGGGGAGAACGATTCATTATACCCCAGGGTTTTGAAGCTCTTTGTAGAAGAAAGGGTCATCAAGAAGCTTTTGGAGAGAAGTGTGGATGGATGCTGTCCAGTGGGTGGGCAGAGAAGGGAGCCAGGGCTAGGAAGCAGGCTGAGCAGGATAAAGCCAGAGGTCTTCCCTGAGGGTTTTCGTCTCATGCCAAGGAGATGGGAGTCACTGAAGCAGCAGGGGGTGGCTTGGCCGTGTTTTAGAAGGACTGCCCAGGCTGCTGTGTGGAGGGTTGTTAGGGGCTTTGGGGCTAATCCAGTAGGAATTTCATGAAGGCAATTGCAGTAGGGCTGGAGAGGTAAGAAAAAGTGGGAGAGCTGATAGGGTGGTGTCTAAAGGAGGTGGTGGTGGGAAGAGGAGGGTATAGAGGATCAGGTCTACGGAAATAGGGATCCCAGAAGGAGAACAAGTTGGGAGGGAAGATGGTGAGTGTGGCTTGACATCCTGAGTTGGAGATGCCTGGGGATGGAGAGTCCCCACTAAGCTCAGGTAGGATCACATGGAGAGCGAGGATATTCTCGGGATGAGATGGCTAAGGGAGGGCACTCAGCCCGGATTCTGGTGGTGCATGGACTCCCCGAAGCCGTGGAATATCTTGTCCGTGTCTGCACATTTCAGGCAGAGGATTGAGTATGGACCTTGAAGAAGCAGGAGAAAGTCAGGTCTTGGATGCCAGGGGCATCACGAGTTTTTCAGAAGAGCGGAGTGGGCATCCTCGTTCTCTGCGATGGGAAGAGAAGAGGCGAAGCTGCTTGGATGTAGAGCTCTGGTTCCGGATGTGCAGGAATTCACGGATGATTGTCCACATTCTCTGATAGCAGTTGGAAAGGAAGTCGTCTGATGGGGCGAGAGGGGGCGAGAGCAGGGTGTGAATGTGAGGGAGGAGGTGGCCAGGGCAGATAAAGGGTTTGCTGAGCTGCCACGAGGCCCTTGAGACAGGACAGCAAACTTACGAAGAGGTGCTGGTTCGTGCAGGTGTGGGTTTTCTCCTGACCCTGCCCAGCAAGCAACATCCATCTCAACATCTGAGAGGTGGAACCAAGATGGAGAAAATCACAGCTGTGGGACTTGAAGGGACCTGAATCAAATATGCCTCTGCTTCTTGTTGCCTCTGTGACCCTTGACGAGTGACCTAATTTCCTGAGCCTGTTCCCTGTACCTCCGATACATATTTTATCTAGAAATAAAATGCGTGAAGCACGGAGCCTGGCTTGTAACCTGCATGCCGTAAAGAAAAGTTGCTATGACTATGGGCATCGTTGTTCTTAGAGTCTGGAAGGCTGCAGTGACAAAAATTTAGCCCCCAACATTCTAAACCACTTGGCGATTCCCTACTCTGCTCCTGATAAGATGGTGGAGAAAGGAAAAAGATTTGAAGGCAAAATGTTTTTATGGTCGTCGTCATCTCTGTCATATTGTTCTTTTATACTTTTAGGACAATAATCAATAATTAAATGGCCATTCATGCTTTTATTTCCAGGATGCGTTTAATCCCCTTTAAAGATCTGGAAGCTTCCAGGAGCGCATGGTCGAATTTCATGCATCCGCCCCACTCCCTACCCCACTGCCGGGCAGTCATTCAGCTGTTTGAGAGATTCATGGTGCTTGCCTTTCTTATCAGCAGCTCGTTGGTGTTTGCTGAAAAGCCACCTCCAAACTGACTGGCACCTACAAAGAGGAACCTCTGGAGAATGTGATTGTTGCCAAGATAACTTTCTCCAACTTGTAGAATTGTTCTAATCTCAGTTTGTGATAAGGGGTGAATAGTAATGCCCAAGCCTGAGCCGGACAGCTTTAAAGCTTTCTTAAATAAGTTTTCTCCCCCCACCTCTTGCATCTCATTCTCATTTCACAGATGGAAGCTTTCTGGAAACAGATGGAAAACATCCAGCACTTTCTGGTGGACCAATTTAAGTGTTCCAGCTCCAAAGCCCGACAGCTCATGATGACTCTGACAGAAAGAATGATTGCAGCTGAAGGGCTATTGCGTGATTCTCAGGATTTGCAGGCTCTGGTAACGCTGGAGGGGGCAGGGAGGGAACGTGATATTCAAACTAGAGACGTGGAATCCGGAAGCTTGGAGCACCGTAGGGGTCATTAAGTTCAACACTTGCAGATTGTAGAAAGGGATATAGAGGCCAGAGAAAAGCAGTGTATCCATCCATCAGTCCATCATCTATCCATCCATCCATCTATCCATCAGTCATTTATCTGTCCGTCCATCCATCTAACCATTCCTTTAGTGGAGACACTGGCCCGCCCCACGTCACTACAGCGTAGGGCACTGGTGGTTCTCAATCCTGGCTGCACGTTGAAGTTATCTGAGGAGGTTTAAGTAGTACTGATGCTTGGGTCCAAGATGGGTCCCCACCCCAAAGATTCTTAGTCTGGATTTTTATTTTTTTTATTTTTTTTTTTGCGGTACGCGGGCCTCTCACTGTTGTGGCCTCTCCCATTGCGGAGCACAGGCTCCGGACGCGCAGGCCCAGCGGCCATGGCTCACCGGCCCAGCCGCTCCACGGCATGTGGGATCTTCCCGAACCGGGGCACGAACCCATGTCTCCTGCATCGGCAGGCGGACTCTCAACCACTGCGCCACCAGGGAAGCCCAGTCTGGATTTTTTAAGGTTCCAGGTGACCACAGTGAGTAGTCATAGTTGATGCTCACTGGTGTGGACAGAGCTTTGGTTAGCTCTCCTCGACGGCCCCATGTACCACCTAGGGGGCTTAAAATAATGCCCATGTCACGGGCCTCTTGCACAGAGATCCAATCTGATTGGTCTGAAGTGGAGGACCTGGCATTGCTGTTTTTAAAACTCCCCAAACAATTCTGATGTATAGCTAGGAATGCAAACCACTGGCGCAGAGGAATCCACAAATCCAAATCCGACTTTGAATCTAAGCTTAGCCACTTGAAGCTGTGTGATCTCGAAGAGGTTACTTAACCCATCTGAGCTTCAGTTACTGTACTTAAAAAAGGTGGTCCCAGGAGTTGCTGCAGGCAGGGCCCGGGGAAATGCTCGGTCACTGTCGGGTTTTGTTGTGGAGGTTTCGGTCTAGCCCTGCTGTGTGCAAAGGCCAGGGCACCTACCCACCCATTTCCCCTTCCTCTGACCTTGAGAACTCATGAATTACATTTCAGACCTGTGCACCTGCCCAGGGCACTCCTGACTCAGAAACCTGCAGCAGCCGCCCTGCCCTCAGCTCAGAGACTCAGCTCCTCAGACGTGAGGAGAAGGCGCTGCTGAGTGGAGCGGTCCCTGCTGCTTCTGCACAAACTGCTCTGCTTCTCAAAGTGTGGTCCGCAGACCGGCAGCATCAGCGTCACCTGAGAGCTGGTTAGAAATGCAGAATCTCGACCCCACTCCCGAATCAGGATCTGCATTTTTAACAAATTCCCAGGTGCACACAGCTGTTTGAGAACTTTCTTTGCTTTTGCTTTTGCTTGTCACGTACAAGCAAAGTTTCCTTTCCCTCCTCCGCACTGCTGAAAGATAGACACACAGATATTTCATTCCCGAAGAGCAGAGGAGCCAGCTAAGCGACTCACCTAGGACTCCCATGTTGCCTAATGATATCGCTCAGCCTGTGCCCCAGGCTTCCTGGTTTGCCGTCCAAGGCCCTTTGAATTGGATTTTGATTTGATAAGGCTGCCGATATGAATGCTTATCAAAGAGAAGGATCTTTTTCCTTTTATTCTTTTTTTCTTTGTATTTAATTATTGCTCCATCAGCAGGATATTGATGTAGAAGAAAAACGTATCCTTAGCTGACTCTGGCCCGAGTGTTAGCCGGTCACTTCCACATAGGAAGAAGGGAAATAATTTTCTCCAGGTTATCTGTAGGCCTTTCCTTCTGTCAGCATTTCATGAGCACCTGCTGTGTGCCACATCCTGTTACAGGAACAGTGTTGCAGACTGGAGCTAGAAACCTGAGCTCATCCCACAGTTGCCTTTTATTAGCTGTATGACGTTGAACAGGTTACTTAACCTCTGTGACTCAGTTTCATCATCTGTAAAATGGGAATCTGAATAGCATCAGCTCTGAGAGTGTTAGAAAGTGGATGACATGTAAGACCTTTAGAACAGAGCCTGGCCCAGGGGAAGTGCTCAGTATGTGATACGGATTAGACAATGGCAGGCCAAGTGTCAGCAAACAAAATAGCCGTAAACAAGTCATCGTAATGATGTGTGGAAAGAGCTGCAGTCTGTGTTTGTACAGAGAGGGACGGGTTGGCTCTGCCTGTATGTCAGAGTATGTTGTTGATAAACTCCAGAAGAATTCAAATTCTCAGCCTGGAGACATCTGAGAACTCTGGCCTGGGCAGTCGGAATGTGTCGCATGGAGTTGCTGAATATCAGAACTGGAAGAGCCCTGGAAAGGGCCCCAGAGGTCATCAGAATCAGCTTCTAGGGATGCTCGAGAGAAAGAGGATGGTAGGAGGGATGTGGGGACCTGCTGTACATAATTATGACGACAGCTTGCATTCATGAGCACCTACTGTCTTCTGGTTGCTATTTTAAGTGCTTTAACCTATTTTAACTTATTTAATGCTCACATCCACTCTGTAAGTCAGGCGTAGGTGAGGACACTGTGCCCAAGGTCATGCAGGTCTGGAGCCAAGTTTGAGCCCGGGCACGTCTGAGGACTGGCTACAGCTCTCAGAGCCAGCAGTGGCCCCCTCGCCTCCCACGCAAGTCCCTTTACTCCTCCCACCTTCCATCTGATGCCCCTCTGCTCATGCTTGCCTCTCGACTCTACTCCCATCTTTCCTTGAATATAAATCCAGAGGCTGAGCTGTCACTCTCCAGCCGGGTGGAGTGACCGTGATGCCTTAGAGGTGGCTGCTCTGGGCCCTGGGCACTGTCCCCCACGCCCTGAGCCTCGCTGGATCCCTTGCCGTGCACACCTGCACCGAGCGCTTATCCTCTTGCGCCCTCTAGCGGTCATGGGCCCGCTGACGACCGTCGGGCTCATATAGTTGGCGGAGAGGAAGGTTCAGAGCCGCTGTCCCTGGGCTATTTGGGTGGCGTTCCAGAATAAACCTCAGTGCTCTTGTCCATAACTGGGGGATCATTGTCCTTGCCCTGTTCACACGTTGCTCAAACACAGACCAATGCAGTTCAGCAAACAGTGAGCCCCAGGGCTGGTTACCGGGTGTTGCAGGTATGGCCTCTGTCTCAAGGGCTCTCAGTCCAGCCTGGGACCATCCCTATGCTTAGACAGAGGCACAGGAGCAGCAGAGATGGGAGGAGGGGGCCGTGGAGGTGGAGGGGGTCAGGGAAGGTGCCACACAGCACGTAAGGACGAGCAGGACCTGGCCAGGCAGGGAAGTGAGAGGAGACCGGGAGGGTGTTCCAGGTGGAGGCTCGTGTGTGCAAAGGCCGGGTGTGCTGGGCAGCCAGGAGCAAGGAGGTGTGTGGGACGAGGCTGGAGACTCAGCCAGGCTTGGTCCTGAAGGGCCTCGTGCACCGTGCCCAGGAATTTAGACTTGGTTTGAAGGCAATGACTGCAGGGTTTGGGCCCCAGGATGGCAGAGCCACGTTTGCACCTCAGAAAGGCCCCCTGCCTGCCGTGCGGGGCGGGGCAGGGTGGAGCGGAGCGGGCAGGTGGGAGGCTGGCAGAGCAGGGATGGCCCTGGGCAGTAGCCCAGGGCGGAAGTGACCTGGGCCTGAGCTGGCCGTGGCTCTGGGCCAGCTGGAAGGAGATGGAGCGGAGGGGTGTGAAGGAGGCAAGGGTGCCGGCGTGGTGGGGAAGAAGGGCGGAGGCGAACTCAGGCCCCGTGCCGGGGGTCCTGGGGGCCCACCCCTAGGTGGGAAAGGTGTCCTTCTGAGGCACAGGGCATGCAGCTTTAACGTACGTGGTGCACGTGCTCTCATTCTACAAGGTTCCTGGAGTGGCTGCTCTCTGAGATGCGAACACAGGAGACGCAGACCTGCAGGGTCCGCCCCTGCCTCTGGTGGACATGTCCTCCATGGGGGAGGCGTCCTGTCCGAGAGCCGTGTTCTAAGTGAAGGACAGCATGGTAGGGCAGGCAGGCCTCTTCTAAAGTCTGACGGCTGGGGTCCCCCCTCCAGGTCAGGCTTACCCGGCAAATCTATTTAATCCCCAGCACTCAGGTTCCCGGAGGCTCGAAAGCGAAAAGTCCCGCGACCTTTATTGTTTCTCTAATGTTTCTCCTCCTGGGCTGTGGAGGCCCAAGGCCCTGTCGACTGGAGAGGGATGACAATGGGAAAGGGGAACTTCCCTCTTTGGTCATGTGCATTTATTAAATCCCTCCCCAGAAGCGTGGCCCACTCACCGAGTACCCAGCGCTTTCCTTGTGTTATGCGGCGTCAGCCTCACCACGTCCCCGTGCGGGACCATTTTGTCCCCATCTGAGGCACACACAAGAAGCTCGTGAGAGCAGTTTGGCCTGTGCTCTGCTCCTAGGGAGGTGGGGCCCCAGGACCAAGCCTGTGACTGTTTACAGACCCTCATGGCCAAGTACTGACCCAGGGCGTTCCAGCCCCTTGTCGCCTGTGTTTCTCTTCTTAGGACACCCTGGAGAGGACAATGGGGCGGGCACACGTGGCCAAAACAATTGAGTTCCTGAAGCTGCAGATCCGGGAGGAGACCAGATGCCGCCTGGCCGCCATCTCCCACAGCCTGGAGCTGCTGACCGTCGAGGGGAAGCTGTCGGGGCGGCAGAGGGAGGAGTTGCTGACCCAGCAGCACAAGGCCTTCTGGGAGGAGGCGGAGCGCTTCGGCAGGGGTGAGCGAGTGGGCCAGGCCCGGGTGCCCGGCACCCCGTGTGTGCTGCAGGCCGTGTGGGCCAGGGTTGATGGCGGCACTCGCAGGTGTCAGGAGCAGCTCCCATGAGGCTAGCACAGGCTGCCATCCCAGGTCACCTCCTAGGGTCCGGGATTGCCTGTTGCACATCGCCATCAGTGATTCAGGCTGCCAGAGAAGCACCCGGAACATGCAGAGGGCGAAGGAGGCGGGAACGCCCAGAAGCCCTGCATGTGGCACGGGGCCCGGCTCAGCTGCTGGTGGGTGAGCGTGGACAGGGGCCAGTCACGTGGGGAAGGAGAGGGAACCCAACGTGGCTGTTTCCCACATGTGTTACTGCTCCCGGGCCGACCCTGGGAGATGGGCAGATCAGGGCTCAAGACATCAAGGGCATCTGGGAATTAGTCCAGGTCACACCGCTGGTGGGACCCGCAAGAGGAAACCCAGGTGTTTCACCTGCAGGAGGTGACCACATGGAAAACTTTCTGTTGGCTGGAACTTTGGACCATGTAGAATCTGAATGCATCTGGCCTTGGGGGTCACCACACACAGTGGTCTGGGCTTTATCAGTGGGAAGCGAGTGGCTGGGATGGGATGGTGAAGCAGCCCCCTAGGTGGGGCTCTGTTGAACTTGGACAAGATGGGGGAGACAAGGAGACAGTCAGGGGTGGAGGGAGGACCCTAGGCAGAGGGAGGACTCCGGTCTCTCCTGGCCACCTGGCCACACTCTTTTCTTTGGTGCTAGAGGCTAAACAGACTCTCAGGTCAAACCTAAGGAAGTGTGCCTGCATTAGGGCAAGTGCAGAAGGAGGTATGACGTGTGTGTGTGGCGGTGGGGATGGTGTGAGATGCTGAAACCAACGCTTCCAAGGACTGCAGACTCCTCGTCGCCAGGCCCTCACTTCAACAGCTTCTTTGCTCAGCATCTCCTCCAAAACCCAAGTGGACAGAATCTGACCAACCTCGTCCTTGGCTCTACTCCCAGGAGCCTTCTCTGGGGTCCCACGCTGCGTGTGCCCCCTCTTCCTCCCACCCCCGGCCCGTCCTGCCACCGCCCCGGCCCTCATGCAGCATGATTTCTTCTCCTCCTGCATTCCATGAACATCTTGAGAGCTGGGCTGGGTCCTGCTCACTGGTAGACCCCAGTTCCTGGCCCTGTACTTGGCACACTGCTGGGGCCGAATGACGCAGGTGGGCTGAAGGGTGGTTTTAGGCCCCGCCCCTCTCTCCCCAAGTTCACCTTCCCCTGCCACAGGGGTTCTTGCCCTTGGGTTCACCCTGCTTCTCTCCTGCTGATCTAATAACTCACCCTGGCAGTTTTTGAATCTCGACTCCAGTCTGACGTGTCACTGTCTTCCTGAAGACTCAGGCTCTCTGTACCCTGTGTCGCCTGTCCCTCCCTCTGCCACCTACCCCTCCCTCACACTCTTTTCTCCGGGAAAATACCCCTTTGTTTGCTTCTTGGTCAGGTTGGCGGGCCGCCCTGCACAGCAATTACATGAAACCTCTTATGTTGCTCTGAGTCCTGGACCCCAGGGGGAGGGCCCTGAATGATAAAACCAGAATAAAAAGGGGACTTGCCCCAAAGTTTCTGACCCTCCACGTGCTGGCAGAAGCAGCCAGTGGAGGTTTCGCCGGGGGAGCAACCTTGTTTTATTTCAATTTCAGAGTTTGTCCAGCGAGGCAGAGACCTGGTCAAAGCCTCACTGGTTCACCAGGCAGAGGGGATGGCAAGGCTCACGCTGGCCCAGCAAAAGGAACAGAGGAGCTTCCTGGCCACGGCACCGCAGACCGCCGACCCCGAGGAGTTCCTCCAGGTGACCTGCTCCTGACTCACTCCCACGTCCGCGGGCACAGCCGTCCCAGGGGGCCACGCGGGTTGATCAGGGTGGCAGGAGGGGACTCGGCCCCCTGCTACTGCGCTTGGGTAGCCAGAGGCCTTGGCATCTGCCAGACGGGAGGTCTCTCTTCGCCTCCCACCTGTCAGCCCAGTGACCTTAGCCAGCTCCCTTGGACTCTGTATCCCTAGCTTCCTGGTCTGTAAGCCAGTGGCTCGAGCAGCACCACCCTCACTGGGACGATGGAAAGACGGTGGGAGGGGCCGTGGAGAGGGCTTCACACAGATGGCGCAGGGCAAGGGCCCAACCTGCGATGCAGACCAGCGTGCGATGTCCCCAGAGGGGACAGGCGTGTCCTGCATGTAAGGCAGGCTGTCACACAGGGATGGGCCCCCTCGCTGGGTCAGGTGGCAAGTCAGGGGAGGACCCTGCATGGGGGGATGAGCAGGCAGGACCAGCGAGGTGGCCAAGGTAGCCAACGCTCGTGGTCTTGACTGGAAAAAAGACAAGGAGACCGGCTGGAGGGCAGGAAGCAAGGTGTCACCCTGCTTGAGGGATAGCAAGTGAGCTGGCGCCAGCACAGGCTGGAAGGACCAGGGCTTGCAGTTCGCAGAGAGAGAGCAGGACTCTGCCTCAGTGTTTCCCTGTTGGTGGAGGGGGCGGGGATAGGCAGGGCTGCTTGTCAGTGGCCGTCCCCCGGGGTTGGCGAGCATTTGGGTGCTGAGGTAGCAGGACCTGGGTTTGAATGCTGACTCTGCTGCTGTGTCTGAGTGACCTTGCTAACCCTCTGGCTTCCTCATCTGTGCAATGGGAATCGTAGCACCCACCTTGCCGGGTGGTTAAGGCTCAGCCAGACCAGTAAGGGGCAGCCACGGCCTGACTGTTTCTCTGGGTCCTTCTCTCTTCGCTAGCATTTGCTTGTCTCAGCTCTGCCGAGGGGATGGCAGGACTGTAGCTGGGTCCAGGCTCAGGCCAGAGCCCAGACACATGCCCTCCTTGGGGGCCGGCATGGTGGCGGCAGCTATACCCGAGTGAGAAGCCAGCGGCCAGAACAGAGGAGAGGTCTTCACGTCCCTGGTTCCCTGGTCCAGTGCCTTTCCCCACCCACAGAGCCTCCTCCCAGGGCCCACGCCTGGGGTTTCTGGGGTTTGTCATACCGTGGGGTGGGGGGCTGTTTCTGTCTTTAAGAAGATCCATTTGAAATGAGAGTGAAAAGATACGATTATACAGCAGTTTGTTACTCTGAGATCTCTAGGCCCTTCTCTCTGACATCACATTGCTCAGTGCAAGTCCTGAGTATGGAGACGGTGACAGCGTCAGCTCTGCAACCCAGGACTTCAGCACAGCCAGGACCTGGTGCTCAGGAAACCTGGTGCTCAGGAAACATGCTGGTGCTCAGGAAACATGGGACCAAGGGGGGAAGGGTTGAGCGCATGCATGCATGCATGCATGAAGGAATGAGGGAATAACTGAATGAACAAATGAATCAATGAATGATGGATGGAAGAACAAAGGAACACATAATTGAATGAACAAAGAAATTAATGAAGAACCAACAAATGAAAGAAAAGTCAAATGAATGAAGGAAAGAATGAATGAACACGTGAACGAATGGATGGATGGATGGATGATGGATACAAAGAACAAATAATTGAATGAATGAACAAACAACAAAGAAGTGATTGAATGAACAGGGAACTGATGGATGAGCACAGACTTTGGCACCACGTGCAGCCCCTCCCTCTCAGCTCCCCTCCCACTCTGCCCCCACCAAGGCCAGAGGGTTCTAACTGCCTGGTCTCTGTTGCTGTAGCTCCTTGAGCTGGGACTGTGTTGGCCCCCCACCTTCCTTCCAGGGACCCCTCCTTGTTCTTCAAGACTCAGCTTACTCATTTCCCCCATGGGGCCTCTTCCCCTACAGCTGCCCCCTAAGAGGAGTCCACCCTCTGTGGTTTCACCTTGCGGTGCCTTCTGACTGTGTCTGGGGCACCTGGCGCACGCCTCCCTGTCACTCTGCTGGGCTCCTTGAGGTCCATTGGTCAGAGCGGAGTCTGGCTGGCCACTGACCACACTGACCTCCAGTGGCCCTGCTTGGCCTCGGGCTCCGCTGGGTGGGCCTCCCAGGGCCTGGATGGTGGTCCCCAGCAACTGAAATCAGAAAATGATGTCTGGGTGGCCAGGAGAGAAGGGTGACAGGAGTGCTGGTCGCACCTTCTCCTGCTAGGTACACAGACAGAATCACAGTCTGTGGTTTTCCTGGAGGTCGGATTCACTGGTCCCGGCCTCAGCCACAACTCACAAGCCATGAAGGTCACATACATCCCTGTGCCTCAGTTTCCTTGTGTATAAGTTGGGGTGAACATCCTTCCAACCTGAGAGGCGGGGTCTGTTGAGGTTTTTCTGGGAAGAACATCAGCATTTTCCTTCCAGATTCAGCTCCTGTTTTACTCACAGGGTTTTCACGAGGTCCTGGAGAGGCAAAGACTGAGTCGGAGTGACCTGGAGGAAGAGGAGAATGTCAGAGCCACCAAGGCCGTGGCCGCGCTCTGCCAGGTATGTGGTTTCCAAGTGGGACTGGCAGGAAAACCTCAGGATCTGGGCATGTGTGAGAACCTCACGTCCTCCCGGGCTGGGGACTCCGAGACCCTCTTTGGCAGAAACCAGGGAGGGAGGTTGGCCCAGGTCACATCTGAGGCCCCTTCCATTTCTGAGGTGCTCGGGACCCTCACCTCCAAATGTCCCTAGAGGCAAAGGTCTTTGGAAGTCAGCTCACCCAGGATGAAAATAGGCCAGCATTTGTGGGCATCATGAGTGTAGAGCGGTGATGAGGAAGGGAGGGTTGGGCTTGAAATGGAGACCTGAGTTCCAGTGCTGGTGCCACCTCTTTCTCCCTGGGCAACCTCGTGCAGCTCTGGAATGATGGCTGGCTTTGAGATAACAGGAAGAGAGCACCCGAGCCCTCCAAAGCCAGAGGGGCTCCCGGGATATGGCAGTGACCAAGACAGGCAGAGCTCCTTGCCCTGGGCAGGACACAGAGCTGCTGGGAAGGTGGAATGTGGCCCCGGTCAAGAAGGAAGGTCACAAGTGCCACCGTGGTGGGGAGCACCCTGGAGAAGGTTCACCTGGACACAGAGTGCTTGTGTCTGCGTCCTGGCTCTCCTCCCTCCTCACTGTGTGGCCTCCAGCACATTACTTGGCCTCTCTAGTTCTCAGTTTGCCCATCTGCGAAATGGGGCCAGTGATGCCCATCTTCATGGTGGTGGTGTGAACACCAAATGCCCGTGAGGCCCTTGGACAGCAGCTTGCACCTGGGACATGCCCAGTCCAAATTGGCTGCCCTTACAACATCCCTGCTGACGGGTGCAAAGAGGAGGGTTGAGAGACGTAGGGGTGAAGGTGAGGTCAAGGACGGCCATCCACTGGAGGTGATGCCTGAGATGGGCTTTGAATCAGGAGGTGAGCTCCAAGTGGACCAGGAGTCAGGGGGCAGCCCAGACAGGACATAAGGAAGGACAGGGAGTGCAGCCCCTCGTCATGATGGCGACTGTGCAGGGTTCAATGGTGTCTGTGAGTTTTCAGAGGCTGCCATATCAAAGTACCCCAGCCTGTGCCTTAAACACAGACATTTATTTTCTCACTGCTCTGGAGGCTGGAAGTCCAAGATCAAGGTATCATCTAGGTTGGGTTCTAGTGAGGCCTCTCTTCCTGGCTTGGAGATGGCTGCCTTCTCACTGTGTCCTCGCATGGCAGAGAGAGAGCTTAGGTGTCTCTTCCTCTTACAAGGACACCAGTCCTATCAGGTTAGGACCTCACCCTGTGACCTTTCTTAAGCTTCATTATCTCCTTAAAGGCCCTATCTCCAGATATAGTCACATTGGGGGTTAGGGATTTAGCATATGAATTTTGGAGGGACATAATTCAGTCCATAATAGTGTACCTCAAATTTCATGTCCACCAGGGACCTCAGAATGTGAACTTATGTGGAAATAGGGGGGCTTTGCAGATGTGATTAGTTAAGAAGAGATCATTCTGGATTAGCGTGGGCCCTAAATCTAATGACTGGTGTCCTTATGAGAAAGTCATTGTGGAGACAGACACACAGGTAGGTGGCCGTGTGAAGACAGGCAGAGACTGGAGTGATGTGGCCACAAGCCAAGGAACACCTGGGGCCTCCAGAAGCCGGAAGGGGCAGGAAGTATCCCCCCAGAGCCTCCAGAGGTAGCTGACATCTTGATTTCTGATTTCTGGCCTCTATAGCTGTGAGAGAATAGACTTCTCTAGTCTTGGCTACCCAGGAAACTGATACCGGAGCCAGTCTTGTTCAGAGCCAGCCACTGTTGTAAGTGCTTTCTGAGTATTTGATCATTTTATCTTCATGAGAATCCTGTGAGGCAGAAACTGCATTTTCCTTCCTTCACAGATAAGGAGCCAGGGAGGATTTTCTTGAGAAAAGTGCAGGGTGGGATTCAACTTGTCAAAGCCCCAGGCTCCCAGGCAGGAAAGGAACACCACCATGCCTGGGGGGAGTCAGGACTCAAATCCCTGGGCTGGGAATGAGCACACTGAATTCCAGTCCCCTTCTGGGTACTAACATGCTGTGTGACCTTGAATTGGTTACATAATCTCTCTGTGCTGGCCCAACCACCCTGCTCAAGTCCTACAGCCAACAAGCAGAGAGATGGGATCTAAAGTAAGTCTCTCTAACCTCAGTGCTGATGTCCTCGCCGTGACCCATGCTGCTGAGCGTGGGCTGTGAATACCGCAGTGAGGACAGGCTCTGGACTCAGATGGCCTGGGGTCCAGTCCCAGCCCAGCCATTGACCAGCTGTGTGGTCGGCAGCAGGTTATCTAACTTGTACCTCAATTTCCTCTGATGCACAGCAGAGCCTGAGGACCGCTGCCTTGGGGGGATGGGGTGAGAGTCCAATGGACTTAAGACTCATGGGCAGGTGCCATTCGTGATGCGCCCACCTGAGCTCTTGTCCAGCAGGGGACAGTGTGTCCAGCAGGCTGACACTTCCTCTTTTGAGCTGCAGTTAGAATCTAAAGTCTTGGTCGACTAAATGCCACTTTCGTCCTCCACAAAGCAAGGGTAAAACACTGAGCACTGCTACAGGGAGGAAATACATGCGGAAGCGCCGGGCCGGTCTCAGTGGGTGGCAGTGAATACACATCATTTTCAGTAAAGACTTGATGATGCTGATGTGGCCACAGCCTCATGCCCCAGCAACGTCCTTAGGGTATTGTACACTTGGCTTACCGTTGCCAGCCCATTGAAGTTTGGGCCGAGGAAGTAAAGACACCCTTGTTTCTAGCATCAGGAGAGCCCAGCAGGTGTGAGTGAGGGCTGATGGCTGCTGGAGTCTCTGTCTTGGAAGCAGGCACTTGGAAATGCCCTGCATGAGGAGGGGTCAGTGGCAAGGTGAAGGGGGGCCAGCAGTTCTGTGCATCTGTGCAGGTCCTTCTGAAAGAAATGGCCCAAGGCCTGTGCCCGCTTCTCTCCCAGAGTCAGTGCAGAGCTGTTTCCTATGATTCACGTCGTCATTGCACAACAGGCCCCTCTGGTACCAGATAACTTTGGTTTATCTTACATCCCTTAATTGTGGAAATCGTTGCCTTGGGTATTGGAAACTGCTTTATCTGATATTTCCAAAAGGTGGAGGTTGAAATCCTCTGGTGTGGTGGAAAGAAGCCAATTGGAAGATTGGAATGCTTGGCGAGGACATTCCCGGGTGGGCGTCCAACATTCCTAGGTGGGCGACCTTGGGCAAGAGCCTTAACTGCTCCAAGCCCATTTCCTTATCTGCGAGATGGAGACAGAGAGCCTGGTGACCATTATGGTGGCGCAGGAGGGCAGGGCCGAGGGCCTCACATGGCAGGCGCTCAGTTAGCACCTTCCCTTCTGCCCCATCACTGAGCGTGTTGATCAGGAAGCCTTGAGCCCAGGGGTGGTGAGCATGAATCTGGACCCGGGGCCTGGGGGAGAGTGTGGCTTCCTCGCCGACCAGCTGTAAGCTTGCAAGCCTGTTGGTTCATTCATTCAATGAATATTATCGAGCACTGCTTTGTGCAACCCACAGTCTCAGCACCGGGGCCTCAGCAGTGAACCAAACAGATAAAGTGCTTATTTTTGTGGAGCTGGAGAGACAGCAGCACATGTGGGGTTCCAGCAGCCGCAGCAGCAAGGACGCCAGTGTGGCAGCTCTGGGGGAAGGGGAGACAGGTACAGGCTAAGGTCAGAGTCTTGTAGGGCCTTGCAGTCCATCCGAAGACGTTTGCATTGACTTCTGAGGGAGATGGGAAATTGCCGGCATGTTTTGAGTAGGGAAATGACTTGCCTTATGTTCCCAAGGATCCCTCTGGATTCTGTATGGCGGATGGACTGTAGGGGGCAAAAGTGGAAGCAGGGAGGCCTGGGGAGGCATCGCAGTGGTCCAGGCAAGAGATGCTGGGGGCCTGGGCCAGGATGGTGCGGGTGAGGATGGTGAGGAGGCCTGGGGTTGGGGTCTGTTTTGATGGTCAGTATCTGGGTCTCCTCTTAAAATGGGGATGGTCACTATCCGGGTCTTCATATGGCTATTCAGAGGTTTGAATAAGTTCACACATGCAAAGCATGTAGAAGAGTGTGAGGCCCACAGTGAACACTTAAATCTGTTATCATGGTCCTGGTTAGTATTACTCACCGTCTAAGCAGGTGTGTCTGCACAGAATACACTCATGAGGTAACCTGCCTTACAGTCTGGCTGGCTCCTTCCCAGACCTGGTCACACAGAGGCATAATTCCCCCCTTTCTTTGGGCACTGATCATGATATTGTAGGCACGGCGGTTGAGAGATAAATTTGATCACCACCTAACGGTTCTCAGGCTGCAGAGAAAAGTGCATTTTTCTAAATTCCCACTGTCTCTTGGCCTCTAAACAAGCAGTGAATTCTCATTTTGACTGAGATGGATGCCACTAAATGACACGTCTCGGTGCCTTGTAGAGAGATTCCTGAAATGAGCCCAGAGTCTTCCTGATAATGACAGGCGCAGAGCTGAGTTTGCCACTGTTGCATCACAGGGTGCCCTGGAGACCTGCTTGTTTATTTGTTCATTTCTGACTGTCCTCCCCCTACTGTTTCTCCTGAAGGGCTCCTGGGGGAGTAGGGTGATAACAGCCCTGCCAAGGTCAGCCGTCTCAGCTTCAGAGTCTCATGGGAAGTTAGGGCTGAGGAAAATAAGAGAAAAAGTGAAGCTCTGTCCTCAAAGAAGACAGGAATAATAATGATAAGCACTCATGAAGTGTTTGGGAGTAGACCACCCTTGCTTCTGATACCAAATGCAAGTCCAGAGGTCCCCAAGACCACCCTCAGGTTCTTCAGTTCTCTAGAAGGACTCATACTGAAAACTGTTCTGCTCACGGTTATGGTTTATTACAGCAAAAGGATACAGATTTAAGTCAGCCAAGAGAAGAGGCACATGGGCAGAGTCTAAAGTTCTAAACACAAAGCTCCCAGTTATCCTGTCCTGGTGGAGTCATGGACAGTGCTAACTTCTCCTGGGAACAATGTGTGGCATTACACACTGAGCATTGCCATCCAGGGAAGCTCACCCAAGCCTTAGTGTCCACAGTTCTTATTGGGGCTCAGTCACATAGATGTGGTTGGCCACCGACGTGGCTGACCTTAAGCCCCAGCCCCTCTAGAGGTGGAGCTGATGCCACATGGCCCAAGGGCCCCACCCGAAATCGCATCACTGTCATAGATTGTCTGAAGCTGCCCAAGGTTCCCAGGTAAATAGAGACCCTCTTATCAGGCAGGACATTCCAAGAACTTAGAAGTCACTTCCCAAGAACTTAGAAGTCACTTCCCAAGAACCGTGGACCAAGGCCAGGCCTCTCTTTCAGCAAGGTCAGTTCTTCACTGCACAGCACTGAAAGGTTAAAGTATTTTGTTCAAGGTCACACAGCTGGGGGCCTGGGTTACAGGCCCAGGGCTGTAACCTTCAGTTGGGGAGAAGTGATTTTGTGGACAAGAGGAAGGCGGGGGCGTGGAGTCCTTGCTGGGAGGGCTGCGGTGTGTTCTGCAGAATCCAGCTGGGGATGACACATTACAGGCAATCAGGCAACAGTGATGAGTAAATGAATGGGTGAATCAATGCATCAGTGAATATATCAATCAGCTGAAACATTGGCATCCTGAAGATGGTGTGTTATTGCTGATAGAACAAACTACCGCAACTTAAACTTAAAAACAACGAAAGTTATTACCTTATGTTTCTGGAGGTCAGAAGTCCAAAATGGGTTTTAGTGGGCTGACATGAAGGTATCGGCAGGGCTGGTTCCTTCTGGAGGCTCCAGGGAAGAATTCATGTCCTTGCCTTCTCCAGCTTCTAGAGGTGCCTGCATTGCTTGGCTTGTGGCCTCTTCCTCCATCTCCAGGCCACAGCCATACTCTTCCTGCCTCTGCTTCCATCCTACATCTCCTTTCACTCTGACTGCCTGCCTCTCTCTTTCATTTACAAGGACCCTTATAATTATGTGGGACCCACCTAGATAACCCTGGATAATCTCATCTCAGGATCCTTGCTTTTCACTTAGTCCTTTCATCACATCCACAAAATCTCTGACTGTGTGGCACATTCAGAGGTTTCAGGGATTAGAACATGGACATCTTGGGGAGCCATTATTTTGCCTATCACAGGTGGGAAACAGTAAGTTTCCAAAGAGTAGAAGAAACTAGGTTTGGGAGAAATACCAAAACAATGATTTGGGGGCAGTGTTCTATTGGAAGTAGATCTTGAGAAGGAAATTGAAAAGTGTAGGCACCATACAGCTCCTGTCACTGGAAAGAGGATTTCCGTAGGTGCTACAGAGGGTGAGTCAATTCCATGGTCCTTTATCAAGGTGAAAGTGTGATAAATCATCACTAAGTATGACAAGTCTTAGAAAGATAGACTGGCATGCTTACGTCTACTTTACTGTAGCAAACTACGGGAACATGGCTTTTTGTTTTATTTTAGCAAGACTAGTAGAGTAATTAATTTATGTTTTCTTTATGTACAGAAGTAAAACTTGCCAGTGCCCACAGGGTACCACATGCTACCTGATTATACCTCTCCCTCCTTTTAGTAATTTTCACAGTCAGCTCACCTCCCTGCAAAGAGTTGCAAAACTGCAAAGGAGAGAAGAGTCACCCAGGAATCAGACAGGCCAGGTTGTGGGCCTGATTCAGCTCTGTACCAGCTGTGCGGCCTGGTCCATATCATTTAACCTCTCTGATGTAGGAATTCTTAGCTGCCTTCTTTTGTAGATTGACCATATGAAAGAACCCACTTAATACCCCAGAATGCCACCCATAGCTCTCAGGATAAAGTCCAACATCCTTAACCTGGCCATGGTGACCACCCAGCCTGGCCAATGAAGTGCTCACGTGGCCTGACCCATGAGACCCATCTGACTTGGCCCAAAGGCCAACCTAGTCTGGTCCCTGAGACCCAGCCAACCTGGCCCATAAAGCCCCCTGACGTAGCCCACAAGGCTCATGTGACACAGCCCACTCACCACTTGTTTGGAGGCATGTCCCTTGCTCCCTGCCTTCCAGCCAACCTCAGACATCCCTCAGCTCCCCAGAGGTGGCCCAGTCCCTCCTGCCCCAGTGCCTTTGCATGTGCTCTTCTGCGGCCTGAAATACCGTTCCCTCCATCCCCTCAGTTTGGCTTGTTCTCATATTGTCTCAGCTTACATGTCACTTCTTCAGGGAGCCCTTCTCCGACTCCCTCTCAGATCGGTTAGATTCCCTGGTCTGTCCCTCGGGCTCCCAGCCTCCCTGCCATCACACTTGCCATAGGATATTGTGAGTTCCTGTGCGACGTCTGCCCCCTCACCGGGGGTGCGTTCTCTAAAGTCAGGGTCCACGTCAGCTTTGTTCACCCAGTGGCCCTGGCACAGAGCCTTCCTGCAGTAGGTGCTCAAGAGACATTTGCAGGATGAACCTGTGAAGGCTGTGAGGATATGACACCTTTACACCAGAGCTTTCACCTTTAGGGCCCCTTCTGTCCGGTGTGGTATCACGTAATTATGACCACAGTAATGCTGTGCAACAAGATACCTCAAAACCCCGTTGCTGAAAATGACAGTGATTTATCCCCAGGGTCTGCATCAGCTGGTGGTTGGCTGATCTAAGCGTGACTAACACAACTTGGCCACGCACACAACTGTCTCTACTCTTCCTAGGACCAGTGGGCTGGCCTGGGAATGTTCTCCTCATAGCGATGACAGGGGTCTAGCCTCCAAACTAGCCCGTTTTACCTCCACCTCATTCTGTTGACCAACGCAAGTCACATGACTGACCCGAAGTTAAAGGGTTGGGGAGGCGCTTCCCACTCCCTGTGGGAAGGCATGCAAGGTTATGTGGCAAAGGGCATGGCTCTGGGGGAGAGGAAGACCTGGAGCCACTGTGCCCATCCACGCACACGTCTCCTGTGTCGCATGTCCTCAGGAAGCAGGTATCATTTTCCTCCTCTGTTGGGTGAAGCCCCAGAGAGGAAGAGAGTTGCCCCTTGTCACACTGCTGGCAAGTGACCCAGTGCAGGTGGGTTCCCAGGCTCCTGACCCTTGATCCAACCTACTTCCAGTTTTGTGGGTTTTTTAACATCTATATTGGAGTATAATTGCTTTACAGTGGTGTGTTAGTTTCTGCTTTATAATAAAGTGAATCAGCTATACATATACATATATCCCCATATCCCCTCCCTCTTGTGTCTCCCTCGCTCCCTCCCTATCCCACCCCTCTAGGTGGTCACAAAGCACCGAGCTGATCTCCCTGTGCTATGCGGCTGCTTCCCACTAGCTATCTATGGACTTATATATAAGTCCATGCCACTCTCTCACTTCATCCCAGCTTCCCCTTCCTGTTTTTAAGAGACCCAGTTTCACCTGTGCTCTCAGCACTGCTCTGTCCCAGGATCCTGTGCACACCTCACTCTGAAGTAGTTAACTGTGCATCTTCAAAACTGTCAGGGTGTGGTCCCTGCAGAGGAACATTTCTGGTTCCTGTGATGAACCGGAAACTCACAGGGAGCCGGGCCATGTCCGTGGGATCCTGGAAGTACATGTTTTATTCCCTCAGTCAGCACTCACCCTCATCAGTACATCTTCAGACCTGGCCACATCCGCGCCTTGTGTGAGCTCCTTCACGGGTGCAGGCTGCCAGGTCTTGACTCCTCTGCATGGCATTGAGCTCCCTGCCCCCCGGAAGGCTGACCCCCTGCTGCTCCTCTGCTTCCACACATCCTGTGCTTCCGCCCATGGGTCCAACTGGCTTTCTCCCAAGGGCACATGCCCACCTCTGCTGGGAACGCCCCCTTCCCTTCCCTCTCTCCTCCCCACCCTGCAAGCAAATGGAAACACACACTGCCTTTTCTCCAAAATGCTCTGTTCCGGGAAAAAAAATAGCAACAGGTTAACATTTATTGAGAGCCACACGCTAACTTTCCCAACCTCTCTGGAATGAGAATAGCCGGTGTTTATGAAGCGTTTGCTCTGTGCTGTGTGCTGTATCTAATCCCTGACAATCAGCCCTCAAGGCAGGTGCTGTCTTTACAGATGTAGTTCGCATCTTATTCCTTTTGCAGGTACGAAAACTGAGACTCCTTTTCAAAGGTTTCAGAATATGTGCCCTCCCCCTGCCCCAGTCCTTTCTCTGCAAGAAGACTGGAGAGGACACTGGATCCTCTGGGTCAGGCTGCAGAGGCGGAAACCCGAGTGAAGGACGAGTCAGGGTGAAATGCTGCCCTAGCTTGGGTTCTTTGTGCTTCTATTTGAGGAAAAGTGCAGGGCTGAGGCCCAGGGCCAGCCTCTCCCCTGACCAGCGTCCCCTGCTGTCCGACCCCTCACACACGCTAAGAGAGAAGAACACGGATTAATTCCTGTTCTATTTCAGGCACAGAATAAATCATCATCTCCCAAACGAAACGTGTCAGCGTTAAGTGGGAAGCCGTGTGTTTTATGGCCTATCAGAGCACGTGAGATGACACAGATGTGTCTCTGTCCAGGGAGCAGACAGAATCCAGCACATTTTTTATTAGAAAGAGCCTCGACTAATGGACCATGTAGCTTTTACAAAGTTCACCTTTGTTGAATTTGCAAACAGTGTATTTTTGCAGTTTGACAATCATGAACAAAAAAGAAAAAGGTGTGTCTTAGTATCCCCAACTGCTGCTATGGAAGGATAGATTCCAACATAGGAGAATCAGTTTTTAAAATCTGTCTCCTAGCAGAAAATTGGGATTTCCAGAGGCTGGAAGAAAATGTAAATCACTCCCATATTATTAAACCATTTTTATTGTGAAATGTAATAGACACAAATAAATGGATAACACATAATCTTATGGATTAACAAGTGACTATTAAAAACACCCATCTATGTAACACATAACCTTATGGATTAACAAATGACTATTAAAAACACCCATCTATGTAACCCCCATCCAGATCAAGAAAGAGATCATGACCAGGACCTCTGAAGCCCCCTCACACCTCCTCCCAATCCCAATCCACTCCCTGCTCACAAAACAATATTAAGAAAAATTAATAAGACCTAAATAAATGTAAAGATATACCATGTTTCTGGATTGGAAGATTTGATATTGTAAAGATGTTCATCCTCACCAAGTTGATCTATAAATTCAAAATGTTAATCAAATTGGTGGCTACTAGTTATGGAGGATATGGACTGAAGCTACACATACACATAGCCCAACAATTCCGCTCCTTGGCATATGCCCAAGAGAAACAAGCGCACATGTGTATCAAACAGCATCCACAAGAAAGTTCATGTCAGCAGAATGTGTGATAGTCTAAAATAAGAGGCCACACAAATGTCCCTCAACAGTAGAATGGATAAATGGTGGTGTACTTATACAGTGAAATACTACAGACAAGTGAGGAAGAATGAACTACTGCTACACATGACAACACAGAGGAATCTCACAAGGACATATAAAGTTGAGATACACAAACCTAACATGCTATATGATTCCATTTACATAAAATCAGGACCTTTGTAGTTTCTACCCTCAGGTATAATGTTTGCTATCGTTTTTTTCTTTTTTCAGATTGAGGAAGTTTCCTTCCATTTCCTATTTTGCTAAGAGTGTTTCTTCTGCATGGAAATTAAATTTTGTGAAGTACTTTTTTCTTCATTTATTCACATAATCATCATGATGCTTTTCAGCTTTATTTTGTTAATGTGACAAATTGCATGAATTTGGGTAATGCCATTAAGTGCATACAAATTTAGAACCTTTACATCTTTCTGGTGAATTAAACCTTTTGGTGCTATGAGCTGACCCCCTTTCTCTCTAGAAGAGCTTTTTTTCATAAAAACTATTTCGTCTCCTTTTTTTTTAAATTTATTTGTTTTTATTTTTGGCTGTGTTGGGTCTTCATTGCTGTGTGTGGGCTTTCTCTAGTTGTGGTGAGCGGGGACTACTCTTCATTGCGGTGCACGGGCTTCTCATTGTGGTGGCTTCTCTTGCTGCGGAGCACGGGCTCTAGGTGCGCAGGCTTCAGTAGTTGTGGCACGCGGGCTCTAGAGCACAGGCTCGGTATTTATAGCACGCGGGCTTAGTTGCTCTGCAGTATGCGGGATCCTCCAGGGCCAGGGATTGAACTCGTGTCCCCTGCATTGGCAGGCAGATTCTTAACCACTGCACCACCAGGGAAGCCCTTTATCTACTATTAATGTCACAAAAAGTGACCCTGTGTTTATTAGGTGCTGCTTATTCTCTCATCCATTCTTTGTTAAAAAAAATTACCTAAGAGCATCATGGTTAGATCATGGGTGCATCCAATTAACCTCTCTTTTACATGTACAGATAAAGCCTCAGTTTCCTCATCTGTAAATTTCTTTCATCAGTTTTGAAAGATTTCTCAGCCATTATCACTTCAAATATGACTGCTGCCTGGACTCTCCCTTCTTTCCTTCGGGGACTCCAATTAAACATTTTGGACTTTCTCACTGTATCTTTTAGCCTTTATCTTCTCCTCCGTATTTTCCATCCCTTAGTCTCTCTTTACTTTGTTCTGGATTTTCTCCTGATCTTTCTTCCAGTACTAATTCTCTCTCCAGCTGCATCTAAACTGCAATGAAACCTATACATTGGGTTCATATTATTGAGCAGTGTTTGTCAATTCTAGAAGTTCTGACTTTTTTTTAAACTAAGTAACGTTACTTTTTATAATTTCTAGCTCTTTGCTTTAAGGTTTAAGAGTGGCTTTTAACGTCATGAGCATGGTAAGCATCAATCCTTTAAAGTCCTTGTCTTCTAATTACACTCCCTGGACTACCCGTGGGTTTGTTTTTCATGTCTATTGTTTGTGTAGGTCTTTGGTCATATTCTTATCTCCTTGTGTACCTGTTTATTTTTTCCTCATATGCCTTATCTCAGATTTGTACATATATTGGTAAAAATATTTTCAAGCATGCAGTGATGCTCTCCTCCCGCAGAGAGGATTTTCCTTTGCTTCTGCCCAATGACTGGGCCTCTGATGATCCAGAGTCATGTTAATTCAAGGTCTGGACTTGAAATATGCTGGGTCACCCACATGACCAGACTCCAGGTTGCCATCTGTTTAAACCAGTCAGATCTGGTTTCCTTCCATTTCAGTCATGTATCTCTGGTGCTGCTTTTTGGGTTCCAGCCCTAGGTGTGGAATGGTTTACGAGGCCCCAACCCATATGAGCTGTGAACTCCACCTTCTGTCCCTTCGACTGCTTGAGGCTGTCCGAGGTCCATCAGCTGTGCAGCCATCTCCCCTGGATTGACCTACACCCCTTATGTAAACACAGCCCAGGGGCTGGGCGCACTTCTCTGACTGCATCTTCTCCCGACCTTGGGCACCACACTCTTCACTACCTTGTTAGCTCTTTCGGACTTTTATGATGATTTAATAAACATTTTGTCCAGCTTTTTAAAAAAATTCATCTTCTGCAGGGAGAAATTGGTTCAAATTACCTGGTTGGCCACTCTCAGAAGTAGGATCTCTAAATCTTTTAAAAAGGTGTGGGTCCCTTGTGCCTCTGTCACGGTCACTTTATTACAAACAAAGTTCAGCTTGGCCATGAACTTTTTAAAACATGGCATTCATTGGGTTTCGTTAACACTGATTTGAGTTAAATTTAACTTATATTCATTGAGCACACCAAGTATGACTTCAGCACACCAGAGGAGGTGCTGAGAATTTTTTTTTCCAAAAATAACCAATTATCCTTGTAGCATACAGGTTAAGAGCATGAGTCCAATAGTCCAACAGCCAGGACCCACCCTCTACAAATGTCCAGTTACTTATCTTCTCCGGGTCTTAGTTTCCTCATCTGTAAAGTAATGGTAATTATAATAACATCTTCATTGGACTGTTAGAAGGATGAATGGGATTATACAAGAAAAGTGTTTATGACACTCTCTGGCACATGGTAAGAATTCATAATTATTAACAATTATTATTACCTGATATTTGCCGGGTGCTTTTCTAGGCCCTATAGGTGCTAAAGTAATAAGACTTTATTCGTAAAAAACCCTGTGGTTGGCATATATATGGAATCTAAAAGAAAAAAAAAAGTTTCTGAAGAACGTAGGGGCAGGACAGGAATAAAGATGCAGATGTAGAGAATGGACTTGAGGACACAGGGAGGGGGAAGGGTAAGCTGGGACGAAGTGAGAGAGTGGCATGGACTTATATATACTACCTAATGTAAAAGAGATAGCTAGTGGGAAGCAGCCGCATAGCACAGGGAGATCAGCTCCGTGCTTTGTGACCACCTAGAGGGGTGGGATGGGGGGGTGGGTGGGAGGGAGACGCAAGAGGGAGGAGATATGGGGATATAGGTATATGTATAACTGATTCACTTTGTTATAAAGCAGAAACTAACACACCATTGTAAAGCAATTATACTCCAATAAAGATGTTAAAAAAAAACAAAACAAAAACAACCCTGTGGTTGGGAGGCCTTCCCAGAAGAGGAGACCTCAAATTGAGCTTGGAACATGTGAGGGGAGTTCCTAGATGGAGAAGGGGAAATGGGCATTCTGCATCATGTTGGTGTGTGATGCATTCAGAAACTGCAGTCAGGTGCTTAGTCTAGGAGGGTGTGAGATGTGGGTGCAGATCTGAGTATGATGCAGCCTCTGCTCTTAGGAGTTGTGGTCCAGGAGGGATGACAGATAAAGTATAGTTTTGATGCCCTGGTGGGGCTAACCAAAGAGCTGCAGGAGCCCAGGGTGAGAAATGTCCATGTTAGTCTGAGTGGCCCAGGCAAGGCTTCACAGCAAAGGGATTATTTTGCAGGGGTTTTGCAGGGTGAAGAGGAGTCCATTTCAGATGTGAAAGTGCCTGGAGGTGGGGAGAAGGGGAGAGGCTTTCAAAAGCATCCATATAATGAAACATGCAACGAGATGCCATTTATGTGAAGTAACACACACACCAAAAGCCACATTTATGGGCATCATATATAGTGAAAGTATAGAAATCTAAATTGGAGACAGAGATGCTGAATTCATGGGGATGGCTATCTCTGAGGACACTGGGAGGGAGGGGAAAAGAATTGCAGAGCGAACTTAAAGGATTCCAACTTAACCTGTAAGGTTTAGTGTTTTTAGTCTGAAACAAAAAGGAAAACTGAGTGGTGGATTCAGAGATGTTTAATGTATTATTATCTACAGGTTTTTGTTTTTCACAATTAAAAAGAGTTTTAGAAAGAGAATGGAGTGGGGGAGGTGGGATGAAGGTAACAGAATGGTGAGAAATGAGGCAGCCCCTGAAGCTCTGCTAGGCAGGTCTGATTGCGATGGGAAGAGAGGTCTTCCAGGTTATTTGAGCTGGAATTGAAGGATCTATGCTTGTGCAAATAACTCACCTAAGTGTGGAGGGTGGAGGGAGGCAGGGAGACCAGTGAGGGGTCGTGAAAATAATCTGGATGGAGGTTTAGAGGAAATGCCAGTGGTTAAGGGCTCATTGGGTCAAAAGCGCAGGTCTGGCACTTGACAGGGTGAGGGTGAGAGGGCTGGAAGGCAGTGGGCGTTTCCCAAGACTGAGTGTGTTTGTGTGCATGTGTGTGCGTGCACGCGCCTGTGTGTGATTTGAGAGCTCCCTTCGCTGGATTTCCTCTGTGTCCTGCGTGAAACACTCGGCCCTGCCCTGGGTGAGAGCCTGACACGTAGCTCCGTCGTGTGGCTCTCGGCTTCAGGAGCTGTATCGCAGCACCATGGAAACGTTCCAGAAGTTTGTGGACGTCCTGTTCCTCCAGACGCTCCCCTGTGTGACTGACCTCTCCCAGGCAGAGTGTGAATACCTGAGGCAGCAGGCCCAGGAGAACGCGGCCCAGCAGCTGGAGAAGTTGGATCGCTTCCGGAGTCAGCAGTGGAAACTCTTCCAAGATCTCCTGGAGCAAGAAAAGCAGGTGCAGCATTTTGTAAAACTGGGTCTGGAGTCTGCCTTTTTCTTTAAACTTCTGAAGAATAACGAGGGATTTCCATCTCTGAGCATCCCCTAGTGCCTATGCTAGATGCTTTACCAAGATTCTGGTTGCCAACCTTTCACAATGGGGAGAGGGGGAGAAGACGGCAAGAGCCCTCCTCTCCCAGGATAGGAGGTCAGTAGATGATGCCTTCGGTTAATCCAACAAGAAGGGCAGCAAAGCCTTCTTTAGCATAATAGAAATAAATGACAGAGAGCAGTTCTTCAAGGGAGTGGACTGCTTGGGGGGAGGAGCTGCACACACGGGACTCCTGTTTCTCAATGAAAGTCTATTTCTTTATTAAAGCCATGTATATATGTGGTAGACAGAATAATGTCCCCACATCCTCATCCCCAGGACCTGTGAATATGTTACCTAACAGGGCAAGGGGACCTGATGGTGTGCAATCAAATTAAGGATCTGGGGATGTAAAGATTATTCTGGATTATCTGAGTGGCCCAGTGTGATCACAAGGGTCCTTTTAAAAGGGAAGGAGGAGGCTCAGAGTCGGAGGAGATGTGAGGACCTAAGCAGAGGCTAGAGTGATGTGCGCATCAGCCAAGGAATGCGAGAGGCCTCGAGAAGCTGGAAGAGGTGAGGAACAGACTCCCCCCAGAGTCTCCAGAAGGAACACAGCCCTGTTCCTTTCATTTCAGACTTCTGACCTCCAGAAATGTAAGATACTAAATTTGTGTCATTTGAGGCCACAGCGTTTGTGGCCATGTGTTACAATAGCTATGCTATGTAAACTAATATACCTCAATTTTATTTTTAAAGAATTAAGTTTGTTTTTTTTTATTTTTTTTTTTTGCGGTACGCGGGCCTCTCACTGTTGTGGCCTCTCCCGTTGCGGAGCACAGGCTCCGGACGCGCAGGCTCAGCGGCCATGGCTCACGGGCCCAGCCGCTCCACGGCATGTGGGATCCTCCCGGACCGGGGCACGAACCCGTGTCCCCTGCATCGGCAGGCGGACTCTCAACCACTGCGCCACCAGGGAAGCCCTCAAATTTCTAAATGAAAACGCCCACGCTTCCTTTCTCTCTTGCTTTCCTGCATGCTAGAGGCTATAAAACTAACATGCTCAATATCCCAGCATCTAGAAGTGGCCGCGTGCAGTTCTAGCCTATGAGAGAAGGTATGGTACCTGCACAAGGCTTCTGTTCCCTAATACAGAGGCCAAATGTTGCTAGGAGACATCCTCCTCTTCAGTGTTCCCTGTTCTTTGTGCCCAGAGCATATACAGGAGGACTGGAGGTATGCTGGCCTTCCTTTGACTTAGAGGCAGGATTCAGGAGGGTGGGGCAGAAAGGCGGACTGTCCCAGCCCTGGACTGCCTACCCCAAGGTGCTTGTTATGAGAAACACCCTGTCTTTTTACACTGAGTGTTCAGTTAGTTACAAAAGAGCGCTCAACTGATGCAACCAATAGAGGCTTTCTAAAGCAACTAACGGGAGCTGTCCAAAATACCAATAAATAAAGGGAAGCATCACGGGGCCATTTCCAGCCAGGGACGAGCATAGGGCCTAGTTTCCTGCCTGTCCAATTTATTAGACCTCCTTCTAATTAATTTCAATCCGCCGTCAGCTGCATTGTGTTGTCCTGTCACTGGTACCTTGCAGTCTCCTCGATATGGCTGTAGGCTCCTGGAGGACAGCAACCCTGCTTTTCATATTTCACTTCCTTAATCAAAGCCCAGTAGCTGGGATATAGCAAATGCTCAGGAAAACTTGGCTTCATTTCCAGCAACAATAATGCAGCTTTGGAAATTATCACAGGGTCACCAAGAGTAAATGAAGCTGAATTCCTCCGATTCTTACCAATCCTGGGCCCCAGACCATATAATTTACCATCCCCGGGGAAAGAGGGGAGAAACCTGGGCCTCAGCAGTTTGGAAAGATCGCCAGATAAGTCTGATGTGCCTCTGATGTCGGCCCCCAAATGGGGATCAGGCCTTTTAGAGACAGTTGTGGTCTGAAGACAGGCTTCTAATGTTGGAAGCTGAATGCCTGGGTTTGAACCAGAGCAACCCCGTTAATGGGCTGGGTGACTCTTGCCGGTCACCTGGCAGATTTCCCACAACTCTGCTTTTGCACAGCTCGCTAAATTTCTCTGAACCTCAGCTTTCATGTGAAAAATAGGGATCAAAATACCCAACAGGGTTGCTGCGAGATAATGCAGGTTAAGACCCTTCACGCAGTATCTGTTCAATTGCTTAATGACTGACATTGAAAAAATCTAGAACTTCATTTCTGATAAATTATTCGGCAAACAGCCATGATTCATCTAAAATCCTCTAGTTATGAGTCTCAAGTTACTTTACGCAGATGTCAGACAATGCATAGCTTCTGGTTTTTATTTTTTATTTATTTACTTTGTGAGCATATACATGCGTGTGAATATTCCTTTGCTTGTGCAGAAGTATTTCAAGAGGAGTTCTGCATGCAAGAAGCAAGCAGAAGTTAATGACCTCATCAACTGATTAAATAAGTATGACCCAAGTCTGTTTTCTCAAAGTTTGGATGTCAAAATTAATTTACTGATTGATTGTTTAATTGCCTTAAATTACCACAAGATATTTAGAGATCCATATTCTCTCCCACTTGCCATATTTCCTTGTTGATGATAAAAATGAGATGAACTTTCTGTGGTCAAGATGAATATTTAGTCATGAGATGAAAAGGCCAACAAAACTGTTCATGGAAAATCTAACACACACCCAGACTATGAAATGCATTTTCCACTTATTTTCTATCCAAAAGGCGTTGGTGATTTCATATCCTGTTACTCAGAGAAGTTGTTAAATGTTGTGGAGTTTGTCAGTCACACAATTGGAACAGGTTGTAGAATGGTGGTTCTCAAAATGTGATCCGTTCTAATGCAGGTTTGTGGGCTTCTCCCCAGTCTGCTGAGAGCAAGCCCTCTGGTCTCCCTGAATCCACGGCCCCTTGTGGTCTATTCTCAACCTCCAACCAGAGGGATACTTTAACTTAAAACTTTTTTTTCTCTTCCATTTTATTAAAAAAAATTTTTTTCTCTTCCATTTTATTAAAAAAATTCTTTTCTCTTCCATTTTTACCAAGATGTAATTGACATTACAGCACCGTGTAAGTTTAAGGTGTACAGCATAATGATTTGACTTCCATACATCATGAAATGATGACCACAGTAGGTTTAGTGAACACCCATCATCTCCTATAGATAAAAATTCAAAGAAATAGAAAAAAATATTTTTTCCTTGTGGTGTGAGGATTTACTCTCTTAGCAATTTTCATACAGAACATAGAGCAGTGTTCATTATACTTGCCATGTTGTACATTACATCCCTGGTACTTATTTATCTTACAAGTGGAAGTTTATACCTTTTGACTATTTTTATCCAATTCCTCCTCCTCCTCCTCCAGTAACCACAAATCTGATCTCTTTTTCTATGGGTTTGTTTGTTTCTTGTTCGTTTTTGAAGTATAAATGACCTCAACACTACGTTCGTTCCTGTTACACAACACAGTGATTCAATATGTTTATATATTTCAAAATTATCACCATGATATGTCTAGTTATGACATGTCACCATACAAAGATATTAAATAATTATTGACTGTATTACCCACATTTCATACCCCTGACTCATTTACTTTGTAACTGAAGTTTGTGTCTCTTAACCTCCCTCACCTATTTCTCTCCTCCCCCCCACCCCCCTCCCCTCTGGCAAGCACCTGTTTGTTCTCTGTGTCTGTGACTCTCTCTTTTGTTATGTTTGTTCATTTGTTTTTAAAAATCCACATAAAAGTGAAATCATACAGTATTTGTGTTTCTCTGTCTGACTTACTTCACTTAGCATAATAGCCTCTAGGTCTGTCCATATTGTCACAAATGGCAAGATTTCATTCTTTTTTATGGCTGGGTAGTATTCCATTGTATATACCACATCTTCTTTATCCATTCACCTATCAACGGACACGAGTTTGCTCCCATATCTTGACTATTGTAAATAATGCTGCAATGAACATAGAGGTGTGGATATCTTTTCTAATTAGTGTTTTAATTTTCTTCGAATAAACACCCAGGAGTGGGATTGCTGCCTTATATGGTAGTTCTGTTTTTAATATTTTGAGGAATTTCCATACTGTCTTCCATATTGGCTGCACCAATTTACATTCCCACAAACAGTATATAAGGGTTCCCTTTTCTTCACATCCTCGTCAAAACTTATTTGTTGTCTTTTTGGTAATAGCATTCTGACAGACATAAGATGATACCTTATTGTGGTTCTGATTTGCATGTCCCTGACGACTGGTGATGTTGAGCATCTTTTCATGTGCCTGTTGGCCATCTGTATGTCTTCTTTGGGAAAACGTCTATTCAGATCCTCTGCCCAATTTTTAATGGGGTTGTTTGTGTTTTTGATGTTGAGTTGTATGAGTTCTTTGTATATTTTGGATATGAACCCCTTATAGGATATATCATTTGCAAATATCTTCTCCCGTTCAATAGGCAGCCTTTCCGTTTTGTTGATAGTTTCCTTCACTGTGCAAAATCTTTTCAGCTTGATTTAGTCCTGTTTGTTTATTTTTGCTTTTGTTTCCCTTGCCTGAGGAGACATATCCAAAAAAATCTTACTAAGACCACTGGAAGGTGAGTCTGGTCTTGGGGCTAGTGCTGGCCCACCGGTGAACGGAGCCAGGTCCCGGGACCTCTGGCTGCAGGGTCCTGGGGGTCCTAGAGTTGATGTTGGACCACTGGTGGGCAGGGTAGGGTCCTGGGCCAGCTGGAGGCTCTCAGGGGTCCTAAGGCTGTTGGCCTACTGGTGGGTAGGGCTGTGTCCCTGCCTGGTTAGCTGCTTGGCTTGAGGTGTCCCAGTACTGGTGCCGACAGGCTGGTGGGTAGGCTGGATCCCTGCGCTAATGAACCAGAGGGAGGCTTCCGAAAGGGCGCTTACCAGCACCAGTATCCTTGTGGTAGAATGAGCTCCCCGAAATGGCTGCTGCTGGCATCTATGCCCCCAGGGGGAGCGCCAATTGCCTCCTGCCTCCTGGGAGGCTCTCCAAGATCAGCAGGTGGGTCTGACCCAGCCTTCTTTCAAATTACTACTTCTACCCTGGGTCCTGGACCTTGTGAGATTTTGTGCGTACCCTTTAAGGATGGCTCTCTACTTCCCATGGTCCTTTGGCTCTCCCGAAAACATAAGCCCCACTGGCCTTCAAAGCCAAATGTTCTGGGGGTTCATCTTCCCAATGCAGGACGCCTGGGCTGGGGAGCCTGATGGGCCTCGGACCCCTTACTCCTTGGGGAGAACCACTGCAGTTGGAATTATTCTCCTGTTTGTGGGTCACCCACCTGGAATTATGGAATTTGACTTTACCGTGACTCTGCCCCTCCTACCCATCTCCTTGTGGTCCCTTCTTTATACCTCTAGGTGTAATTTTTTTTCTGCTAGTCTTCAGGTCTTTCTCATCAATAGTTGCTCTGTAAATAGTCATTTTGATGTGCCATGGGAGGAGGTGAGCTCAGGGTCTTCCTATTCTGCCATCTTGGCCAGTCACTGCTCCAGAGGGAGCATATCATATACCACTCATTTTTTTTTTTTTTTGCCGTACGCGGGCCTCTCACTGTTGTGGCCTCTGCCGTTGCGGAGCACAGGCTCCGGACGCGCAGGCTCAGCAGCCATGGCTCACGGGCCCAGCCGCTCCGCGGCATGTGGGATCCTCTCGGACCGGGGCACGAACCCGTGTCCCCTGCATCGGCAGGCGGACTCCCAACCACTGTGCCACCAGGGAAGCCACCGCTCATTTTTAAGATGCAGATTTTAATACCATTTTAACATCTCTGAAATTGAGGTGCATCTTAGTGTAATTACCAGTGGTTTCCTCTCTGTGCGGCACCTCAAATAACTGCGTCTCGTAATTACCAGCACATTAGATTTGATAAAAGACACTGTGTCCCATCGTGTCATTTCTCAGCTCTAAACCCCCTTCTCATTTCATGCAGCGGAAAAGCCAGAGTCCTCACCGTGCCCTACACAGCCCTGCCTGTCAGGACCTGGTTACCCTCTGACCCCCTCCCTGTCTCTCCCTCTCACCCCATTCCAGCCTCCCCAGCATCCTTGTGTCCCTCCAGCTCCCTGGGCGCTCCTGCCTCACTCGTCCTGCTTCAGGTTTTTATCCTGAAGCCACCTTCACCTTGAGGCCTCCTCTGACCGTGCTTTTAAAACTGCAGTGCCTCCCTCCTCCCAGCACTCCAGTGTCTGCCTTAGGTGTTGACTTTTCCACCGGCCCTACCTCTAAACCCACCCCTTTTATAGGAGCATGTACCGGGCATGCACTGCCTATTGGTTCCTTTTCCCTTTCTCTCCTTAGTAAATGAAAATGTGAAACAAAGAGTAAACATATGGGAAACCACAGAATAACCTGGTAGCAATGAACAGGGTCAGCACTCTAGCCCACGGAAGCAGCTTTTTGCATCGGAATTTAAACGTTCATGAACCTGCATTCGATAACGTTGAAGAGGGTGGTGTGACCATTGCAGGCACCATCTGATCCTATGATCTCCGTCCTCTTGACCGGCTTTGGATCCCGTTGCTAGTTTTATCTGCCTTCTCAAAACGCACACCAAAGACCCCCATGTTCTTAGTGACGATGTTAATTTACCTTTTAGAGAATCTACACTGTGTAGAATTTTCTAGAATGTTCTGGTTTCCCAAGCTCTTGGACAGGTTATTGTAGACCCCTCACAAGAGGAGTCAGAGACTGACTTAAAGGAAAAGTTCTGAGTCACACAGTGTGATTTTGTGAGATTAAGTATGTGCTATGAATCTCAAGGCCCAGAGAACTGAAGTCTAGGCTGCTTACTCACACCCAGACTCTGTGCTTTGTCCCTGTTCTGCATACAGCATGGCCATCTCCAGAAAAGAGCTACATGTGTGGGAAAGTAAGAGTCTCACCTTAGTGATTGAGCCCTTGGTGTAACACAGTCCAGCTGCATGTTTCTAGGTGCATGTTTCTCCCTGTGATGCGAGATAGTCAGGGAGGAGCAGATGCGGCTAGAAAAGATTTGAGCTTTGGGGACAGACAGACTTAGATTTGAGCCTCTGCTCCACCAAAAAGCTGTGTGGCCTTGGACCTCACAGGATTTTCACAGATAAAGCCACACTGAAGATGAGCTAACATCCAAAATTACAAAACACACAAGCAACAATCCACCATAAGGGAGAGCCAGCATGTACAGTAAGCACCAAGTTTAGACCACAACGAGTGCCGAGGAATTCAGGTGAAGGGACTGTTAGAGAGTGCTTCTAAAGGAAGTATGTTTAAAACAATAACAGGAGGAATTACTAGCATAAAAACAAGACATGATGTAAAAAGATGACAGATAAAAAACCCGTAGTTTATGAATGAAAATTACAGTCATGAAAACAGAAATTTAATGGATGAGTTAAACAGCAGATCAAATTATGGTTGAAGACACAGTGTGTAAACTAGGAGATAAAGGTGAGAAAGTGGTCCAGAATATGACACAGAGAGCTAAAGAGATGGAAGATATGAGAGGTTAGGAGACATGGGAACAGAGTGAGAAAGTCCTGGAGGGACTTCCTTAGTCTTCTAAGAATCCTAGAAGGAGAGAATGAAGGAGAGATAAAATTCAAAGTGATAACAGATAAGAAATTTTCAGACGTGCTGACTGTCATGAATTCTAAGGTAAAAGAAATGTTGATTAACTTAAGATTTCTAGAGGTGGGAATGTACATTAAAAATTTTAAACCACTGAAGAAATAGAAACAGAATAGGTAACTTTCAAAGCAGTAGAGGAGAACAGCGATAACATAAAGATCCCCTTCAGAATAAAAGCTACAGGGAGCCTAAAAGATCCCCTTCAGAATAAAAGCTACAGGGAGCCTAAAAGATCCCCTTCAGTATATAAGCTACAAGGTGCCTAAAAATAAATCTGACCAATGTTTATAAGAGCTTAACGGAGAAGTTTATAAAATGTTGTTGAAAGGATAAAGCAAGCATTGAGAGAAAGGCCTTGTTTTTGGATAGGACAACTCAATTTTGGAAAAACAGTGATTCTGTACAAATTAATCTGTAAATTCAATCCAATTAGAAGAAAATCTAGAAAAAGCTGTTTTCCCAAACTTGATAAACTTATCCTAAAATTCATATGTAAAGAAAAGCAACCAGGGCTTCCCTGGTGGCGCAGTGGTTGAGAGTCTGCCTGCCGATGCAGGGGACGTGGATTCGTGCCCCGGTCCGGGAAGATCCCACATGCCGCGGAGCAGCTGGGCCCGTGAGCCATGGTTGCTGAGCCTGCATGTCCGGAGCCTGTGCTCCGCAACGGGAGAGGCCACAACAGTGAGAGGCCCACGTACCGCAAAAAAAAAAAAAAAGCAACCAAGCATAGTTAAAATAGTTTTGTACAAAAGAATATGGAAGACTTGCCCTAGCAGCTATGAAGTCTTCCTATAAACTACAGGAATTAAAGCAGTGAGGTATTTATATAGAAATAAACAGACAGATCCACAGAATAAAAGAAGGAGCCTGGAATGAAATTCATATATATATGGAAACTACATCAGACAAGGTGGCATGACAGGCCCATCATAAAAAGATATATTATCTAATAAATGGTGCTAGGACAATTAGTATCAATTTATCCAGAGAAAATTCGATCCCTTGCTCATGCCACAGAATATACGTATTTAAATGCCTTAAGATGTACATGCAAATAGGAAACATTTTTAAACTTTAGCCGAAAATATAAGAGAAAAATTTAATTAAATCAAGGGAGAAAGGGATTTTTAAAAAATAAGAAACAAAAAATATGATCCAACAAAGCAATGATGGATGAAATGAACTTGAGTTGACCCCTGTCCCTCTGTCCTGGGGTTTAGGTGTGGATGGAGGGGGGATTTTTTAAAAAAATCCCTTAAGAAAGGGATTTAAAAAAAATTAGAAACTAAAGGTATGATCCAACAAAGCAATGATGGATGAAATGAACTTGAGTTGACCCCTGTCCCTCTGTCCTGGGGTTTAGGTGTGGATGGAGGAGCACACACTGTCCACTGTGCTGCAGACACACCTGCAGGATGACCAGGTCAGCATCATCCACCGAGTCTTGGGCCAACTTGGCGGCCTCAGTGAGGAGTGAGTACAGCTTTCCGGAGGGTGGAGGCCTGTGTCCTGTGTGATACTCCATGCTAACCTCAGTGTCCTCATCTGTAAGGTTAACTGTACCCCGGCCTCCCTTACAGTGTGATCTTGAGACCACATTGTGAACATAAATGTGAAATAGAGTGATAGCAGAGTGCCGCGGATGAAAGCTCGGAGTCAGAATTGATGTGGGCACGTGACTTACTGGATATTTTACATGTCTATATATTTTCAACCCCATGAGATACTAGTTTTGGTTTCTGCAGTGAGTATTCATTTAGATTTACCCTTTCCGTTGCTCTTGATTGTTTCCTGTATCATTAAGTTTCCATCTAGGAGTATTTTCTTTGGCATGAAGGTTCTCATCATTTTAGATTTGCTGGTGACAAATTCTCTTAGGTTTTGTTTGTCTGAAAATGTCTATCTCATCTTCATTTTTGAGGAATGTTTTCATTGGGTATAGAATCCTAGTCTGGTTTTTTTTTAAATACTTTTAAAGGTAATATTTTGTCTTCTGATTTCAATTGTTTCTGGTTGCTTTTAAGATTTTCTTTTGTTCTTTTGGTTTTCATCAGTTTATTATAATATGCCTAAACATGGATGTGTTTTTTTGTGAATCTCTTGTTTGCTTGTTTTAAATAAATCTGTAGTGCTTCTTGAACCTGTGATTTGCTATATTCCATCAGTTTTTGAAAATTCTGAGCCTCTGTCTCTTTAATATTCCTTCTGCCTATTCTGTCCCTATTTTTCCTGGGGCTGCAGTTACACATTTATTAGATTATTCTCACCTTATGTCCTTTGCCTCTTAGAAGCTATTCTGTATTTTTGTTCCCTGTGGTTCAGTCTAGATACTTATTTTGAACTATCTTCCAGTTCATGCTCTCTTCAGCTGTGTCTTATCTGCTGTTAAACCCATGTACTGAATTCTTAATGTTGGTTACTATGTTTTCAGTTCTAAAATTTCCATTTTATTTTTGTCATAGTTTCCAGTTATCTGCTAAAGTTCACCTTATCATTTAATTTCCTAAACATGTTCATCATAGCTGATTATTCTAATGTCCAATATCTTGTGGGTATGTTTCTATTATCCATTTTTTCTCCTTATTTTTGGTCACTTCTTATCTGTTTGCAAGTCTGGTTATTTTTACTGAATGCTGGACAGTGTTATTAAAAATTGTAGAGATAATTTGAGACTTTGAATGATGGGATCTTCCTCCAGAGAGGATTTATCTTACTTCTAGCAGTGATTTCAGAAAGTGACAAATCAACCACTCCATTTGTGAATTTAGCTGATTCAAAATTAGGTCTTTACAAGGGATGATTCCTTATTCTTAGGATGAGGGCCCCCGGCTGGAAGCCTGGAGTGTTTGCCAGGTCTCTTCTCCTTGGTAAACTGACTGACAGTGCCTTGTTCAACTTCTCAGGCTGTCAGAAAATACCTCAAGTTATAAAGCCAAATGTCGAGACTGCTGGGTAGACCGAGGTTTTCTACTTGACTCATTGGGATAGGAACTCAAAAATAACTCATGATTTCAGTTTTGGATATGTTAATTTTGAGAGCTATTATGTAAGAAATTTGAGTGGATATGTACTGAAGGCAGCTGCATATATGCACCTGAAACTTGGGGCAGAACGTGATAAACTTAAAAAGATTAGTAAAGGACAGTTGGCTGAATATAACCCAGGTCAGCACCACGTCTAAGAGGATGCGCAGCAGGGGATGGGATAATTCCAACCTACTACCTCTGTAAAGGCTCCCTGTGGGGCATGACTATTGGGGGCATTTCTTGGTGGGTCAGTGTATTAGGATTCTCCAGAGAAACAGAACCTATAGATACAGATATAGATATACAGAGAGAAGCTGAGATGTCCCAAGATCTGCAGCTGACAAGCTGGAGACTCAGGAGAACCAATATGTAGTTTCAGTCCCAAGTCCAAAGGCCTAAGAACCAGGAGGGCTAATGGTGTAAGAGCCAGTCTGAAGGCAGCAGTCTCAAGACCCAGGAAAAGCCAATGTTTCAGTTTGAGTCCAAAACGAGAAACCTATATCCCACTCAAGGCCTTCAGGCAGGAGGAGTTCCCTCTTACTCATGGGTAAGTCAGCTTTTTCCTCTCTTCAGACCTTCAACTGATTGGATGAGGCCCACCCACATTAGGGAGGACAGTCTGCTTTACACAGTCTACCAATTCAAATGTTAACCTCATACAGAAACACCCTCACAGAAGTTCTCAGAATGATGTTTGATCACATGTCCAGGCACCCCATGGCCCAGTCAAGCTGTCACATAACATTAACCAGTCACACTCAGTGGAGCCAAGAATATTGACCCCTCAGCCCGGCACCCACTTTCTCCAAAGGTCCACGCAGTGCATCCTGCAGGGGCATGACCTGCTCTTACGCTCAGCTCTCCGGAGGTTGGCTCTCCGCAGCAGTGCCATCACCACCCTGACCCAGATGAGACTGTCAGGGAAGAAGAGCCTTCTCCAGGAGTTGCGCGAACAGCACGCCCTGGAGCAGGACTCCTCCCAGTGTCTGGACGAGCATCAGTGGCAGCTTCTCAGAGCCTTGGTAAGACTGTGCATCAGCCCCCTGCCCTGTAGACAGGAGTGCTGCTTCCTCAGCTTCCAGGTTCCAGCCCGGTTTAGGCAAAACCCCAATCCTGCCCCAGCATCATTGTGGGGTCAGGACAATGGCAGCCCCCACTGTAGCGGTGCACCCAGTATGCCCAAAGTTTCTGGTGTACATTATAATTATACTAAAAACGCATGTGAAATCAGAGCACGGATAGGTACAGTCGTCATCGGGCGTTGGGAGAAAAGGGCTCTGTAGTCTGTTTTAAGGTTTTAACAAATCAATAGAAAGACTTTGTAAATTGTGGGACTGGGATTTAAACCCAAGCAAGCTGACGCCAAGTCTCCTGTAGCCACTGAGCTATAGGAGCAGCTGACGTTTTCTGACCCCTTCGTGAGGGACAGGCTCACAGTCTCTTTTGCTCGGCCCAGGACGGCTTGGTGGGAAGGAGGCAGGACTTACTGCCCTACCTCTGATTCCCCCACCTCCTTCTCCAGCTCTTATTCCTTCAGGGAAGGGAATCCCCATAGGCCTTGTGTTGGCCTCCACGATGTCCCAGACGACTCGCAGACTCGGACGTGACTTTAGAACCCGCTCTGCTGGGGGACTTATAGAAAGTTACTTAGCCTCTCTGAGCCTCTGTGTCCTCATCGCTGCTAGTGTTCAGGCCTCACGGTGTTTGGGATGAATGAGGAAGTGCTTGTATATGTGTGAAGCCACAGATGGCACTGGGCACGTGGTTGGTGCTCAATAAATGCCTTGGGGGATCTTCAAGATACCCAGGCCCATCAAGTGCGTATAGAGGTCCCCACTTTCCACCCCTTCTCCATCCCTTCTCTAACCTTCCTGGGACCCCGGGCAGGGCCGACTGTACATCCTGGTCCTGGCTCTGACCGGAGCATCCGTGCAGGGCAGCAGCGGGGCTCCAACCTCTCCCCGCCGGTCCTTTGCAGGAGGCGCGTGTCCTGGAGGAGGCTGGCCGGCTGGAGGAGGAGACGCAACAGACACGGCTGCAGCTTCGGCAGCAGCTCCTGGCCGAGGCCCAGGAAGTCGGGCAGCTCCTACAGCAGCACACAGAGCGGGCCATCGGGCAGACGCTGCTGGGCCACGCGCGGAACATGGCCTCCAAAAGCCGGGCCAAGGACAGGGATGACTTCAAGGTGCGAGGCCACCCCAGCCCCAGGGAGCCCGAGGCACAGGAGACTTTGGACTGGGGTGGGGGGCAGGGGCGGACAAGAGGCAGGATTTGGGCAGAGCAGCAGCCGGGGCCTGCCCAGGGGCTTCTGGCCTCGCAGGGCTGACCTGGCTCCCTGAGCCTCCTTTTCCTCACCCATAAGAGGGAAGGCCTCCCCTGTGGAGCAGTGAGGACTTGTGCCTGCTGCCTGGCCCCGTGTCACATCTTTCTGAGTCCTGGCTCGGTCCTTGCAGCAGCTCTGAGAGGGATGTGGTTTCACCCAGAGCCGCCCCGCCCAGCCGGTCAGTGGCTGACGCAGGATTCAAACCGAAGCCCCTCTCCCAGGGAGAGACATGGACACTCCCTGCCTCTGGCTGCCTCTGTGGAGACCTGAGGGTTGGTGGTGTTGGCCCTGACAGCTGAGCAATGCAGCTAAAATCAGTCTGACTTGAGTAAGCAGTGGTTTACTCCTTGTACTGACGGTGATGACAAACCGCAGGTGTGCAAATAGCCATAGTAAGAAGTGACGTGAGCGTTGCCCTTCTACGTCTGCAGGAGGGCTTTGCCTGCCTCGTCTCACTGGGCTCTCACCACAGCCCTTGCACGGAAAGGATGATTTTTCTTTCCATCATTCGGGTGGGAAGACTGAGGCTTATCATTGGGCGAAAGACATGTTTAAAGCCTCCCAGCCTCAGTGAGCGGCTGGGACCGGAGGCTGGCCTTGCCTTGCATGACCGGTGCGTATGCTCGGCTTCCCCTTGGCTGCCTCCTCACTCGAGCCATAAGAAAAGGCAAGGCACCTCGTGTATTGCAGACCACGGCAGACAGAGTCCATGGCCGGCACCCACGGGAGGTGGCACAGATCTGCGGCTGGCAGCAGACCCACGTCAAGATATGCCAGGACGCTTGCGGGCACCTTCCATGAGTCCTTTCATTTACGTAAAGTCACACATCTGCACAGTAAAGAGGTTGGACCCACATTTCTGAGACACCCCTTGTCGTTCTAAATCTCTCACGTCTGCAGCACATGATCCAGACGTCAGGGCTAGCGATGCTGGATGGGTCTCTTCCTTCCCCTAAAATTCTATGACTCTGACCTAATCAACGGCCATTACAGGAAAACAGAATGAAATATGAGTTTGGCATATTTTGTCCTCACCTTCCCCAAGGGACTCTGATTCAGAATTAGATGATGAACACCCCTCCCCGCCCCCAGTACACACACGCACCAGAAAGAACATGGGCTCAGTATCTGGAAGGATGTTCATTTCACAGGGCTCCTTGGCCCCAGGCCCTGCGGCAGGTGCTGGGATAGAGAGTAGCCAGGTGGCAGCATTCCTGCCTTCAAGGAGCTTAGGATCTACTGGGGGAGGGCACGCTAACCCTTGAGAAGTTTTGCAGAAACTGAGACAAGAGGCAGTGCCTGAGGGGGATCGAGAGAAGGCTGAAAAGTTGGAGCTACTCAAGCAAATGTGTTTGCTGATTCGAATGGTACACCAGCTGGAAAAACTAACGAGGAGGAGAGAATGGTGGAGGCCCTGGAGAGGGGTGGAGGGGTGGGATGCAGAGGGGGTAGGCACCACTTCCCTGTGGCAGGAAGACAGACGGACAGAAGGCGTGATGTGCAGGTGGGTTTGCTGACTAGAGAGGGGAGAAGAGGGACTTCCTGTCTTCTGCCTTCCATGTGCTAAATGAAATTCAAGGAAGGCCACTGGCCGTCAGTGGGAGCTCCTGACCGGAAGTGCAAGGCCAGAGCCCAGAGTCCTCGTGGGGGGGTGGAATCAGATGTAGATGTCCGACAGAGAGGGAGAGAGAACCGGCCACAGTAAGGGAGGAGCAGGGCCCGGGAGTGAGAAGGTGGGCTCTCACCTGCTCTGCCCCCTGAGCTGCAACCCTCCTCACCTCCACAGCTTCCGTCCACACCTGCAAATCAGGGAACGTTTCTTAGGCCTTGGAACATAACCAATCACTCAACAATAATAAATGGGTATTTTTTTCTTGCCCAAAGCTTGGAACCATTCAATAAATGCTGAAATGGGGGCTCTGGAAGCTGACTTTTGCCCATTATCTTATGAAGTAAAAGACGGTGATTTTGCCTGTGCACAACCAACATGTCCCCGATGATGGGACATCTGAGCATTTCCTTTCTGTTCTGCTTTGGGTCTGAAGGTATATCATTGAGGAATGCATGTAACTGCAAGGGACAAAAATTAATAGAAGTTACTGATCTCACATAACAAGAAATGTGGAAGTCGGTGGTTCCAGGCTGGCACAGAGGCTCTGTGATAGGACCAAGGACCAGACTCTCTCTTTCTGATCCATCATTCTTGGTGTTGGTTGGTTGCCTCATAGTCTCAAAATGGCCACTGCCACTCCAGACATCAAGTTTGCATTCTAGGCAGGAAGAGGGAAACAGCAAAGTCTTTCACCCCCACCAAGGCTTTGCCTTAATGTTCGGAAAGGGTTGGCCCTCAGCAGACTTTCCCTAATATTTCATCTCATTGACCAGAACTGGGTCATACAGTCAGTCTCAGACCATCCCTGACAAAGGAAAATAAGATCATCGAAACTGGTTTAAACCAGCCACGCACTGTCTGAATGCTCCTGACCAGCCAAGGTTGGCAGCGGGTGGAATATGGGAGCCAGGACCATGTCGGCCATGGCTGGCTCCACGTGTGCCCTCTGCCGAGACTTGTCCCTCCTGCCCACAGAGAACACTGATGGAGGCGGCCGTGGAAAGCGTCTACGTGACCAGTGCTGGTGTCGGCCGGCTCGTGCACGCGTATTACCAGCAGATCAGGAGGGCCATGCAGGACCACGAGGAAAGAAAGCTGCATCACCTGGAGACCCTACAGGGTATAGCACCCTTCCACTGGGAAGCCCTGCCAACAACGAGCCAAACATGCTCTTAGTTGGGGACAGGGCAAGATGTCAGGTTTTTCAAATTTTATTTTGGGAGAGTTAATTTTTTAAATGTTTTATGTATTTATTTATCTCCTGCTCTGTCCCCAAAAGGCTTTTGAAAAAGCACTTAAAGAAACATATCCATACAGTACAGTAGGAATTTTTTTTAAAGTAGGCTAATCAGAGCAAGGACAGGACAGTGAGGTGGAGTTGGGGCTACGCCATCATCTGGGACGTATATCATCAGATCCCTACTTAGAGATGACATGGGTTTGGCTCTGGACGTCCTGGTGGCCAAAGAGATAGAAATTTCCTCAAGTAAAGCTGTCACAGTGTCCATAAGAAAAGGCTAGTGGGGGCTTCCCTGGTGGCGCAGTGGTTGAGAGTCCGCCTACCGATGCAAGGGACACGGCTTCGTGCCCCGGTCCGGGAAGATCCCACATGCCGCGGAGCGGTTAGGCCCATGAGCCATGGCCGCTGAGCCTGCGCATCCGGAGCCTGTGCTCCGCAACGGGAGAGGCCACAACAGTGAGAGGCCCGCGTACCGCAAAAAAAAAAAAAAAAAGGCTAATGGCTCATAAATGTGCCTGAGGCCCAGACAGTTTTCCCCTGTGGGCTCTTGTAAGAGGCCACCCAGGGTTTGGAATGGACAAGATCCCCAAGGCCAGCAAGAACGGTGGTGTAGTAACAGGCAAAATCCAGTTCCTTAAAGCCTGTTCTTGTAACATCCCTCCCTGCATCCAGGGCTTCAGAACAAAGTAGAATCCCATGTTCTCTGATGGATGCTTCCTGGACGGTCCAAGATCCCTAGAGGAAGCACCGGCAGCGGGTCCTGGGGGCAGGTCTCCTGTGAATATTATGTTTCTCAATAAGCTCAGCTGCCACGTTTCTCTTCCCCTCGCCCTGGGGGATTTGAGCCCTACATTCAGATAAAATCTGGGACACGCCCAGAAATCTACCAGCTGGCTACAGATCCTTCCTGATGTTTTTCCAAAGTAAGGGTTGGTCCCCTTCAGCAGGAGACAGAAGAGACTGATCGCCTCTGCAGAACGTTCAGGGACCAGGGTGCTCACATCCCCTCTCTAGGCCTCGGTTTCTGCACCTGCAGGGCTACGGTTGGGCTCCCCCTTCGTACGTCCTCTCATTATAACTATGGTCCAATAAATAGGCAGTTAATTCGGGTGGTAGTAAGAATCCAGTAGAAAATAATTTTAGGCTTCATCATCTGTTGTTTTAAATTTAAAAAAAAAGAAGAAGCAGGTTCTGACATGCAGACCAAGGCACCTCAGACTCAGAGGCTAAACCTGCCAGCTCCTTGGAAAGCACCCAGCTCAGCACCCACGTCTGTAAGGCTAACTGCACCCCTACAGCTCTGAATGGGGTTTGAATGGTTTTTCCTTCCTGGTGTGGATTTTTATCCATTTGTGGTGGCCCTTTAGTGTTAACTCTTTCCTATTCGGCTCCCCTTTCTCCTGATACTTACGGGAAAGCCGGGCCTGAGCAGTTGCAGGGAGAGCCGGGGTGCTGCCCTTCCGGGTTCGCAGGGTGTGATGGAAGCCGCAGCATCCTCACTCGTACGAAGTCCTTCCCAGGGTGAACTGTGGCGCTGGTAGAGGCACACCTGAGAGCACGTGTGACCTGCTGATCCCTGCACCTCAGCGCCCGGGCCAGACCTGGCAGTGTCAGTCCTTCAGACATGCACCCTGACCGTTGTGTGTATGTTAAATGCTCTAGGTGAGAGAACGGAACATTTCAAGCTGCGGAAAAAGCAGGAACTCGGTGATCCTTCGTCAGGAGCCGAAGTAGCGGGTGGAGCTCAGGAAGCCTCCGGAGCTGTGCACCAGAGGTGAGGCCTCACTGCTGTCTGCGGGTCCCCACGCGGGCCATCCCGGCCTCTGTGCGTCGCACGTGTCTCTCGGCACTGACCTTACACTCAGTGCAAGTGACGCTGACACTCTCGGCAGCTGACCTCCCGCACGTTTGCCTGTGGACCCGGGTCTCCTCTGCCTCCCCCGCTGCGTGGAAGCCCATGAGCCCCTGCCTGGCTCTCCCTTCTACGCACGGCCCCTGCAAGGGACCTGGCACAAGGGCACAAGTTAGGGTGTGGCGGGAGCTTCCTTTTCAGGTCTGAGTGGTCTTCACAGCACTGAACTGGCACCTCCTCTCTGATCCATGCTGAGGGTTCCCCCAGAAGCAGACCCTGAGCCAAGGACCTGGGGGCCGGGTGAGCCCAGGAAGCACAGGGAGGGAGCAGGGGAATGAGGACGAAGGCTGTTTGCCATAACAAGGACCCACCGCCAATCACACGCTGTGTTATCTCAGGGATCCAGAGGTCAGAAGTCGGGCGGGCGCCGCCGGTTTCTCTGGGCCTCACAGGCCGAAATCAAGGTGTTGCTGGCCAGGCTCTCATCGGAGGCTCTGGAATCTTCCACGCTTCTTCAGGTGTCGGCAGAATCCAGTTCCTTGTAGAATGGAGGTCCCATTTCCTTGTGGCTACCGGCTGGCCCTCCCGACATCCCATCGGCCACTCTCTGGTCTTTGCACGTGGCCCCTGCATCTCGGAGCATTAAGTCCTGCCTACACTTGGAATCTCTTCTGCTGCATCTCTCTGACCCCAGCTGGGGAAGCTTCTCTGCTTTTATGGGCTCTGGTGATTGAGACCCACCAAGATAATCTCCAAATTTAAATCAGTAACCTTAATCACGCCTATGAAGTCCCGATTGCCGTGTAACATAACATCTTCACACATTCCAGGGATGAGGGCGTGGACACCTTTGGGGGCCGCTGAGCAGCCTACCACATGGGAGAAAAGCCAGTAGGGCCTGTGACGATGAGGGGTTTCCGTGGCAGCTGAGGCCCAGCCCTGGTCTGGACCTCCTGAGAGATTGTGCAGAACTCAACTTCCAATTACGCCAGCAAGGGGCAAGGAAAATAGGGGATTTGTCTACCAACCCCCTTCCACATTGGTTGAGGGTCTGTCCTGGAGGTGTTAACTCTCCAGCCTTCCCAGGCATCCCTGAGCTGGCCAAGCCCCCCGCCCCCTTCATGGCCGGAGGAAGCCCTGGTACCTGGTCGCAGGTGCTTGTAAGATGCCGTTGGTGCGTGCGGGAACTGTCCACTGAAGGGCAGCCGGCCACCAGGTGGGCTGAGGAGATGTGGGCTCCGCACCGACAAGTCCATGTAAGCACATACTTAGGTCCTGAGCTAGGCACGGGGGACAGCGCCTCCCACCCAAGTGCTCACAGCCTGCAGGGAGAGACGGACAAGTAAAGAGATGGCAGTAAGTTGGTGCAGGCACTATGATGAGGGGAGGGGGCACTGCAGATCCACAGCAGGGGCAGGGGTCCCTTGTCTGAGGAGAGGCATCCCGCCGGCTGGAAGCAGCAGCAGCACCACCGCTCTGCAGGGTAAAGGCGAGCAGGTCCCTGCCATGCCATGAGTAAATCCCAGCCCTCAACTCACGCTCATTTGGGAAACAGGAACCGCAGCGTCCCCTGGGTCAGAGTGAGCCCAGCATCCCCTCCGTAAATCCTCTGGCCATTAACAGCGGTCAGTAAATGCCCTGCCATTGGGTCTAGGCTGGGGCTTGCTCTGACTGTCGCATATCCATCAAACTACAGTCCAGCGGTTCTCAGATCTGGGGGACATCCGTCTCACTTGGCTTTCTGCTGAACATGCAGGGCTGCCCCACACCTGGAGATCCAGACTCAGGGACTTTGAGGGAGGCCCAGGCATCTAATTGCTGACGCACTCCCTCCCTCCAGGGATTCTGACGGTTGTGGTGCAAGGGCTCCACTTTGACCCCAGTGACCCAAGACGAGGGGCCTTGGCCACCACCTGGTCCAGCCCTGCTGGGTTTATGGAAAATAAAAGCAAAGCCCAGTGCGAGTGTGGGTGCATGACCCAGTCTCACTGATTTACAGGCTCATACATGGCCGTTGATGCCCTTCCCTCCATGCCCATCTCATTGAGTTCATAAGTGCAGTTTCTAGTGAAAGTCAGCCAGAGCTCCTAGGGACGGAGCAGTGTGGTGATGACAGGTATTGACTGTAAAAAACGAGATGTCAATAAGCACAATTCTCAGATGGTAAATTTCAAACTGCATCTCTGGCAAGGGATGGGATTGTGAGTGAGCTTGCCTAGGGATACCAGGTGACGTGGTGGCGACCCCTCCCGTCAGCCACATAGCGGCTGGGTCCCTTCACGCCCCGAGCCCCGGGTTCCCCATCTGTAAAATGGGGTTGCAGTAACACCTATGTCATGGATGTATAACTGTGCAGATGAGCCACGCAAACGCTCACACACAGGCCAGCACGTGGCCAGGGCGCTGATGTCCATCATTGCTGTCAGCACTGTCATTGCCGAGCCATCGGGCACTGCACAGTGCAATGTGAACTTCAAATAGTTCTGGAATCAGAACTCTTTCAGAATGGATTTTTTTTTTTTAATGTACATTTCCATAGTCAAATCTGAGTCCAAGCACAAGAAGTCTATGAACTTACGCGTCTAACTGGGTGACTCAGATCCCACAGCCAAGCCTGCAGTCAGGCCGTTTCCTCCCTCCAGGACGTGCCAGGGGTCAGCAGTCCTGCTCCCAAGCTTGGGCACCACCTGGCTGTCCCAGCACAGCCTCTGTCCTCTGTGGGCTTTCTTGTCCGGGGCCCTTGTTGCTCCCCTCCTGGCTTAGAGCTGTGGCCTCTGACCAGAATCCTGCTCGTCCTCCCTGCTTCCTGTGCTGCAACCAGGGCATCGCAGAAAACACGAGGCAGCCCATGTCTCAGATGCTCCTGGACCCTCGTGTGGCTCCCCAGGCCTCGAGCGTGAAGCCCTGCCCCTAACCCGGGCACACAGGCCCTTCCTGGGCCGGCCTGTCACTTCCCTGCATTCCCAAGAGCCAGGTTCATGGGGGAGCAGACAAGCCAGCAGGATGATAGTCGAGAGTGGCCAGGACTGGTGACAGAGCGGGTCTGGGGAGGAGGCTGCTCACGGAAAGAAGCCACCCAGCTTCTGTAGTGAGCTGAACGGGGCCTGCAGAAGACATGTCCATGTCCCTAATCCCTGAACCTATGCATGTGACCTTATTTAGAAAAAGGTCTTTGCAGATGTCATTTATGTAAAAGATCTTGAGATGAGGACATCACCCTGGGTTATCCCAGCGGGTCCTAAATCCAATGGCAAGGGAAGCAGAGGGACATTTGACCACACACAGAGAAGATGATGTGACGACAGAGGCAGAGATTGGAGTGACACAGCCACAAGCCAAGGGGTGCCAGCGGCCACCAGAAGAGGCAAGGAACATGTTCACCTCTAGAACCTCCAGAGGAAGGACGGCCCTGTCAACTCCTTGACTGAAGATTTCTGGGATCTTCTGTGAGAGGACAGATTTCTGTTTTTTTAAGCCCCCTAGTTTGTGGTCATTTGTTAGAGCAGTCCCAGGAAAGTAATGCATCCTCCTTGAGGGTGTGAGAGAGAACCACACTGCAGAGCACTGACCTCAGCCTTATCACAGTTATTTGTTCGATATCTATCTCCCTCCCCAGCTCAAAGTGGGGCCCCATGAGGGCAGAGGCTATGAGTCTCTTATTCACAACTGTGTCTTCAAAACCCAGCATAGCACCTGGAAGCCCAGAAATACTTTTATGAATAAAGGAATGAGTGAATAGATGGATGGATGACGGATGATGGGGTCTTGTAGGATGAATAGGAGTTTGCCAGACAAAGACAACGAAGAGGGGAAAGGCATTACTGGTAGAAGGAAGAATAGAAGCAAAAGCAGGTGGAATTTTGTGCCTTCAGATATACTCCATGGGCACCTGCCTGTTGATGCTAAAAGTGACTTCTGCCTTCAGGTCTAGAAAGTCAGCCCCTTTCAGAAAATCAACCACAAGATTGAAAGGAAGAAGGCAGAGAACGATTACAGAAACAGAGTGGGTGGTATTGAATGTTCCTGTTTGCTGAGGACTAGAGGAAGGTCAGCCAAGGAGGGGAGGGTATTCAAAGCAGGAGGGGAGGGGTCTCTGCTGCTGAAAGGGAGGTGGGGCCTCTCTCCAGGTCAGGGACCCTGCTTCAGCCCCAGCTCTGTCCTCTGCCACTAGCAGTAATGAGGCTGCTGTATGCAGGGTTTCTCAGACTCTGCATCCTAGGAAACGAGCCTTCTGTTTTACAAGGGAGGAGCTAGGGCAATTGTGAGATTTTAAATAAAGACAGGTGCTATCAGGTGACCATCTCCCTGCTCCCTGCCACACCCTGGGGTTAAAATGATTTTCTCATATGAAGATGCCACTTGCAGCCCGGCCGCTTTGCAGCTGTGGGACCTCAGGGTTGCCCCCGGCCCTCTGAGCTTCTCCCGAGCTTTTCTCCTCTCTGTCCTGCTGATGTCACCAAGCCACCCTGAAGATCAAGTGAAAGATGTACGTGTGAGACTGTAAACTCTCAAGTGTTAATCAGGTGGCATCTGCTTTTCGGATGGGTCAGCCGCTGGTGGAGGGACTCGAGCTGTGTCCACGGGGCATGTGGCCGCAGTAAATCGTGCCCGCGATGGCCATTCTTCTGGCTCCAAGGGCTCAAGGATGGCTATCGGGCACTAGTTCCCACGACTCAACAGGCCTTGGGGAAAGGTTCGTGCTGGGTCTGACGAACCTGCCGGAAGGGCAGCGCTGACGGCCTTCGTTCCTTCCCCCAGGATGTTGGCACAGCAGAAAAAGTTCCTGGCCCAGTTCACGGCACACCAGCAGACCCGCCGGGACGCGTGGAAGCAGAGCGCGAGGGTCATGGACCATCTGGAAGCCCAGCTTGAGACCCAGCTACAGGTACAGCTTCTGAAAACGGGCCTTTGCAAAGTGGGCAGTGGTTTACAGGGGAGTGGAAATAGTAAAAGGCTAAGCTCATGATCACAGGTCAGCACTGGAGCCTTTGTGAGGACCACACGCCCTGCTCGGGACCCCCTCAGCCCCCGCTAGTCTCACAGGCCGAGGACACATCAGCCTCGCTGCTCAACTGTGAACGTTGATTCCCCCGGGACTGCAGCACCCAGCTCCGGGCCAGGCCCCGACCACTCGTCAGTTCTGTCTGTTGAGCTGAAAGGAATGAGCGTCTCCCTGTGTGTGAATCGCCACCATGTGGGCCTCTTGGTGTCACGGCAAACATCGGTACCATTCAGGCAGTGCTGCTGTGACTAAGGTTTGCACTTCACCTAGAACATACAGGAAGCTCAGCTTTCGTGATATCCTGTGGATATCTCATCCCAGAAAAATCTCATCAGCGTGAGATTATAAGGTGCGGCTTTAAAGCAAAGCGGCTGCCTGTAAAAAAATCAAATATTCCAGAATGGCAGTGCTGGGCGGAGTGTTGGCGCCATCTGAGTGTTCGCCGCCAGTGTGGCAGTGACATCGGAGACGATGATGAGAAAGATGTTAATGGTGGTTAACATCTGTTCCCTGAGGGTCTCTTGTAGACAGTCACTGAGCAGAGAGCTTTACATCCACCACCTAAAGTCCTACTCCGACAGCCAAGGTGCGGGTTACACCCAGTCTCCCATTTACAGATGAGGAAACCGAGGCCCCGAGAGGTAAGTCACCTCCCAGTGCCCCACAGTTAATAAGCCACGGAATCCGGGTCTGGCTGTTAGTCAATGGTGTTGGCAGTTAAGGACTCAGACTCGAGTCAGGCAGGGGAGCGCTTGATCCTGGTTCTGCTGCCCTCACCGAGCCCCTCGCGCCTCAGTTTTCTCATCTGTAAAGTGGGGTCCATGGCTGGTGTGAGGATGGATGGTTAGCTCCCCCCGCATCACACGTGCGTCTGCCTGCTCCGGGCGTTTCTGGATGCCTCTTGGAGAGTCCTCCTCCACGTGGGGACGCGGTCCTGTCCCCACTCTCAGAGCGCCCCCTCGTGCTGATGGAAGGCGATGTAGAGGCGGAGCAGGGCAGAGGCGGGCCCAGCTGACCCTCTCTCTCTGCATCCAGGAAGCTGAGCAGAGCTTCATCTCAGAGTTGGCGGCGTTGGCCCGGGTGCCCCTTGCCGAAAGCAAACCGTTTTCCAATAAGCATGGGCTGTCAGGTGAGTCATAGAAGGCGATGCCCTGCAGGCTCTCTGGGCTGGGAGTATAGGTTCTAGCACCGGGTCTATCACTAACTGGCGTGTGGCCCCAGGCACCGCACTTACCCTCTCTGGGCTTCTGTGTCCTGTCTGTAGATGAGCAGCTAGGCTAGGATGCCCCTGTGTCCCTGGCCCTTCAAAATACAATAATTCCGATTCCTGGGTCTGCTGCTCAGTAGCTGACTCTCATCTCTGACTCTGTTTCCCCATCTGTAAAGTGGGGATAATTAGCCCTCCTCCTTTGGCCAGCAGAACTTCAGGGACATCATAGAGTGTTGTAGCCTCTAACGGGATAGCAAGGGGAAAGTGTGTAACGTCACGGAGGGCTATTAAAATAAAAGCTATGGTACTGGAACTGTGTTCTAGGTTCTTAACTGCTTCGGAAGGGAAGGCTGCCAGTCCGCTGGGTGTGGCAGAAACACAACAGGAGCCTGGCCGACTGAGTTTGAATCCTAGCTCTGCCACCTTTCAGCCTTGTGGGCTTGGGATAGCTCTCACCCCCCGCGAGGTCTCAGTCTCCTCACAAGTTAAACGGGTCTAAGAGCAGTAGATACTGAGTGCATACTCGGCCCCCAGAGGTACTCAAACAATGCTGGGGTGGCGTGAGGCCAACAGATTCTGTCACCTACCCAGAGTCACAGAGCCAGTTTCTGGGTTCACGTGTCTCCTGCAGAGAAACCCCTAAGGACCAAAAGGAAGAAGCCGGCACCCCGGGACAGAGGGGACTTTGGGGGGCCCAAGGACGACGACCCTGCCTCAGGGGGCCCCCCCTCAGGATCGCACAGGTACACTGGGGCCCTTGTTGATCACCTAAATCTGGGCAGGAAATCCAGCGCCTCTCAGAGGCGTTGACTCGGGTCCGAGAAATGATGGGTGATAATGGGAAGTGTTGGTATTATTGTTACTGCTTTTATTAGTGTCCCATTTGGCCGGGTCAGCCACGACCCACCCCCCAGCCCGTCAGCATCCAGCCTGAATAGCTGGCAATCCCAGGCCTCAACAGGGCGCTGCCAGCTACAGATGCTTCCGGATTTGTGGTAGGGTGGGTCCATCCTGGGGTGCCTCAGCCGTCTGAGCGTGGGTCGGACCTCCCACCAAAGAGAGGGAAACTGGGAGTTTCTTTTGTTTCTTAACAGCCCATGTCAAAATGCAGATTGTTTTGATGGCCTGTCACCACCTTTTCATGGGATCAGATTGGATGCATTGTTATTGCATCTAGACAGACCTGGAATCAAAGTTCTGACCAACTGCCTTTCTTCCATATTTTAAGCAGCAAAAGGCTGAGCCAGCAAGAAAGTGAGGTTGGTGACGGTGAGAATTCCAAGAAGATGCTAAAGAGAAGAAGCAATCTGTAGCTTAAGCCTGGTCGGGGGGACGGAACCTAAAGACCCCGTCTGTATGCCACCTGCCTCTCCCCCAGGCAGTGAGGAGGGACTGGCCACCCCGGGGTGGGGGACAGTGGGGTCTCCCCTCTGCCCACAGGCTTGCTGTGCAGGGATGGAGAATGGGTATCAAAGTCCCAGAAAAAGGCCTAAAAGAGCAGGGCGGACCCTACCGCCTGTGAAGACGATACTCCTCCCCACCCCTGTGTTGGAAACATGTCTGCTCCAGTCCTTCAGTGTCGCCTTGGCTTCGAGATGTGGCTCTGTTCCTTGGGAAGCCCCTCCTTCCTGGCTCCCTGTGCTTCCCACCCCCCGTGTCCCGATGTCACCCCGAACCTGCGTTCCGCGAGCGCTAAGTGGTCTCATTCCTGCCCTGGGGGCCCTCTGCTCGCCAGCCTCCCGGTGGAGTTCCGCCTATAATAAAGGGATCACCAGGTGTTGCTGGTGTTTTCTGGGTCTGAGGCCTTTTCTCCTCCATTCCCATCACCCCCGCTCTCTCTGTCCCCTGCACCGTGGGCACTGGCCAACATGGATTCTCATCAGGACCCATTCCCTTCTTTGGTTCAGCCAGCAGCGACGGCCTGGTCTCAGTGAGGGCATCTGAGGAGTCTCAGGGCCCCATGACATAGACCATGGAATCCCTGGCCGGCAGGCCTATCCTCACCCACCCTGGGGACCTAAGGACCCACAGATACATGACACCTGCGTTAGGGTCTTCTGTTGGAGGAGACAGTTAAAGCGCTAGGAAGGAGGCCCTGCCCAGGAGGACTTCCCCTGGGAGGGATGAGTTCTGCCAGACAGCAGCCCTCCCCTAAGGAGAAATGCTTCTCCCAGTGGATGCTGAGAATATCCAGCTTTCAGACCAGCCAGTGCCTTTCCCACTCGGAAAGAAAATTGCCCTTTTCATCGAAATCAGGGATTCTCAGTCTTGGCACTGTGGATATGTGGAGTGAGAAAATTTCTTTTTTAAGGGGTGGGGCTGACCTGTGCATTACAGGATGGTTAGCAGCATCCCTGGCCTCTTCCCACCAGATGCTGGAAGCACTCCCCAGTTGTGTCAACCAAAAATGTCTCCAAACATTGCCAGATATTCCCTTGGGGGCATCACCCACTGATGTAAGTCAGAGCATGCTGACCCCGGGCAAGTCTGGGATGGAGAGTACAGGGTTTCCACAAATTCCCAGTACAGAGTGGGCTCCAGGTTATAGAAGCTTCTGTCTCAGGGATTTTCTGGACCATTTGTGGTCTGAATTTTTATTTCTTACAACCTAGATTAGTCTCTCTTATTCAGGAAAGCGAGGTTCCTTAACAAAACAAGTAATCCATACTAGTTACATCGTTTGTTAAGGATACTAACCATCGGAGATCCTCAAATCCTGACTGGTCACCAGGCGAATTTCCAAAGTTAGCCAACAGCCTCCTCTAGTGGCTAAATAAAATACTTCCTTATTCTGCAGAGTCTTGTAACAAGTTTTGACTTCCTTCCTGCAATATTTTGAGAACCTGTTTTATATAGCAATTGCTTTTGTCACATGGGTCCTGTGCACAGAGGCATTCTGAAGGCAGATGCCTCCTATGCTGGTAACGTCTGATTTGGTGACGTGAGTTTGGTAAATGGAGATGCCCTGGCAGCACCAGGATCTCTGGAAGATCCGAGCAGTATAGGTTCAGCCTCCATGGATCTTGCATAGGTGATGCTTTTGCTTAAGTGTAGCTTCCTTAGTCCAGGGGACATGTCACCTGTCACCTGCCACATGCTGCTGGACTGCTTGGCACAGTGTGGGGCGCATAACTCTCCATAAAGGCGTGTGGACTGCGTCTGTTTCCATCACATCAAAAATCGACTCTAGAGGTGCCTTTCATAATGGAATTGCACCCTTGTTCAAAACAAAATGCGACGCTCTCAGAAAGAGAGAGACAAATACCGTATGCTAACACATATATATGGAATTTAAGAAAAAAAAATGTCATGAAGAACCTAGGGGTAAGACAGGAATAAAGACACAGACCTACTAGACAATGGACTTGAGGATATGGGGAGGGGGAAGGGTAAGCTGTGACAAAGCGAGAGAGAGGCATGGACATATATACACTACCAAACGTAAGGTAGATAGCTAGTGGGAAGCAGCCGCATAGCAGAGGGAGATCAGCTCGGTGCTTTGTGACTGCCTGGAGGGGCGGGATAGGGAGGGTGGGAGACGCAAGAGGGAAGAGATATGGGAACATATGTATATGTATAGCTGATTCATTTTGTTATAAAGCAGAAAATAACACACCATTGTAAAGCAATTATACTCCAATAAAGATGTTAAAAAAAAAAACACGACTCTCACATCTGGAAGGACCTTCCGCTGTGTTGGGCGCAGGCTCTGGGACACCGGGGTGTGGAGGAGGACTTTCAGGCCTGATACTGAGCTGCATGAACACAGCACACCGAGGGCCGGGGAGAGAGAAGGAACAGCAAGAAGACCCCGAGGACACATCTCAGCCGCCCTCCCTCCATCTGGGTTGTGTCCCCAGTTCTTATTATGGGCTGTGATGGAAGGAGGTAAAAATTGAAGGGGTTCATGAATGATGATATATTGAAGAGTTTAATGGATTAATTTTTATGCAAAGTTAGCCTCTCTGATCTGGTCCGAGCTGCTAGGATAAAGCCAATGTGGTATATAAGGTCAGCAGAGTCTCCAGCCTGAAGAGTGGGAGATGAGCATTCTCTACTCCCTGCAAAATGCTTCCTTTATAGCCTTTAGCATGGTGTGTAATTAGATGCTTTGGGTAATAATTTGGTTAATATCTGATCTTCCCCCTGGAATATATACCCATTGCTTTCCCCTACTAGGACGATGCCTAGTACTAAATGGGCACTCCTCGTACACTGGTGGAAGGAAAAATGTAGGGAAGGAGGGAGGAGGGAAATTTCATTTTGGTAGAAGCCCTTTTTGTTCAGGAATCTTCTTGCTCTCTTGCTCCATGAATTGACATCACTGAAGGAAAACTTGAAGCCAATGACACCAAATGTACTGGCATTTACTGGGACACCAGACCCGACTTACATTGCATGGATTGAAAGCTCACGGGCTTCATGTTGGTACCTTGAAATTGGCTACAGTGAGAGTATTGGCACCATAGAAGTTAGCAGACAGTACAAACTGGGGCTCCCACCCCAGCCCAGCCAAGCTCAGTGTCCAATGTTTATTTAGCAGTGTACCTCAGGACCACTGGGTTAGAAGACCATGCACTATGGTCACCCTGGTCTACAACCAAGGCTCTGCTGCAGCTTAATGAGAGAAAGGATGGTCTTTTCAATAAATGGCACTGGGTCGATTGGATTCTATACGGAAAAAAAGCAAGCCTTGAGCCCTGTTTTACACTGTGTACAAAGATTAATGAGAGATGGGTCATAGATCTAAATGTGAAAGATAAAACTTCTAGAAGGAAACTCAGAAGACTATTGTGGTAGCAGAACAGTGCCCCCTCCCCAAGACTTCCACATCCTAATTCCTGGAAACTGTGACCATGCTACGCTCTCTACAAAGGGGAAGTAAGGGTGCAGATGAATGAATAAGAGAATAGATAGCCTTCCCCTAGAGTTACCCACCTCCTCCTACCATTTCAAGAGATGAATGAAAAGAACGTTACTTAAAAGGAATGCTGCAGGGCTTCCCTGGTGGCGCAGTGGTTGAGAGTCCGTCTGCCGATGCAGGGGACACGGGTTCGTGCCCCGGTCCGGGAAGATCCCACATGCCGCGGAGCGGCTGGGCCCGTGAGCCATGGCCGCTGAGCCTGCGCGTCCGGAGCCTGTGCTCCGCAACGGGAGAGGCCACAACAGTGGGAGGCCCGCGTACCGCAAAAAAAAAAAAAGGAATGTTGCAGCTCAGTCTCCTAGAATTAAGGCTTGTCTGTCTTGCAGCTGCCAGGACCCCTGTGCCTGTGCCTCTTGGGAAGCTAATGTAGGACAGGGGTGCTGGCAACCTCAGCAGGTGGTGCTGACTGGGCAGTGGTCCGGTGACTTGGCAGCCGGGCAAAGGCCCCATCAGAGTCGGTCCTAGAGGGAGGATGTTAAGGCTGCTTCCACTTCAGCTTCTGCTCCCTGATAGGCTGGGGGGGGGGGTGATGCGGGAGAGAGGAAGTGCTTTCCAGAGAGCAGGGTGGGTAACTTATTGTTGCCAACTTTACTCTTCTGGAAGTTTCTGCGATGTCCTCTAGTAGTCTCCATGGGCCAAGGCCAAACATCAAGTCATTACCCTCCATTCTTGATCTTTCTTAGTATTTAGCTTTGTTTCAAGAAAATCCATAACTGACCCTAAGCCACCACCTCTCTGGACCTTAAAGTATCCTAACCCAGTGAGGGTGGGGGGAGAAGACACTAAAAGCATAAAGTAGACATACGACCATCCAAAGCCATCCTGCCTCAAATGACAAAGCTTAGCAGTTAGAAGCAAGGAGCTTTGGACATGTGGGTCCCGGATTTAAATATTGGCTGTGCCACTCCCTGTGTGATCTTAGATGAATTATTGACCTCTCTAGGACTCACCTGTAAATGATGTTAATAATAGTGCCTACCTTACAGAGCACCTGACACGTAGCATGTGCTGTACAGATAATGCCGCCATCATTACCACCACGACCACCACCACCACCATCACCATCATCACCGTCACCACCACTACTAACTGGTAATCAAGACAAACAACTTTGAGGTTTTACTCCTCCTTAGAATGTATACCTCCCGTGGGACTGGAGGTCAGAAATGTGAAGCTCAGGAGCTGGACACTTCCAACCTGAGGCAGTCTGACCCACCTAACACACAGGAAGAGACAGCACACCAAGCAAAGGCTGGGCAGGAGGGAAGGGACATGATGTGATTTCAACCTATTTCACAGAAGCCCTTGGCCAGCCATCGTCCTCCTCTTCTCATCCTTGTTCTCATGACCTAACACTCCCCAAATCATGACTGGCTCCCTCTCCTCCCTCCTCCGCTCCCCCGGCTACCTAACAAGAGCGAGTCCTGCGGAAGTAAGCACCGCTGTCCCGTTACTACAAAGGGGAGCACAAAGCATGAGCATCTGAGCAGCCATCACTTAAATGCAAACACCCCAGTCAGGGAGTGGGCCATTTATTTTCTTTATTTTTTCACAAGCTTTGAATTCAGAAATAAGAGTCACAATAAGTCAGCTGTTAAGTAAAAATGAGGGTGATTACAAAGGAAAACTATGTACAAAACTTTAAAAATCTGACGGCCTCGTCATCCGCCTGGGAGGGACCAGGACACGGGCGCCGGGAGCAGCTGTGGCCACACCGTGGTCAGCCCTGAATGAGGGTGGGAGACCCCTTTCTGAGTGTGAACCTGGCTAGGCCTGCAGTCTAGAGCGGGATGGAAGGACACACACAGACCGGAAAGACGTCATGGCGAGTTACAGGTGCCACGGAGACCAGGGTTCCTGACACAGGACGAGAGGGATGCTTCTCTGGCGGTGGGGCGGGCTTCCTTCTCGTGTAGACCTGGGGGAGGGGACGATGGGACACATCTTCCTGCTATGGGTTTTGGAGCTGCCCCCGAGGGCTTGAGGTCTGGGCTTCGTGTCTATGTAGGGCCTCGGCTGTCTTCTGTCGGGGGCACTCACAGACTCGCAGACGTAACTTAGTAACATGCATCAACTATCCTAGAACAGCTACAGGGGTGCAAGGGAACCACTCAGAGAATCGTGGAGCCCGCGGCGTCAGAAGTGGGAGGGACAGTACAAGACGAGGCTGGAACCTGTGTTCACTAAGAAGGGGCCTGGAGACACCATGCTCTGAGGTGGACTCGGATGAACACATGACTGCGGGCAAGGGATTTCCAAGCAAACACACCACACTAGTACCACTTCTTCCTAAACCAAAAAGGAAAGAACATCATTCCATTTTCCCCCCATCAGTACCAAACGATACTGTGGGTTTCCAAACACTGACAGGGCAAGGGATGGACATCCTTCCCAGAATCCTTCACGCTCGCTCATCCACGAGTTGCCTTCACCCGAGGCTGGTGATGTTGGAGCGGCCACCAGGGGGCGCCACGATGCGGTGGCCGGTGCGCCGGGGGTTGTTGTCATCTATCTGGGCACCTGGAAGAGACAGAGCCAGTCACTCCAGCGAGATCTGCTGACACCAGCTCCATGTGCTGCTCCTGCGGGCTGGGTGCCCTTTCATGTCACGTCCCCCAGCCTCTGGGACGCCGAGCCCTCGTCTCAACACGCCTTCCTTCCTCACCATCCTTCAATCCAGGCTGACCTCTGGGAAGGCTCCCTGACCTCCACGGGGTCCGTTGCTCCCTCTTCTATGCCCCCCAGGCCCCGGGGCCACCCTCCTGCAGCCCTGACCACGCTGTGCTCCTTCTTGTCTGGCTTCATGTTCTTGAGACAAATGGGCAAACACTTATTGAGTGCCTACTGCGTGCAGACACAGACTTGGTGCTTTAACATATGCTGTCGAATTCAGGGCTCACAGCAACCCTATGAAGGGAGTGTTGTTTTAGCCCCAGTTTACAGATGAGGAATTTGAGGCCCAGGTCACGCATTGTAGGGGGCACCACTAGAGGGCAGGGAAGCCAGGATCGTAGCCCCACTGGTTTGTCCCCAAAGCCCCAGCTCCTACCACACACTCACAACACTTGGCAGTGTCCATTGTTCCCAGGGTGTTTTATGTGCTATGCACGGGAGCACACGTATGTGCATTTGTAGATTGTGTGCATGCGTGTGTGTATCTGTGCATGCGTGTGCATGCGTGCATGCTGTGTGTGAACACTTGGAGCTGGGTTTACCCACCCTGTTTGCAATGGGCAGGTCTGAATGGGCGGGGGTGGGGGGCGGCCTTTTTTGTTTTAAATCTGCGAAGCCAACCATCCACTCCAATCTCACGCATTCTCTTGCAGTTAAAGAAAGATTTTAAATTGGAGCACTAAGCTCAACGCCTGGCGCTCAGTGAATATGTATTAAATGAAGACTGAATGACGGATAATGCTGGGAAAGAGGGATGTTGTGGACAGGGGTCCAGTCGGGAGACTTCACTTCCAGCACAAAGGGTGCCTGGAATTTGGGTAATTTGGAATCAGACACTCCCCTCTCGCGGCCTCATTTCCTTTTCTGTAAAATAAAAGCCGACTCCTATCCACAGTATTGTGTACTCTATTGCCTCAAACCACAGGATCAATTTTATGGCAAAGCAGGTGTAACAATGAGCACACGACAACAGGATTCACTGGATTCACCGTGAACCTCGTTGATCGGAAGATGCTGGCCTGATACGAAGTTGGGATGGTCTACATTGAGAGCTCTGCTAGGCTGCCCGCTAGGGTCAGGCGCTGCCTCCCAGGGTACAATATGTGTACTGAACCAATGCCCGATATTCGATGTCTTGTTCCCAGGAACCAGGAGGTGGAAACTGGATTATCCCCTCTCACCATCACTCCCAATGATTTCACCAAAGAGGAAATTTAAAATAAACACATGAAAAATGCTGACCCTCATAAGGAATCAAAGATTTACCAATTAAGACTTCAATGAAAATGACAAAAATAACTAGATGAGGTCTTTCTACCTCTGACTTTATATGATCTGTGTAAGCCACAACGAATTTGGTTTAGAGTACCGACTTTGATTTTCTCTCATAGTTTCATTGATAGACAGTGTGTCTTCCTAGACCCAGAAATCAGGCCAAGTGCTTAATATCTTTCTACCTCATAAGCATCTGTACCTTGCTTGGTTACATGCCAGGTACTTTGAAAATACCTGTTGTACAAAAGGACAGTACTTCAATAAACCTTGCTATGTCTTTATGATGTAACCTCACTCAGATATTTAAAAGGACATCTGTGGGGCTGCCCTGGTGGTGCAGTGGTTGAGAATCTGCCTGCCAATGCAGGGGACACAGGTTCGAGCCCTGGTCCGGGAAGATCCCACATGCCGCGGAGCAACTAGGCCCGTGAGCCACAACTACTGAGCCTGCGCGTCTGGAGCTTGTGCTCCGCAACAAGAGAGGCCGCGACAGTGAGAGGCCCACACACCGCGATGAAGAGTGGCCCCCGCTCGCCGCAACTAGAGAAAGCCCTCGCACAGAAACAAAGACCCAACACAGCCAAAAATAAATAAATAAATTAATTAATTAAAAGGACATCTGTGAAGTCCATCCTGATGTTGTAAAGTGTCTGTGCAGTTGGTATCCAATGGAGTCACCTGTGAAACTGCTGAGGGGCTGGTCAAAGGCAGTGCTGGGGCTTTAGAAAGAAGTGGGTGCTGAGCAGGGAGAAGAAGGATGGTTGGGGGACACTTCCTGCAGACTTTCCATTTCATTGTTTTTTTGTTGTTCTAAAAGGGAGGGAATGTCTCTCAGCATTTAATTGCAATCGTGAATTGCATAACATGAGACCAGAGATCCAGTGTGCAAACTCCCTGAGAGGTTGCGTGTTGTCACACACACACAGTTTTCCAAGCATTGCAACCAATCCCTGTTCTGCTGACTGAGCATCAGATGAAATATTCCAGTTGTGTTTAGGGTCCACTTGTGCAAAAATATTAGTTTTCTTTAACGGTGTGGGAGAAACTCTTCCATGACAGGCTCAGGGAAAGTGAGATGGACTGGACTGGGGGACCCTCTGATTCATGCTCCCCACTGCGTAATCCCTAAATGGATGGTAGGTTGTCACCCCCCCAATTTAAACTGGTATTTCATCTTCTCTCTGCCCCTTTCATTCTCTCTTTTGCCAACTACATCGCCTTTTCTGTTTAAATATCCTTCACTCCTGCTGGACCAGAAGTCAGCCCGTTGAGAAAACTCAGCCCTGTTTTTTTTCTTTTGTTTGTTTGTTTTTGCGGTACGCGGGCCTCTCACTGTTGTGGCCTCTCCCATTGCGGAGCACAGGCTCCGGACGCGCAGGCTCAGCGGCCATGGCTCACGGGCCCAGCCGCTCCGTGGCATGTGGGATCTTCCCGGACCGGGGCACGAACCTGTCCCCTGCATCGGCAGGCGGACTCTCAACCACGGCGCCACCAGGGAAGCCCTCAGCCCTGTTTTTACAGCCCATGAGCTAAGAATAGTTTTTTGCATTTTTAAATGGTTCCATTTCAAATGGTCTTAGATATTGCCTCTTGGCTCACAAAGCTTAAAATATTTACTACCTGGCCTTTTAAGAAAAAGTTTGCTGACCTCTAGAATAGACTGAGCCTGCCCAGCTGTGTCTTATTTATTACCGTATTCCTGGCACCTAGCACAGCATACAACTCATGCTAACACCTCAAATATTCGAAATTCCAAGGCAATGTCCCAACATGTGCACACCTGCCCTTGTGTGGCGATCTGATGAAACTGTAGACACATGGCCCAGGAGCCTTCAGAAAGTCTGAAGGAGCACATGAACTTTTGATTTTGTCTGCACACATTTGTTGAGCACCAAGTCCTGGCATTTTGACGCTGAATGTCTTGGAGCCTTAAGAATAACACCACTCTACACACAGGGCTGTTGTGAAGATGAAACAGTCATGAGTTATGAGAGTGTGTGCTGTACTACCATGGATGGCTGAAGACCCGACCCAGAACGTACATCCAGCAAAGGCACTCTGATTCCCCTCTCCACACTTAGCTTCATGGGTAAGAGTGTTAAGGAAGAGCATAAGGCCAATTTTCAGGCAGACTCTTCATAAATCAGGGTCAGGTATCTCTGTGCTGCTCCCATGGACCCTCTCTGCTCTCTGACCTCCCCCAGCCCTCTCTGCCCAACCCCGGGAGGGGAGGGGAACCCACACTCCCATCTCCGGCTCCTGATCGAGTGCCTGAGGCCATGGATTCATTTCTCCGGAGTTCAGGGCTCTGGGGGCCACTGTGGGGTGGGGAACCTTGGCCGCTGTAGTTTCGTACCTGATAAACTGAAGTTGGACTGGTGGAGGTTTCTGATCGGTGGAGGCTGGTGTTTGGAAGGTGAAGATTTGACAGAAGGAGCAGGGGTTGCATATTTGGGTGTGGCTGGCACCTCGTACACAGGACCGTCATACATGCCCCTGGGAACCCCCTGCAACCCAGAAACCTAAACAGAGGACAAGAAGAGCAACTGATTGACAAGATGCATGTATGCATTCCCGCGTGCAGGAGAGTGACCATGGTCTCCTCGGGGATACACACACGTATGCACAAACATGCACACATGTGCTTGTACACACACCACACAAGGCACCCGCCCACACACGTGCACAGGCATACATATATGCGTGTGCACAAACATGTACACACACATATATGTATGCACACCCCACACATAATTCACACATGTACGTGTACACACATGCCTGCATACACACCGTGTTTAATATACACACTAACGTATATAACACACGCATCACACACACACACAATCCAACACACATTCATAAAAAGACAGGCAAGTGCACACCCACATGCATACACACATATCCATACACACACAGGCACAGACACATACACAGCTTCGTGCAGGACTCCAAAGCTGTTTCCAAGAGGAAAACACTTCCCTGACACCCTGACAAGGACCCCTGAATCGGGCACTGGTGGCATCAGGGGATCGTCTTCATCGTGGATTTGGGGGCAGGTAGTTTGGAAGGTGATCCCGCAAAGGAGGAGGGAGAGAGGAGGGAGAACACCCAGCACAGGGAGAGAGAACGAGAAGGCCGCCTCTGAGGACACCTGGCTCAGGGCTACCGCAGAGGGCAAACCTCCTGGACCCCAGGGAGTACGGGACACAGCGCACAGCCTCCATCCCCGTGGGTGGAGGGTTGTCCTGGGAGAGAAAGCTATGAGGCAGAGAAGCCAAAAGCCGCAGGGGCTCCGGTGGGAGACTGGGAGCCTGCTGGTGAGCTCAGAGCCAGCCAGGGGCGTGTGGGCGTCCGTCCCAGGCCCTGGGAGCCTGCTGGTGAGCTCAGAGCCGGCCAGGGGCGTGTGGGCGTCTGTCCCAGGCCCTGGGAGACAGAGTGTGGCCAGGAACACGTGCAGTCAGGGACAGTGCCCTGACCCCAGCTTCACGTCCCTCTTCCCCTGCACAGGTGACAGCACCCGACCCCAGCCCTAGGCTCCCTCCTCTACAACAAAGGGGTCCTTTTTCAGCACCAATATGAAGGGCCCGGGCGCTGCTTGGTGATAACCCATCCTCTGCCTCCAGCAGCCCTGATCCCCTGACGCCCTGGGGCCTCATTGTCTCTGCCCCATCCCTCTCAATACCTGCTTCCTGCGCCTCTGGGCTTCCCTGGTTCCAGCCGGTTCCAGGCCTGTGTTCCTGCCCCCCAGTTCCCTTCAGTGACCTCTGAACTCAGCTTGGCCAGACATAGGTTCTGGGGCAGGGCCCATCCCCCACCTGGCCCGGCCTCCGTGCTCTGCCCTCAGGTATGCGGGGAGGGTGGCCCTGTGCCAGGGGACCCGTCTGCCTGGCCACTGCAGATCACGTCTTGGCATCGAGGTCAGGCATCCACCTCTCACAGATGCTGACTGTTAACCACAGACCTCAGGTTCAAACTGATTTAGAGGGAATGAAGCCAGCCAAGGTGTGTTTCTGCCCCCTTGGTAGGTGTCCCGAACAGAAGTTTACACGAGTCCCTTTGTCTCTCAGCAGCCTGCTGTGGCCACATCGCTATCCCTGGCCATCTTTCGGATCTAACCTGCCAATTCTCCATGTCCTTCATTTCCCCATCAGACGCATAACATCTGTGCAATTTGGTATCCTTGACCTGGGATGCTACACTTTAAGGCGTGGAGAGGGACAGTAAACAGACACAGAACATTGTGATGGTTGGCCTGGGAGTCTGGGAATGCCAGGAGGCCTCGGGCCTCTTGCATCTAAATTGGTGGCACTGGTGCCACTTATGAAGCACAAGAAGAGTGGGACCATACACAGGTGGGCACACATGCACACACACATATACAAACACATAAGCGAGCACAGGAGCACATACACACAGGAGCACCCCATGCATATACACATACACCCGTGCACATACACAAATAAAGCTGGGCTTTCTGGCAGACATGAGCCGTTTTAGTGCGGGAAGCAGGTTGTCATGGTGATGGGAGGGACCTAATTAGGGAAGACGATTGATCACAGATGGGAGTCTTTCTGAAGCATGAGCAAACTTCCTCCTCTGAACTGGACTGGGGACGGGACAGAGCCTGTGCCTACTCCATGCCCTTTGACCTCCTGAGTCCATGCTAAGACTCCTCAAGAAAAAGGGGGGAAGGAGGATGCAGAATGGGAGGGGAGCAAGGAGGAGGAGAAAAGAGGGCAGATCGAAGGGAGTCTAGAGGCAGTTCTGCCACCCCTCAAGTGGGCTAGGGAGGTTTATTTTTACCAAACGGCAGTAAGGGCTTCAGAGCTCTCCCAGCTGTGTGATGCTGGGCAGTCCTGCACTGCCTTGAGCACCAGGGTTCTGATCTACAGAAGGAAGGTCATGACACCTAAAAGAGGGGGTGGTGAAGACCCCACCCCCCAGGATGATGCAGGATGTGCGTCCTGGCTGGTGTACTCCCAGGACTCCTCCCATCGCCCCACATGCACAGCCCTTTACAGTTGGCAACTCGCTGGCACCTCGTCGGTCTCGTCTGGTCCTCGCTCCAGCCTGAGACGCAGGCGGGTCACGTCCCAGCTCATCTGACACGTGAGGAAGGAGGGGCTCGTGCAGCTGTGACATTTGCTCGCTCTGCACACGACAGACCCTGGCCACATACCTTGTTCCTGATCCTGACGCGCTGGTAGAGGTACTCGGGGAAGGGCTTCCTCGGGATGAAGCGGCCTGCGCCCTTGTTGACGTTGATGCTGCCGTCCTCAAAGACGATCTTGCCCTGGCTGATGACCACCAACGGGGAGCCGTGGCACTCCATGCCTTCGAAGATGTTGTACTCCACAGCCTGCACGGCGAGAACCGCAGGCTTTTATCCAGATTCCGAGGCTTTTCTCCGCATCAGCCCTTTTCATCCTGATGGTGATTCTGCCACACATCCTATCACAGGCATTTTCCAATGCTTGCTCTTTCTGGAAAACACCTTTAGGACTGTGTAACATTCCTTTGTACACTTTCATTTGCAGAATCAGCCCCTCACTGTCGGGCTTTTACGTTGCCGGTGGTTTTATATAATCTAACTAATATCGTCTGGGGCATCGTGAAAGTGAATGGGGCTCCTGGAGTTAGGCAATGAAGCCACTCTGACTACAACTGAACATTTTGGGGTCTTCTTTTAAAAACATTTTCTTTCATTTTTCCTAAAATTAAATTACTGGGTCAAAGGATATGAGCTTTTGAAAGACTGCCAAATTATTTTCTGAAGGCATCGGACCGATTGATGCGACATCGGCAGCGGGGGAATATTTCGTAATTTCATGTCTATGAAATCCCCTCCAGCACCAGGTAAGGTCATTTTTATTTATTTACTCATTTGAAAGACAAAACATTTCCTAGAAAATATGCATTCCTTTCATTAGTCCTAAAGTGAATATAACTACCACCAGCCAAACTGATTATTCAAAAAGTAGGGAAAAAATACGGTAAAAATTCAAACGGTACAAAAGATATGTAACTTTATTTATTTATTTTTGCGGTACGTGGGCCTCTCACTGTTGTGTGGCCTCTCCCGTTGCGGAGCACAGGCTCCGGACGCGCAGGCTCAGCGGCCATGGCTCACGGGCCCAGCCGCTCCGTAGCATGTGGGATCCTCCCGGACCGGGGCACGAACCCGTGTCCCCTGCATCGGCAGGTGGACTCTCAACCACTGCGTCACCAGGGAAGCCCAAGATATGTAACTTTAAAAAGCAGGTCTCTCTTTGACCTCAGACTGAGATGCCTGTCCCACACTGACTTTTCTGGAACCCCAGGTATTTTCTGTGCGTGAGTAACTTTCTCATGTTCCAAGCGCTCTGGACAGACAGTTTCACCTTTGTTTTTCTCCTTACCTCAGAGGATGCTCCCCATCAGCGAATGTTCCCATGTCGTGGGTTAAAAATGTTCTGATATTCCTTAAACTGCTGCACTGGATTCCACCCCAGGGACATACTACCATTTATTTATCCAATTCTCAGGGACAAGCACGTGGGTCTTTGCCCTGCTTTTGCTAAAAAAAGCACAATAAACACACTTGAGTGTCCACACCGGCACGTGTGAATATCTTCGTAGATGTGGACTTTGGGCCAAAGCGTAAACGGATTTTGACAGATTTGCCTTCCAAAAAAAGGCAGCGCTGATTTCCATTCCCGACAAAACTCCATGAGTTTGTCGGCATGCCAGTCCCACCTCAGCTCCATCCTATTAAACCCCGGCATCTCAGACACTGGCGCAGGTAAAAACAGCATCTCACTGCAGTGATTTGTATTTGAGATCGGATCTGTTTTTAAATGAATAGAAACCGTTTGTATATTTCTTCTTCTGTCACTGCGTTTTTGTGCCCTGTTCTATTAGGTTTTTGGTATTTTCCTTAATGGTTTCTAAGGACATATTCAATGTTAAAAAATCTCTCCCTTTGTTTGTCCTGTGTATTACCAAACTTCCCTGTCTGTCCTCTGCCTTTTGATCTCATGAAGTATTAAATATTATCATTTGCTGCAATGTAGAGGTTTTTTTCTTGGTTTAATTTGTATGTAGTCAGTGGTCAAACAGACCAATCTTCTCCTTTGTATCTTCTAAGCTTTGTGTCTTGCTCAGAAAGGTCTTCTCCCCTTCAAAATGATCATTTTAAGAAATGTGTTTTATTCTAGTCCTTTTATAACTTTATTTTACTTCAATCTTCAACCCATTTTGAATTAGTTTTGTGGTCAAGAGTACAGCAGTTGCCTAGCCCTATGAGCCGGGTATTCAAACACAATTGGTTGAATAACTGTCTGTGTAATTTTAACAGTCTCCTTTGTTGAAACCAAACTCTCATATATGTGGTCGGTCCATTGCCTGGCTCTCTTTTCTCTTCTGCTAATACCAAACTGCCTCAATCATTGTAGCTTTATAATATGATTTAATAACTGGGATGATTAGTGCTCTCTTTAGTTTTCGTTTTCTTAGAAATGTTTTGGCTATTCTCAAATTGTCTATCTAGGAACTCCGTTTTTCTAGTTAAAAAACAATTCCATTCCATTTTCTGATGCGATGACTTCAACTTTATAAATTAGAAAGAACTGATATTTTTACTCTGTTGAATGTTTTTAGCATAAAAGGACTTGCGCTTATGGAACTCTTTAGCTTTGATTGTTATTAGAAACAGGGTTTTGATTTCCATTCTGTTTTCCAAAGTGCTTTTTAATTATCTCATAGAAAAGGTATCAATTCTTTATATTGATTTGGAATCAGCTGATGGGATTCTCTTATTGTTTTTGATGGTTTTTAGGTGCGTACTCAGGGCTTCGATGTTGATTTTTTACAAACAGCTGCTAATACTATGCTTTAGACTCTTTGTGGCCGCTACCTCCCAGGCCCCAGGCAGAAGATCTGTTTTCAGTTTTAAAATTTGCTCATCTAGCACTTCCTGAGTCACCCTGAAGTGACCCCGCTAGGCAGTAATTTACAATTTTGCTGAAGCCCAAATGTGGACTGTAAATACTGAAAGGCAGTGCAAGAAGCAAATCACTTACCTCGCAGTCAAAACTAGACAACTGCCCAAACTCATTCAGCCCAGCATGGTCTGTTAGTTGTCTTCTTAGAGGAAGGACACATTACACGCCACAGTGGCATTCCTCAATTGGGGAATTCTTAGGAGGTTCAGGTTATATTACCCACAGATGTCACATTCTACATTTCACAACTACATGGAGTTTTTGGCTGTTGTTGTTTGTTTAATTTTTCTACTTCTGTCCACGCCGCATGGCTTGCAGGATCTCAGTTCCCCGACTAGGGTTCGACCAGGGATCGAACCCGCGCCCTTGGCAGTGAGAGCACAGAGTCCTAACCACTGGACTGCCAGGGAAGTCCCACAACCACATAGAGTTTTAAAAGAGAATTGTTTCTTGCATCTCCCTCCCACCCTCCCTATCCCACGGGGATATATGTACATGTAGAGCTGACTCACTTTGTTATAAAGCAGAAACTAACACACCATTGTAAAGCAATTATACTCCAATAAAGATGTTAAAAAAAATAAATAAAAGCTAATTGTTTTATTTCCTAAAGGTACTTATGAACAATGTAAAAACTCAAATAATACAAAAGACTATGATTTAAAAAACTGTTGTGTCTCCCATCCTGGAGCCCCAGTTCCCCAGTACCTCTCCCAGGAAGCAACTACTGTTCCTCAGTCTTTTATGTCCTATAAAAGATAGCCTGGGGCTTCCCTGGTGGCACAGGGGTTGAGAGTCCGCCTGCCGATGCAGGGGACACGGGTTCGTGCCCCGGTCCGGGAAGATCCCACATGCCGCGGAGCAGCTGGGCCCATGAGCCATGGCCGCTGAGCCTGCGCGTCCGGAGCAGAGAAGCCGGAGCAGAGAAGCCACAGCAGTGAGAGGCCCGCGTACAGCAAAAAAAAAAAAAAAAAAAAAAAAAAAAAAAGAGAGCCTGACACTGATGAGTGGATAAGCATGGTATATGCTTATATCCATCAATGGATTAATGTGGTTTATACAAGCAGTGGAAGACTATTCAACCATAAAAAGGAATGGATTGATACCTACTACAGTGTGGATGGGCCTCCAAAACATGATACCAGGTAAATAGAAACCAGAAACAAAAGGCCACATCCTGTGTGATGCCATTTATAGGAAATGTCCTGAATAAACAAATCCAGAAAGAAAGCAGATTTGTGGTTGACAGGGGCCTGGGGAGGGGGAATGGGGAATAACTGCTGATGGGTATTGGGTTTCTTTCTGAGGGGATGAAAACGTTCTGGAATTAGTAGTGGTGATTGTACGACTTTCTCAATATACTAAACACTACTGCACTGTACATTTTAAAATGGTGAAATTTATGTCACGTGAATTACATCTAAACAAAGACTGTAAAAAAACTAGGTAGTCTCTGGATATACAAGCATGTATGTGACCTATGGGGTGATACTTTGAAGCAAATACTTTTCCCACGAAGATATGAAAGAATAAAAGTTGTGTTCTTTTTACAGAAAAGTAGATTTAAATTTTTAATCACCGATCAAGATATAAGAAATGATTTTCATTGTCAAAAGGAATGTTTTTAAAACTGAAAAAATAGGGCTTCCCCGGTGGTGCAGTGGTTGAGAGTCCGCCTGCTGATGCAGGGGACGCGGGTTCGTGCCCCGGTCCGGGAAGATCCCACATGCCGCGGAGCGGCTGGGCCCGTGAGCCATGGCCGCTGAGCCTGCACGTCCGGAGCCTGTGCTCCGCAACGGGAGAGGCCACAACAGTGAGAGGCCCGCGTACCACAAAAGGAAAAAAAAAAAAAAAAACTGAAAAAATAAAACCAACCTCTAAGACAGCATTTTTCGATCCATGTTCTGAAAAACATTTGTTTCTTGCACTATGTGAATTGCATTGCTTTAAACAGAGAAACTGGAACAGAAAAAATGTTGTGGCCAACTGGTCTCATGGCATCCTGAATTGTCCTCTTCTTATTATGAAAATAATTCAAATCTGGCTTGGGACAGAGAGGGCACGTTTTTCAAGTTTAACGAATCTGAAACATTCCTTCTCACGTCGGTAATCTCAGGTCTGTGACTTATTATTATGGGTTCAATTGTCCCCAAAAAGGTATGTTGAAGTCTTCACCCCCAGTGCTTCAGAATGTGACTGTATTTGGAAATAGGGTCATTGCAGATGTAATTAGTTAAGATGAGGTCACACTGGGGTAGAGTGGGCGCTAAATCCAATGACTGGTGTCCTTATAAGATGATAAGACATAGGGAGACAGCCAGAGATCGGAGTGACGCATCTACAGACCAAGGATGGCCAGCGACACCAAAAGCCAGGAGAAAGGCATGGAACAGATTCTCTTCAAGAGCCTTCAGGGGAGACCGGCCCTGCTGACACCTTGATTTCAGACTTCAGGCCTCCGGAACTGTGAGAAAGTCAATTTCTGTTGTTTCTAGCCACCAGTTCGCGGTACTTTGTGACAGCAGCCCCGGGAGACTAATACACGTATCCTCTCTCTATCCATTTTCTTACTTATTCATAAATAATAACATACCTAACTTAGAAGGTTATTGTATTAAGTGAGATGATGTATGGAAAATGTAAGCACAGAGTAACTACAAGATAATATTTGATAATATTTGGAATTTGATAACAATTGGAACCCCTGCTCCTTGACCCAGTGTCCTCTTCTTCCCTGGACCACAGCGGCCTTGTGAGCTGACACCACTAGGGGGCAGCGTGCCTCTCCTGCCTTCCCAGAGCCCACCTGGTCTGTGCACATCACCGCGTCCATAGTAATTAAAACGGAGTCGTGTGTCTGCTGGGCGGTGAGTATGGAGAACAGCATACACCTTTCTCCAGGGGAGGCTACCTCAGGCTCATTTCCTCCTGACCTGTCCCCAGGGAGGGGGGTGAGGGAAGCCAGCCTATCATCAGGGAGCTCTGGTTATTTTAAGAATGACCACTGGTTGATAAGCTGGACAGACCTCTCTGTCCCCAGGCCATGGGTCTTGTGGCCGAGGGGGACCTGGGGGCCACACTCATGTGGTCCTTGTCACTTTCTCTTGAGGCTTCCTTGTGCCTGGTGTTCTGTCCCCATGCACGTGATCTCGCCCCTCACCAGCAAGTGACCACTGGGCTGGGGAATGGCAGCCGCGGGGGGTGAGGACTCCCATCGCAGACTGATGCCGTGTGCACATGCTCTGCCTCCCAGCCCACGCCCTGTAACAGACTTTGGTGAACCAGGGACCAGGCTGAGGACTCTGTGTCTCGTCAGTGTGAACATTAATCTGGACCAAGACTGCTGCTGACCATGCAGAATGGGTCTGAAGCAAGCACTCAGGGAGGGAAAGATGTCCTATGTCTCTCTGCATCCTTAGAGGTTTGATGGATGAGTGAAGAAATCAAGGGCATGCAAGACACGAAGGGCAGAGAAAACCCACACCCACAGGCTTGGGGCTTGGAGCCCGGGAGAGTGTGCACGAGTCAGTCCAATCCTTTCCTTTGATGACTGCGAGCCCAGCCCCAAACTGAAGTGGGTTTCTGATATAGCAGATCAAACCCTCTCCAGCTTGATAAGTAAATTGGAGAAAGAATCTTGGACCTTATACGTCCCCTCTCTGAGCCTGATGGCTTGCTCCATGGAATTAGGAGCAGAGTCAGCTGTTTAAGAATGCATGCATCTGTAGACAGGAGCCCCAGAGAGAGAGAGAGAGGGAGAGAGAGAGAGACGTGGGAGAGACACATGCAAGAACAGCTTAGTTGAGCCTGCTCCAAACCCTTCTCCCAATCTCTCCAACTGGAGGAGAAATCTGAAAGACCGAGTCATGCCAGATATCAGATCACATTCTAGTTGGAAAATTCGTTAAGTCATTTTTAACCAGAGGCTTCTAAAATGATTGCAGAGCAAGAATTGCTCACCCAAGCCAGGAGTGTCACTGATAAACCAGGACTTACCGACTTGTGACTCTTGGCTGTTATGGTCTTCACCTTGTCAGGGTCCCAGATGACCACGTCGGCGTCCGAGCTCACGGCAATCCGCCCTTTTCTGGGGTACAGGTTAAAGATCTTGGCTGCATTCGTGCTGGTAACAGCAACAAACTGGTTCTCATCCATCTTGCCAGTAGCCTGAAGACAAGATCCATTGGTGAGAAGAGCATCTCATAACAGGACCAGAAGGGGCAGACAGGCACAGATCAAAACCAGCCAACAGGAGTCCTTACAAGGACTCTGGAGTTTTCTCCTCTCCCTGCTGAAACCAGGCCACCCTGAAAGAGTGCCAGAGGGCTGGCTTCATCAGAGCGGAAACGTAATTAACCGTTCAGAGGTGTGATGACATTTCCACAACGGCCACCCTCACATCTGGTCAGTTTCATTGGGCCCAAGTTTAACAGAAAATAAAAATCTACTGTTTCCAAGTGAGTGATCAAGGTGTGACCTGGGGATTCCTTACGCAACAGGAAGCCTCCATACCCACTCTCAGCCCTAAACCCGAACACACACAGTTTACAAAGCCATCTTTACGTGGACAAAGATGTGGTTCAAAACAAAACAGAACATTTTCATCCTCAAAGACTAAAGGACAGCTGCTGTCACATCTGCAAATGCAAAGGACACCGCAGGACTCGCGCTGCGTTCTTAAGGGTCACGTGTTTTCCGTGTGCCCTCCTAGTGCATTCTGCTTCTGCCTCAAAGTAAGAAGGGAATTTTAAGAACCAGAAGTGCATAATGCATGGCTTTGATGGGCAGGAGGGGTGTTTCTAGAATATTCCAGGAGGGAGACGGCGCCGCCTTACCACTGCCTTGTCCCAGACCACGGTCATCCGCTCCTCTATCCCGTTGACGCCCTCAGGGATCAGAGTGAAGTTGTCCTTGCCCACCGCCTTCTGGGCAGTGCTGTAGGGACAGTGGCCGCTGCCTGTGACCTGCAGGTCTCCACTGGCAAAGACAGAACAGGGTGGGGTTCAGACCTGAGCTCATGTTGAGGAGCGGACCCTGACTTCAGACGCCCAAGGAGGCTGTGAAACTCAAACCCCACAGAGATCTGGGGCACATCACAGGCCTTACTGAGTGACACCGGAAGGCCCTGTGGCCTTTGGTGTCTTGTTGAAGACGGGAAAGAGGCCTGTGCATCGGGAGAGGGTTCTGTTTGAGTGTGGGCTCCAGCTGGTCCAGGTAAGGCTCTCCGGGTCAGCCTCCTCCTGCCCTAAAACGCTCTGATCCTGGGGCAGTGGGTCTGTTCTTTCACCCCCCAGAGAGAGCCCACAAGGCCTCAAGATGCTGCAGGCATCTGTGAGGAGAGACTTGCTGAGAACAGAAGATGCTAGAGGCCAACAGAGTGACTCTGCTTCCATGCATCTCACTAGACCCGTGAACAGCCCCTGATGCAATTTGACTTTGCAAATCCAGCGGGTCTGCTTTTAAATCCCAGAACTGCCACCTCCTGGCCCGGCTAGTCACTCCTCTTTTCTTCATGCGTAAAATGGAAAAGAGAATGGAACCTTCCATCCCGGATCACCCTGAGGAGACAATGAGCTACTTGCCTGGCGCACGGCAGGCGCCAAAGATGCCAACTCCCTTGCTCCTCTCTCCATCCTCCACCTCTTCTCTTTAAAATCGAGTGCTCGGTGAATTTTATGCTACGTGAATTTTATCTCAATGTTTAAAAAAGAAGAAAAAAAGCTGAGTGGAGCCAATGAATGAATGGATGAGTGACTGAATGAATATATAAATAAGTGAGTGAAGAAAACCCAGCCTCCAGCACGTGCCTATGTGTCTCACAGAGTCACGGATGTTCGTGCTGGAAGGATGGTCATGTCCCTGGCCTCGTGTCTCCGCCAGGTCACATGGGAAACCATAATGTGCTGACCTTGGTCTCCCTCTGTAAGGCTGTTGATGTAAGGCCTGGCTAACGTTTCTGTGCTGTGCCAGGAGGACAAAATGCTATTCATTGGTTGTAGCAAAGTTACACAAGCTCACTGGGTTTGCGTTTCTGTCACTCAGGCTTTGGAGAGAAAATACTCTGGGGCTATATGATGAGCCCCTAACTGGCATCTGAATCAATGGAATAAGTGGAGCTTTATTTTGTGATTTTCAACGAGGGCAGGGGCCAGCCTCCATTTCGGGGCCCCAGGGCATGTTAGCAATCATGTAGACGTACAGAAATATATTTGGATGTGACATTCACTCATTTATTCATCAAAGGTGTGTTGCACACTTCCTGTGTCTGGCATGGTCTTAGGCAATGGGGATGCATCTATAAGCAGAAAGAGACAAATTCCTGTGTTCATTAGCTGACATCCCAGTGCAGGGTGAGCGGGGGGCGGGAGTCAGGAACATACAGTCAGGAGAATGAGACTTAGGGTGAGTGGGGGGGGGGGATGGGGTAGCGCTGGGACTGCCGTTTTTAAGAAGATGATCAGAACTATCTCACTGAGAAGAAATCTTCCGGCAAAGATCTGAAGTCGGCAAAGAGCAAACCGCAAGATGACGAAGAAAAGAGTGCTAGGCAGGGGTAGGGTGAGTGCAAAGGCCCTGTGGCACCATCCTGCCTGGGGTCTAGTTAGCGCGACACCAGTGGGATGGACCGAGGGAGCCAAGGGGGGAAGAGGACCAGGCGAGGTTAGTGAGGAGCGAGGGCAAGATCAGGCTCAGCCTTGAGGGACATTGTGGGAACTTGTGTTTCTCTTTGAGAGGAAAGGACCCTGGAGGTCTCCTGGCAGAGGGCTGGCTTGGTCTGATTTCGGTTTTAAAATATCTGAGTGTCTTTTGAGAACAGATTGTGATGCGATAAGGGTGTGGAAGGGGCAGTATGGAAATAGAGAGCCTTGTCAGGAGGTGAGAAATGATGGCCCTTGAGCCAGGATGGCTGCAGCCAAGGGGGCGAGAAGCGGCCAGATGCCAGGGCCTTTGGTCCGTGTCCTGCCGTCCCCTGAGATGGGCAAGACTGTGGGAGCAGCAGCTTCATGGGGGAAGATGGGGGGTTTGTTTTGGACTTGGAGCTGCCCACCAGCCATCGGGCTGCAGACACCAGGTATGTCATGGGCTGCTGCAGCATTTAGGGAAAAGGAGAACACACCCTCACCCCCTTACAGTTCTTTCTGATTAGAAGTCCCACTTTATTCTTGCCCCTCAGGGAAACTCTTATGCATCCCCTGGCTCTGGGCCTGATGTCACTTCCTCCAGAAAGCCTTCCGAGCTTGCATCTCCGCTTCCAGAGCAGCCTGCACACCTCACCGCTTAGCCTTCTCCCATGGCCTTAAGTGTTCTTCCCTCACACTGGCTGATGGCAGAGAAGGGGTTAAAGTAGCTGTGCTCCTACCGTGTGCAGGAAGCAGAGTGTAATGCAGTGGCCGCTGTGAACCCTGAATTCCAGGCCTTTTACCTACGCTGTCTCACACCCACCTCTGCAGTAGGTACTGTATTCTCCCCACTTTGCCGATGCGTCAACTGAGGCAGAGACATTACAGGTTATGTGACATGGCCAGGGTGACACAGCCAATTAGGGGTTGAGGCAGGATTAGGATCCTGGTCTCACATTCCTAATTCTGGGTGTTTCCCAATACACCACAGTGCCAGGCACACAGAAGGTGCTTAAATACCGCTGAATGAACAGGAGGTGACCTATAAACATGAATGGAGCGGTTACTGACTCAAAGGCCCAAAGGCCTGCTGTAAACAACCCGGGGTTTTGTTCTGAGGTCTCCCGGGCAGCCAACGCAAGGCCCCTTCCCAAGTGTGTCTGAACCAGCTGCGATTTCCTATCCTTCAACCCTCCGCTCCCAAAAGTCCTGCCCCGCTGCACAGGCCCACGAGCCCGTCACCCCCGGGGCTCTCACCAGGCCAGCAGGGAGGTCAAGTAGTCGGGCGTGGTAGGGTCCGGGCTCAGGGGAGGGGAGGTCACGAAGGCCGCCGCCTTGGCCCAGTTCTTGCTCCAGTAATGGGTGCCATCCGTCCCCAGACTGGCAGCGATGGGCTCGCCGAAAACGACGGGGCCTTGGGAGGCAAACACAGACACGTGTGGTTGAGAGCGAATGGTCTCTCATGGGAGATGCGGGTGCAGGAAAGTAGAATCTCGAGGCTGGAGAATGAGACTGGGGATAAATCGCCCATCCTTCCCCCAGGCTTCACCACACACACACACCCCAGAGCCCCAGCTCCTCGGCCGCCAGGCGCTCAGTGCCCCGCTGTCCTGCTCAGCTTCTGGGCTGTGAATGCTTTTAGCATTTGGATTTGACTAGTTTTGACTATTATCTCTCTTTACGATGCTCAACCAAAGCACAGAGACCTGATGTGCTGTCTCGGTTTGGATTCCGCCAAAAGCAGATCTTCAAAGGAAAAATCGAGTTCAAGAGTTTTATTCGGAGGTGATTCCAGGAAACACCTCGGTGGGGACTGAGGAAGTGACACAAAGCAGAGACAGAAGCCAAGGAAAGATGAGTTATCACCGAGTCATGGCCTTGGGCACGCGCAGCTCAGTGCACTGGGGACCCCGGTAGCCTCAGAGCCATCCCACGCCACAGGGGCGAAGGGGCCAGGACGTGCGGCCACCAACCCACTACTGGAGGGCTCCTTTCTGAGCATTTGCTCTCCCGAAAGTCCAGCTTGCCTTCCAGGGAGTGGGCCACGTGTGTTTCTGCCAGAACAAAACCCCAGGGGCAAAGTCCCAAGTGAGAATCCCCGCAGCAGAGAGAGTGCCAAGGGGACGACGTGGGCCCAGGGTTCTGTGGCATCAGTCCGAGGCCACCCTGCTGACAAGCGAGAGGCGGGCTTTGGGCTCCAGCAGCCTGGCTCTGGGACGGCAACTCCCAACAGCACAGCGGTGCTGGGACTGCTCTGGACGGTTCTGCCCAAGACAGCAGCCACCAGCCTCACGTGGCCCTGGAGCGCAAGAAACAGGGCTAACGCGACTGAGGAGCCAACTGAAAAAGTGTACTTAACATTACTTAAATTGAAACAGCCACGAGAGGGTGGTGGTCACTTTATTTCTCGGCAGCTCCAGGACCTGCAGGCTTAGCTCGCCGGCACGCTTACCCGCTGCTTCCAGATTCCTGTTACCTCTCTGAGCGGCAGTTTCCTCATCTTTAACCTGGGGCTGGTCCTCAGCAAGCTGTGCTAACCTAGATCACTCTCTGTACAATGCCTCTACTCGTCGGCTTGCCCTTAAAAAAACTAAAACTAGGTATTTGGGGTTCAACGCTGCTCTGTCCCACACGGAAACCACCAGCCACATGTGGCTTTCAGGCATTTGGTCTGAGTCGAGATGTGCTGTAAGGGTGAAATACACACTGGATTTCGAGGACGGTACAGAAAAATAATGCAAAATATCTTAATCCGTTTACACTGATTATACTTGGAATGAATATTCTAGATATATTAGGTGAAATAAAATACATAATTAAAGATTTTTAAGAATAGAGCCACTTACACTTCCCGTGAAGGGTTCCTGTAAGAAAGGAGGGGCATCCTGCACGCAGAGGGTGGTGGACGCAGTCAGGGCTGTGTGGCTGGTGTGGATTTCCACCCGGCTGCCCCCTCTGACCCAGAGCTGCCGGTCAACCTCATACGACTCCCAGAAAGTAGACGGGTGGACCTTGTCCGGGTGGTGAACATCCTTGGTGAATGTCCACAGGATGAAAGGATTCTAGCGACTGTCTTCGTGTGACGTGTGCTACCCGCTCTGTCATTCTCTCTCTCTCTCTCTCACCCTGAATTAGGGAAGGAAGGCTGCTTTGGGCAACCTTCATTCTCTGTCTGGTGGGTGTTGGGGACTGTGGGCCTCAGTCGAGAAGGCCTGGGGACCACACTCGGGCGGTTCCTCTGAGTCTCCTGGGGAATGGCCACCACACAGGTCAGAGCCGCTCAGAGCACCAGTGGCACCTGTGCCCCAGGGTCCTCAGGAGCCCTCGGGACCCGCCAAGGACTTGGCTGGAACTTCACATCTGTGAGCCCATCGGGTCCGTTTCGAGATGAAACAACAGTAGCTCAGAGAGGTTAATTACTGCGTCCAAGTCTTAGAGCTGGAGGCTGCCTTCCTGCCACACTTCCGTGACGTCCAGCACGGGGTTGTCCCCAGACCCTCTGGCTCTGGAAGAACACCGTCCTCCTTCCCAACCTGCAGCTGAGACTCTGTGTGGGCCCCACGGTGGAGCCTGGGTGCAGGCACCCGCTAAGAGGCCCTAGATAGGGGACCCAGGATGAAGGGCCCAGAGAGAGGACCAGAAAGGGGGCGGGCAGGGACCAAGAGCTGATACAGCCCTGGCTCCATCATTTCTTTGACGTGAAACCCAGGGGAGAACTTGGAACTCTTCACAGATCTTTAAGATACACGGTCTCGTGTGACCCACAAGGAGGGGATAATTACCTTAGCTACAAATGGTGAAACCGAAGCTCAGACCACTTACCCAAGATCACACCCGGGGCCCATGGCACCCCAGGAATCAAACCTGAAAACGCCTGCACATCTTGTGCCTACCCACCATCCCAAGCTCCCTTTTCAACCTGGCCTACAGGGCCCAGGCTGCAGGCAACTGGCAGAATGTCTCTGCCCTGGGGAGTGGCTCCGTCAGTGAACTTGAGCCTGTTGGACACGCCCCTTCCTCACCCCGCAGCTTCCCGCAGGAGGCCCACACGCTGGGCTGCGTACCCTTCTTCCTGGCCAGGGTGATGATGTCCGCCGCGCTCCTGCTCATCACCTTGGTGATGTACACAGGGCAGTTGATCCGACCCGCGATGGTGATGGCTCGGAACACGGCCTCGGCCTCCAACTGCAGACACACCAAATACATGGGTCACAGGAGGGAGAGGTGGGAGGCACCACCCACCCTGAGGTCCTAGGGCCTCTCCCTGACCAGGCTCCTGTGATTCTCCTTAAGTGTGGTCAGAGGGAAATCTACTGCATCAAGAGAGGAAAATACTGTAGATTTTTCAAAAGGAAGGAAAAACTAAGAATGTATCTGGCTAGAGGGTTGGAAGGCAGAATTATGTTTTTCCTTTGCTTGGAAGTATTCTGCACGCTCTGTTAGAAGGAGATCGCCTAGGCGGTAGAGTCATCAAAAGACCCATAAAGTGGTCGGTTACCTATAAAATGCCTGACATCAGGGAATACAGGTGTCCAACATGCATTCCTTCCTTCATTTGTTCAATAACCAAGTGAAACCACCTGCTGCTGGGTTTGGCCTCTGCCCCCCGCTAGAGAAGACAAAAGGACCTGTGATGTATTGTTTTAATTTCCAGTCTGCCGAGCTGCTAGTGGCTGGCAGGAAGCCACAGCCACGTGCCAGGAGTCCAGCCACACCCAGAAGGGTCCCCAGGCTGCTCACATGCCTGAAGGTGGTGGCAACGTCCACGTGCTATAAGGGTTTGTAGACACTGTCTCAGGTCTGTCCTGGTCTCACCAGGGACTAGGAACCCAGCTCGTGGGCGTGGAGCTCACGTCTGGAGCACTGGGCCCGATCAGGAGCCTCCGGGTAAGGAGTCTGTGTACTCGTGTGTGGGGTCCCATGTCCGGCACAGGCTGGCCTAGAGCGGAGGTCTGGGAAGACTACTTATGATCTGATGAGACACCAGAAAATACTGGACGTCCATCCTGTTCCATGCCCAACCTGCTTGCCTTCCTTCTACCCACTGTGTCCCGCCACACATGTGCCATATCACTCCCAGGGGATTCGTCCCTTGTGGAGTCTTAGAGCACAGCAGATAGGAGGTCCGTGCAAGGGCAGTTGTTTTGAAGTCCTCTGCCTGGGACGTGGGGCTCCACTTTCCTGTCATCAAATACACCTTGTCCTCAGTAGGGATTCTGAAGTGTCCATAGGACTATGGTGTGAAGTTCCCGGGCCCTGGGAGAGGCAGAACCTTTCCAGGCTCCTCTGATCGACCTGCAGTCCCCAGGGCTCCCAAGCCCGAGGGCAGACCCGGAGAGGACCACATGTGCTGGGGTGCTCATGTAGGGCAAATGAGACGGAGACGGGAGCTCTAGCCGGGCTGTTCCAGCTGGAACAGCATCGGGGTGAGCTCTCAGCTATGTCAGAGTCACACCCAGTGGAGGCTCCTTTACCTCTTCAGGTCTGCTCAGAGCGTGGCCCTCAGGACCCGTGATGCCCATCTCTAAGATCCGCTTTTGTTCCTACAAGACAAGAACGAATGAGTCAGTGATTACAGAATGTCAGAGCCGGGAGAGGCCAATCCTCCAGCCCCGTTAGACAGATGGGGCAGCTGAGCCCAGGACAGGGAGTGGTCTGCATGGGGTCTAACGGGCTGCGGCGATTCACAGCTTCTTTGCTCCCTCCACTACCCCTGCCAACCTTCCCCCTTTGCAACCCTGGATATCCCCGTCCACACCTGCTCTATTCAACACCATGGGACCAGTGAGAGGAAGTAGGGTTATACGAAATTAGCCTTAAAGACCACCCAGCGCTCTTCCAACTTCCAAGTCTCTGCTGCAGGGTAAGAGAGAAGGAAGACGAGTGGTGTTTGGGTATGACATGGATGCAGAAATCAAACTGGGCATCCAGCTCCAGAACCGACTGTCTCTGTCGGTTCTAAGCCTCAAGGTTCTCTTCTTTTTTTTTAATTGAAGTGTAGTTGATCTACAGTGTTGGGTTAGTTTCAGGTGTACAGCAAAGTGATTCAGTTACACACACACTCATATATCTATTCCTTTCAGATTCTTTTCCCTTACAGGTTTACAAAATATTGAGTAGTTCCCTGTGCTATACGGTTGGTCCTTGTTGGTTCTCTATTTTATATATAGTAGTGCGTATATGTTAATCCCAAACTCCTAATTTATCCCTCCTCTGCTTCTCCTGTGGTAACCGTAAGTTTGCTTTCTATGCCTGTGAGTCTGTTTCTGTTTTGTAAATAAGCTCATTTGTATCATTTTTTTAGATTCCACATATAAGCGATACCACATATTTGTCTCTGTCTGGCTTACTTCACTCAGTATGATAATCTCTAGGTCCATCCATGTTGCTGCAAATGGCATTATTTCATTAATCTTCTCTTCTTTACATTGGAAACAACAGCACCTACACACCAGAGTTGCTATAATACATCACTGGGGTGGCAGATGTGAAATGCTCGCACGATACCTGGTGTATAGTAAGGGCTCGTTGATGGTCAGCCAGCTCTCATTTTCTCTACTGTAGTTTCCTCTTCCTGGTACCTGTCTTTCTAGCAGGACAACTCTACCTCAAGCTTATCATACAAATGAAATGGTTCCCTGAGCCATTGTAGCCCAGATACAAATCTATTTGCTCCAAGGCTCCAAGGTGCCCCCTCCTTAGGAATACTGTAATATCTCAAAACTAATATTTTTACGTTGCCCAGGTGTCAGCTGTGCTGCTAATTTTAACTTGTGCAGTTTCTGTATCATCATTCTGGAACACAGAGGAGCCCCAGGCCCTATCAACAATAAAAAAAATCATAATTTCAACTGTGCATTTATGGTTATTAAGCTCGAGTTTATTATAAGAACATAAGCTGGAAACAATTTCAAGATCTAACAGCTGGGGTGGATTTAAGTAAAGAATGGAATAATGTCAGCTCTTGAAGATGGTGTTTACAAGGCATTTTTGTAAGCTGTTTACAACAAGATTTATGATACGGAGACATCCCTCTGGAAGATTATTTAAATGTCAGTTACTATTTCTGTTGGAAGAAAGGAAGGAAGGAGGAGAAAAAAGGAGGGAGGACAAAAGATGATGTAAGGGGGGAAAACACAGATCACAAAAGACTAGAGTAGGGTTTCTAGTCAAAATTCATGGGCTGAGCACACACATTATTTTTACTCCATCCTGAAACTCTGCTAAAGTGACAGAGATGGTACACAAGAGCCAAGAGAACGCAGAGAAGATAACAGAAACAAAATTTTGGAAGCTGGGAAGCAGATGTACAAAAGGTAACAGATTTATTGGAGCTGAGAAAACTCAATCTTAAGTTGGTAGCGAGGAAAGCTAAGAATTCCCTGATGTAAAGCTTAAGAACTGGGGACTCCAAACTCAACTTTTCACACACATTTGGTGGGATACAGGTTGGTACACCCTGGAAAACAGGGTAGCAGTAACTGTAAGACCTGAATATGTGCACACCCACGACCCAGAAATCCCCCTCCTATGTACTTACCAACAGAAATGGGAACATATGTTTAACAAAAGACTGAACAAGAATGTTTAAGGAAGCTTTATACACAGTAGTCCTAAATTTGAAACTATCCAAACATCTATCAACTGAAGAACAAATTGTGACCTATCCCTGCAGTGGAATTCTACACCATGATGACAGAGAGAATACTATTGCTTCAGGTAACAATAGGGATGAATCTCACAAACCTAGTTTTGATCAAAAGAAGCCAGATGTAGGGCTTCCCTGGTGGCGCAGTGGTTGAGAGTCCGCCTGCTGATGCAGGGGACACGGGTTCGTGCCCCGGTCAGGGAAGATCCCACACGCCGCGGAGCGGCTGGGCCCGTGAGCCATGGCCGCTGAGCCTGCGCGTCCGGAGCCTGTGCTCCGCAACGGGAGAGGCCACAACAGTGAGAGGCCCGCGTACCGCAAAAAAAAAAAAAAAAAAAAAAAAAAAGAAAAGAAGCCGGATGTAAAAGAGTACCTACTGTGTGGTTTCGTGTTCATGAAGTTCAAGACCAGGCAAACCTATGAGACATGCGTTGGACAGCTTCTAAGAGGCTCACAGTGAGCCTGCCTCTGCTTGCACGTGGGCTGGACCTGGCACCCTGCTTCCAATGAGCAGAACACGAGGAAAGAGATGGGATGTCATTTCTGAGGTTAGGTTACAAAGGGACTCCCACTTCTCCCTTGCTCACCCTCTCCTGCTCTCTCACTTGGAAGGAAACAGGTCACCATGCTGCAGCTGCCCATGTGGCAGAGAACCAAGGGGGCCTCTGTCTAACAGCCATCAAAGAATAAAGGACAACAGTCTGATAGCGTGCAAGGAACTGAATCCTAGAAGCAACCCTCTGAGTGGGAATCCTGCAACCCTCTGGAAAGGAATCCTGCCCCAGACCAGCCCTGAGATGACTGCAGCCCTGCCTGACACCTTCACGGCAGCCGGTGAGAGACCCTGAGCCCGAAAACCCAGCCAAGCCACACCTGGACTCCGGACCCACAGGACCATGACGTGGAAAACGTTTTTTGTTTGACGATGCTAAATTTAGGGGGTAATTTGTTATGCAGCCACAGACAACTGAAACAGATTTTGGTATTCAGAAGTAGGGTGCTGCCATTGCAATTAACTAAAAATGTGGGAGTGGCTTTGGGAGCGGGCAGTGAATGGAGGCTGGAAGAATTTCAAGGCATGTGTTAGAGAAAGCTGGTCTGAAATGGACTGTTAGTAGTAATAAGGACTTTGACGACCTTGCTAGTGAGAGCTCAAAAGGAAATGAGGCGTCTGTTATTGAAAACTGGAGGAAGGGGAATCTTGTTATGTAGTAGCAGAAAGCTTGGCAACACTGTCACCTGTAGTGATGGGAAAAGGGGCAAATGTGTCTAATGAACTCAGGGATCTAGCTGAGGAGAGTCCCCAGCAAATTGTCAAGGTACCGCCTGGCTTCTTCTTGCTGCTCATAGTAAATAGTAAAATGTGAGAGGGACAGATAATTGAGGGTGTGCCCATAGATCCTCTCAATCAAGTTAAGGCCTCTAGGAAGCTCAAGGATGTACCTCTTGGCTGTCTGACCAGGAGGAGGAGGGCTTATTGAAAAGAAATCTGTGGGTATCTTTTGTCTAATGGGGTGAATTCCAGTGAAATTCAGAGGAGGCCCACAAAGGTTTTGGGAAGATTATCTTAGCAAAATACCGGCAGCCTGGACTGGATGGGATAAGACATACAAAATGAATGGAGGCAGTTGGACTCCTAGAATTCTACTGTGCAGGAAGCAGGCTGAGAAAACTCCTCAGCTGCAAGCATGGGCTACCTTTCATGAAAAGGAAGGATGGGACCAATAGCCCAGAAGGTGGAGCCAAGAGCCATGGAGAATTATTCTCAGGCTTCGAGACCTAATCAAGGAACTGCCAACACTTGTCTAACTGGATTTCAGAACTGCTATGGACCAATGACTCCTGGTGTTTTCCACTGTCCCTTTTTCAATAGGAATGCCTACCCCACCACTATATGTCGTGTGTTGAGTGTTGGGGGGGGGGGGGCGGGGGAGAGATAACTTGCCTACTTTCTTCAAAGACCTACAGACTGTAGGGACTAAACCCAAGAAGCCTCATCCACACCTAGACCTGGCTTAGATGATTCCAGTCTTTGCTGGTGTAATGAGGTGAGAGTTTGGAGGACCCTGGAAAGGAATGGATGTGTTTTGCATGTGAGAGGGTCATCAATCACTGGGGGCCAGAGGAGAGGCTGACAGACAACCTCTGATACGGCTCCCAGTGACGCTCATTTCCCGGCATTCATACCTTTGTACAATCCCATCTTTTGGGGTGAGGGCTGGATTTAGTGACTTCTTGCCAATGACCAGAATACTGCTGTGTGATGGTACTGAGTTGTTCTTTTTTATTTTGAATTTGAAAGAATTTCAATTTTACAGAAAAACTGCAAGAACACAAATAATAAGAAATAAAGACAATAGCTAACCTTAAGAGTGAAGCTTCAGATCTCATGCCCTTAACCGTCATGTTGCAATTCCACTGGGCTTTGGAACCAGATGGAACTGTATTCACATCCTGGCTCTGATGCCCCATATAACAGTGGGCAAGTTATTACTATCTGAGCCTCAGTTTCCCTACCTATGAAATGAGGATACGCATACTCCTTAGCATCACGCACGGCATTGACTACTTTCATCGGATGCATCCAAATCTTCTATATGCCTGATCTTGATTCGTGGCATCATGATCAACCCTGCCCAGGGACCAAGCAGCCATCCTTGACTTCCTCTCCTTCTTCCCCCATCCAATCAATCGATGAGTCCTGTAGACTGTGCACCTTCCCTATCATATTCTTGCCTCTTCCACCTCCGCTCTGTCTCCTCTCTTCATTTCCTTATGAGAATTGCTGGAGTAAAACCTAGCTGACTTTATTCTATTCCCATCAAATTATCCACCCTATAGCCAGAAGGATCAAAATGGGTTCATGTCTCACACTACCCAAAACTTCTCAATGGCTACAGCCTGTTACATGTCCGACATTGCTCTACACATACATGATATCATTTAATCCTCACAACCACACTGCAAGGCAGGTGCTTCTAAATGAAGCACAGGAGCCTTCGTGGGATAGAGTTCCTCGCCCAATGTCAGGAGGCCAGACTGGAACGCCTGCACCCAGCCTGAGCTCTGGCCATTAGCCCCGCTCTCAAGTCGTGGAGGATGATGAGCAACCCCAGCTTCCAAGCATTTTCTTTCAGATCCTTATTTGTTGCTCATGCAAACCCGCCATGGTTCACAGGGCAGTAATATTACCCCCATTGTACAGGTGAGAAAGTCGAGGTTCGCGAGGAGGAGGCAATTATGACCTGCCAAAGGCCACGCTGCAGACAGTGTGTGCATGACTCACACCTGGAGTGCCTGACATGCCATCCGGTTCTTGGCTTGACCCTTCATTGTCTGGTGACCTGGTTGACCAATGCCTCCACCCCCTTTTATCATATCCTTTACAAGGAGAAGGAGACTGAGGCGGAAGGGGTGGAAACTCACACCACTCACCTGAGCTATCAAATCTCCATTTTCTGCGTGGACCAAGATCACAGCTCCCAGCCCCTTAAGGAAGGTGAAGGCTTCGTAGAGCTAAGGAGGGATAAAGGGGGGTTGGGGTGAGATAAAAATATCACAGCACAAGCATTTGCAAGACTGCTCTTACTACTAACACACAGTCATCCACCTGCCAGGATGCTCCATCCACATCAATGGAATGTGTCGCTCAACAAGTAAGAATTGGAAAAGATTTTCCCTTGACCCTGACACCCTCCAGATCCAAGAGCAGAAAGTTTGGGTGGGGGAGAGGCGCATAAATGATAAAAGTGACACCAAGGCGTGATTATATCCACAATTATACCCACGCGAGCCTTTGCTTTCTTTGTGGCTTTGCTCCTCTGGAGCGTGACGTTGTTAATGGTGACAACTGCAGCTGAGAAGCTGTTTTCAGTTTTACTGAAATTGTATAACTAAACCTGCTAAGCCTGTACTGTAGCCACCACCAATCATAGGACACGTGTACATCTTTACAAAAATTCCAGCTCCTGTCATTTTATAGACCAATTGGGGTCGAGAGACCAAGTCCTCTAATAACTTTAATACTCAGATAACATATATCCTGCCAAGCATCACCTTATTTCGCCAATCCAGGCCCTGTCCACTGTCCAGTGCCCTCTTCCCACCTGTAAAGGATCTGCAACCAGACAGTTGCACCTGCTGAGGACCAAAGCCACATGTTCCCTCCCCAGGGACTCCTGAATCTCAACTTTGCCCTCCTTGCATATAAGATAACACCTCCCTTGTCCAGGATGTGTGCTTTTAGATGTAGACAGCAGGTGGGGGAGGCACTTGGAGGCATGAAGCACTTTTGAGGACCCACACCCAAAGTCTGCTCAACTCCGACTCTAACCAGGGCTTCAGTGAAACAGACGTTAGAATGAAACAGGTGAAAATTTCAATTACACTAGAGAGACACATGCTATTTTTTCCATGAAACTGAATAAACTTTCAGCCTTTTGGTTTCCAGGCCATCTCGGGGTAAGTTATATTACGTAACTCAAAGTGTCTATTTTGAAAGGTAAGACATGGGTGCTTCTTCCATTGCACATGAGACCCCATAGGGATAATGAAAACCAGCTTATTAACACTCGTATGGCACCTGCTGTGTGCCAGGCACTGCCCTAGAGCTTTACTTGTATTAAATCACTTAATCCTCCGACATCTTCTCTGAGGCAAGTGCCACGAAGGGCCTAAAGTACAGAGAGGTTAGGAAATCTGCCCCAGGCTGCACAGCAAAGTCAGGGCTTGCTGCCAAGCAGTCTGGCTCCAGCAGCCGTGCCCTTTGCCACCACACTGTCCCACCTTTTTAACAAGCAGAGGGCAGGGCAATAATAACAAAACCAAACCAAGAGTCCCAGTGGTATAAGAAGGCCAGGTGCCTGATAAATTGTACTCCCTACACCTGTACTCCTTAGACCACCTTCTTCCTTGACTCATCTCATCCACAGAACAGCTGTTTGAGGTTGTTAGGGCCAGAGATGATCACGTTGTATAGATGAGAAAACTGAGAAAGGACATGACTTGCAATTGGCTGGAGGGACAGCCAGGGCTCTCCTCCAGGTCAGAGCTAAGGTAATGGTCCCCAAACTCGCTTGAGCCCCAGAATCAACTGCAGAGGTTTAAGAAAGTACAGATTCCTGAACCTTACCCCCAAGCATATGTGATGGAACATGAGTCTGTGTATTTAGTGAGCTCTTTAGATGAGGCTGAAGATGAGCCGAGTCTGGGAACCACCAAGCAGGGGATCCCTGCTCCACGCCACTCGTACAGGCAGAAAGGAATGCAGGTCCAGGGAAGGGCGATGACTGACAGCTCAGCGTCAGAACCAGGACTTGAACCCAGAGCCCTCCCTGGCCTGCTCTGACATCTCCCCTGCCCTGTGCCACTTTGCCTGACAAGGCAGGCCCATTCCTGCCCAAGGGAGGCGAGGGGTGTGCAAGGACCTACCTGGCTGTCAGACATTTGGTAGAGATCCTTATAGGCCATGTAGACTTGGAAGGAATTGACACCTGTTTCAAGATAAAAAAGAGAGTAGAAAAATGCATTTAAGAGGAAAGGACATGTCTTTCCAGTAAATCGATAAGCACTGCACAGGGTGGTAACAACCAAGACAGAAGGGTGCCATCAGAATTCACAGCAGGGGCACCTAAGCCAGCCTGGGGGTGTGGGTGAGGGTCCAAGGAGGTCTCCAGGGAAGGTGACATGTCAGCTGAGTCTGAAGGAGAAGGAAGAGGAGGGGGGGAAAGGACGAAAGGGAGGGGGAGGAGCCGGGGGAAGGCAATTATCTGGGCTGAGAGGGATGGGTATGCATGGCATGGACAGCAAGGAGGATAAAAAGACATTAGGTATGTGGGTACTGGAAAGTGTCCTGTGGCTGAAGCAAAAAGGAGCATGTGCTTAAAAAAAAAAAAATCACTTTTTTTTATTATGGTAAAATACACATAACAAAATTTACCATCATAACCGTTTTTAAAGTGTACAATTCAGTGGCATTTAGAGCATTCACAATGTTGTACAGCCATCACTACTATCTCGTAGAACATGTGCTTTTAAAGCGAGGGAATGACACGATCAGACTTTGTCTCAGAAGGACAGTTCTGGAAGGAGGATGGGTGTGCAGAACAGCAGGGAGAAATGGAGAAATAGAGTTGGAGGATGCTGAAGGCAAAAGAGACGGGTGGGCTGAGGCTCTGAGTGGGAGGATGCAAAAAGGTTGAAATGACAGGACTTATTGTGCAGCCAGGGGGAGCAGAGGAGGTGGGGGGAGGACTGTTTCTTAATATGCCTTCAAGTGGTTGAGGACAGGGACCACATCTTATATATTACTTCATCTTGCACATCCACAACATGTGCTGTGCCATTAATGTTTGTTGATGGAATCAGGAATCCTTTGGATAAGGAAAAGAGGAAATTCAGGCAAAAGTACTAAATGAGATTGAGACTTCTTTTACACTTAAGCAACAGTGAAGACAAGCCAAAAATAATTTCTGGTCTAGAAAACCTTGGCAACAAAAATTTCTTTTCCCAAAAGATTAAGAAAAATTAAAAGAAAAAATAATATTCAGAGATTAACATAAAAGTATCAGTCTCTATTTAATCAAGTATACTTACATATAAAAACAAAAACCCAGTTATACACACAGACACAGAAGAACCATCAGTGGGTAAAACAGGTAAATCCATAGTGAGAGGTAAATTCATAGCCTTAAATGCTTCATTATTTTTTGAAGGAGAGGGGGAGCATACATCAATTGAGTAAGCTTCTATGATAAGAATCTTTAAAAGAAGAAAATGGAAATTCACCAGAAATTAGAAGTAAACAATACAAATAAAAGCAGAAATAATGAATTGGCAGAATTGATAAATATGCCCTAGAACTGGTTCTTGTGGGTGGGTGGATGGGTTAAAGCTATCTCAGATTAGAAGCTTTCCTCCAAATCATGATAGATTTGACTTGTTATAAATGGAAACTTTCTATAAGTTATTCCTTAAAAATTCAAAATAAAAAGCAAACAACCAACATGGTGAACATATCTGCAACAAATTTAACAAAGGTTTTTTTTTTAAAAACCTCTTATTTAGGGCTTCCCTGGTGGCGCAGTGGTTGAGAGTCTGCCTGCCGATGCAGGGGACACAGGTTCGTGCCCCAGTCCAGGAGGATCCCACATGACGTGGAGCGGCTAGGCCTGTGAGCCATGGCCGCTGAGCCTGTGTGTCCGGAGCCTGTGCTCCGCAATGGGAGAGGCCACAACAATGAGAGGTCCGCATACCGCAAAAAAACAAAACAAAAAGCAAACCAGAAAACCCCCCAAAAAACCTCTTATTTAAAAAATACCAGACAGTGGTTACTTTTTGGGGGAGGAAGGAGTTGTGGCTACAGTGGGGGGCCATGAGGCGTTTGTTGGGGGTCTTTGTTTGGGGCAAAGTTCTATTTCTTACCTGGAAAGGGTAATCTCATAATTCACAAAGCCACATTTTTTCCTTGTGTGGTTTTCTGTATGTTTTGTTTTATATTTAAAAATGCTTAAAATAAAAACAATGAAGCAAAAAAGGCAAACAGAATTTTTAGACAATTTTTTAAAAATGCCTAACAAATAGAGGTGAGAATAAGATTTGGTCTCATTTGGAATCAGAGTAATTCAGATGAAAACCTCAGTACTGTACCACTACCATACAACCCAGCAATTCCACTACTGGGCATATACCCTGAGAAAACCATAATTCAAAAAGAGTCAAGTACCACAATGTTCATTGCAGCTCTATTTACAATAGCCAGGACATGGAAACAACCGAAGTGTCCATCGACAGATGAATGGATAAAGAAGATGTGGAACATATATACAATGGAATATTACTCAGCCATAAAAAGGAACGAAATCGAGTTATTTGTAGTGAGGTGGATGGACATAGAGTCTGTCATACAGAGTGAAGTAAGTCAGAAAGAGAAAAACAAATACCGTATGCTAACACATACATATGAAATCTAAAAGAAAAAAAAAAAAAAAAGGTCATGAAGAACCTAGGGGCAAGACGGGAATAAAGATGCAGACCTAGACCTACTAGAGAGTGGACTTGAGGACACAGGGAGGGGGAAGGGTAAGCTGGGACGAAGTGAGAGAGTGGCATGGACAGATATACACTACCAAATGTAAAATAGATAGCTAGTGGGAAGCAGCCGCATAGCACAGGGAGATCGGCTCGGTGCTTTGTGACCACCTAGAGGGGTAGGATAGGGAGGGTGGGAGGGAGGGATACGCAAGAGGGAGGAGATATGGGGATATATGTATACGTATAGCTGATTCACTTTGTGATACAGCAGAAACTAACACACCATTGTAAAGCAATTATACTCCAATAAAGATGTTAAAAAATAAATACAAGAATATTCAAGAACAGAATAAACAGGGAGCATTTCCAAAACTTATGAGACCCCAGAAGTCCTTTTTCATGGAATATTTATTTTCTCACTCATCAAATATTCACTGAGTACTTACTGTGTTACAAGCACCATTCTAGAAGCTAGAGATACAGCTGTGAACAAGGTAGGAAGGATCCCTGTCTACATTCTAGTGGAAATAAGCAATGAACAAACAAACAAATAAGATAATTTCATGTAGAAGTAGGAGGCAGAAAGAGACTAAACTGGCTGGTAATAGTTTACAGTTTCACAAAACATTTGCAGTGACCCTTCTCAAGAGGTAGAACCTATTTCCTCACTCCTTGAGCGTGGGCTGCTCTCAAGACTGGCTCCGCCCAGCAGAACGAAGCGGAAGTATCAGTGGACACATTCCAAGCCTGGGCCTCAGAGGGCCTGCAGCTCCACTCACCCTTGCGGAGCCACCAAGGGAAGAAGCCCACGAGAGCCTGCTGGGGAAGGGAGGGTGTAGAGAGCGGTCGCACCTGCCCCATCCTCCCAGCCGGGGCGCAAGGCATGAGTGAGCCACGGTGAGCAGAACCGCCCGGCTGAGCCCAAACCAAAGTGCCTTTCCACAGAGCTGTGAGCAAAGAAATAACTGCTGCTTTTCATTAGTTGTGGTAAAATATACCTCACATGAAATTTACCATCGGAGCCATTTGCAAGTGCAGTGGCATTAAGTACGTTCACATTGTTGTGCTTCCATCTCCGGAACGCTTCACCTTGGCAAAACTGAAACTCTGTCCCCATTAAACACTAATTCCACGTTGCCCCTCCCCCAGCCCCTGGCAACCACCATTCTACTCTGTGTCGCTCTATGAACTGGACGATTCTAGGCATCTCACATGAGCACAGTCGTACAGCATTTGTCTTTTTTGTGACTGGCTTATTTCACTTGACGTAATGTTCTCAAAGTTCATCCGTGTCGTAGCAGGTGTCAGAATTCCCTTCCTTTTCAAAGCTGAATGACATTCCACTGTAAGGATGGACCACATTTTGTTTATCCAATCATCCTTTAATGGACACATGGGTTGTTTCCTTCTTTCGACTGGAGAATTAACACCGAGTTCAGACCAGGAGTCTCACGCCTGGTACCAGAGCTCTGACACTATGTATGGGGAGTCAGTGGGCGAGCCTCAGAGAGGTCAGCTTGGTGACTTGCCCAGTGTCACTTGCCCAGGGCAGGATTCAGATTCAGGCAGCACAACTGCTGGAATCTTTCTACAACCTGGACTATGATTCTGTACAAAACAAGAGTGTGATTCACAGCAACTTCAATGAAGGGATAAAACCATCTGGATATAGAAGCTCAGACTTACGAGACCCAAACTGGTAAATGGGCAAGGAACACAATCGGACATTCAAGCAAAGGAAAAATGTATGCAAAATGTTTAAGGTAATTAGCAGTTAAAGAACTGCAATGTTCAATGGTAGACTGACTTTTATTCATCCAGTTAGCAAGGATTTCATACAAGTAATAACACCCAATGGTGCAAACATGCACGGAGTGAGAGACATGGGCTGTGGGCATGCAAGTGGGTGCATTTCTGGGGAAAGCAATTTGGCAGTAAGTGTCATGATTTTGAAAAATGTTAAAACCTTGACCCCATAATGCCATCTCTGGATGGCATTACAAAGATGTTCACCAAACACGATTTACAGTAAAGCAAACAGAAAACCTAAATGCCCAATAAAAAGGAAATTAGCTACACAAATTAACCATTACATTGTGTATTACGAGCCATTAAAAGTAATTAATGAAGAGTAATGATTACTCATAAAACGTTAGGTGAAAAAAGGATTCCAAATAACTGCTATCGTATAACTATACATGGAGAAAACTGTCTAAATAGATAGGGAACAGAAAGCAATAATCCTTAACATTAATGGTAAGTGGCAACTGGGGGGTAAGACCAGAGGGAAAAACTTTTTCCTTCTCTTGATTTTCTGACTTTTTTTTGTATTTGGGCGATGATACTTTTACGAGAAAACACAGTATATATATTTAAAAACTTGAAAACACCCCCCATCTCTCCTTGAAGCATCTCATTCATTTGATGGTGCTTCCTCAGACAGCCTCAGAACGGCCTCTTTCCGAGGGACCCCTCACGCCTGGTTTATTCTGTTCTCTTGCTCTCTGTTTCTGTGGGTGTTCAGTTCAATTCACCTCCATTTGGTGTAAGGCACACAGTAAAGTACCCACACTGTGCAGAGATGTCTGGTTTGAGCTCACACAGAGGGGAGAGAGGGTGGGATACAGAGATGCACAGACATAATCCCCTCCCTCGTAAGCTCAGGGTTTAACAGAAGAGCCAGACAGACAACCAGTGTCCCGTAATCCAAAAATAATGGAAAAGGTGCCCCCAAAGAGGCCCAAGTAACCTTCTATGGATATTCAAGGGATGAAGGAGTTCTGAAGTTCTGATTGGGGAAACTGGGATAGTTGAGCTGGGAAGCAGAGTAGAAGAAAGGGCATCCCTGGTAGGGGGTGTGCAGACTGCAACAGCAAAGGCCCAGTGGAGCAGCAGGTTTCAGGGGATGGCGTCCAGGATAATAAGCACCCAGGTGAGTTTATGGTAGAGAAAGAAAAGTGAGGCTAGATCAGTGGGGGCCTTGTGTGCCAGGCTAAGGAAATCGGGCTCTCTTCTATAAACAGGGAGAACCTCCAAAGGGCCTGAAGGAGAGGAAGACAGACTCCTTAAGGAGGGTCCAATTTTTCCACTGTTTATGGGGCAGGGCACGGCTCACAGTTGGGCTCGTAGCAGATACAGATAAAGGGATTCTAACTCCACAAATCAGACCCACAAACAAAACAGCGATTCCAGAACTGGGCCCCCATTCTGGGGCTTTAACTGACCTTTGTCCTGCACCAGCACCTCGAGCTCTTCCCTAACACCGTCGTACCAGCTGGTGATGTCCACGTGCAGGGAGTAGTCGCAGCAGGATTTCGTGTCCGCCGCTTCATGCCATTTCTCGAAGGAGGTCAGCAGGCTGGACCCAGGTTCAGGGACAACATGGTCAACTGGGACAGAAACATATGTGTCACATTCCAAGATGCTGAGGACCCAAATCAACCCAGTGGTAGCCTCTTCACTGCCGTCATCACCATCATTATCTCCAGTGTTAGCGTAATCGTCGTGACCTTCCCTATCCCCCCCATCACCACCATCACCGTGACCATTATCATCATCACCACCACTTACATCATCAAGATGAGCATCCTCGTCATCACCATTCCCACCATCAACATCAACACTGCCATCGCTGTCACCATCATTATCATAGCCGTCAGCAGTGACATGGTCACCACCATCTTTAGTCTTCATTACCACCACTGTCCCCACCACTGTTACCGTCATTTCATCCTCCTCCTCGTCGTCACCATCACCATCATTATCATGACTGTTTATTGAATGTTTCGGATGTGTCAGATACCGCCACAAGGGCTTTATATAAATTATCTCATTAAATCCTCGCAACTACCCCGTGAAGAGAATAAAAACATCCCCATTTGACAGATGAGGAAACTCAGGCTCAAAGAGGGTGAAAACCTTGTCCAAGGTCACACAACTAGTAAGCAGTACGGAGAAGATTCCCAGAGTCCTGTCAGCTGCAGAGTCTGGACCCTTTCCCGCTACTCCATGCTGCCTTCGTGGGCATAGAACGCCAAGGCGAAAAGCACCTAAAAGAATATGAACTTCATCATCCCTTTTTCCAATAAAGTCTTAAATGTAAAGCAGATCAAAGGGGAGACAACTGTCTTTTAAACCTCACTGGGCTCGCACATCCCTCTAGCTCCCACCCTTTTTCTAACATCCACCCTTCACGGCCAGACGTCTGTAAAGAGCAGTCTCTGCTCCCCACTCCCGCTCACTCCTCCACCCACCGAGAGCATCAGCCTTTTTAGGCTTAGCATCAGCTAATTTGACCTTCCAGTCCTCACTCTACTTGACCTCTCAGAAACCAGTGAATCACTCCCTCCTTCTTTAAACTCGCTCCTCCCTGGCTTTCTGGCTTTTTGTCCCACTTCTGTGGCCATTTTTTCCTTGAAGACTCTTCCTCCTCTACTTGACCATTAAGTGATCAAACTCCTTACGACTTGGCCCTAGAACTTTTCTTTCTACGTGGCTGCTCATTCAAATGTATCCCCCCCTCTCAGCCACAGGATTCTGAACTCTCCACTAGGATGACTCAAGATGAGAATGTCCAGAACCTCATGCCACATCGTCCCCTCCCCGACCCCACTGGCAAAGCTGGTCCCCCACCCCCGCCCCAGAATGGTAAGGATATCGCCTCACCATTCTAAAAGCTAGAAGCCAAGGGGTTACTCTTTACCCTTCGCTTCCCTCATGCACCTCCATTGCTGATCCATCACCACTGCTGATTTCCCTCTGATACGTCACTGGAGCTGTCCACATCTGTCCACCTCCTGGTCACACTCCTAGTCCAAGCCACCCTCAACTCTCAGCTGAACAACTGCAACCACCTCCCACTGGTCTAGTCACATTCAACCTGGGCCACTCTATCCAGGTCTCTTTAAAACAATCACATCACTCCCTTGCTTAACATCCCTCAATGGCTGCTCATCACCCATACAAAAAAGACCAAATTCTGACCTTGGCCATCAAGGCCCAGTACCATCCTCTCCTCCCAGCCTTATCTCACAGGATTCCAGCCCTCAATCTCCGACCTTTGCCTCCTAGGCCTCTTTCAATTTCTTAAACGCAAGATGTGTTCCCCCACCACAGGGCCTTTGCATGTGCTGTTCCCTCTTCCTGGAGCTCTGCTCCCCTACACCCTCTTCACCCAGTTAACTCCCACTCATCCTTCAGATCGATGCACAAATGCCACTTCTTCAGGGAAGCCTCCCCGAGCACAGCTCAAAGCACTGTGCCCCTTTCTTCTGTAGCACTAATCCGCGTATAGTCATTTGTGTGGGTGGTTAGTGACTCCCCATGGACTGTGAGGCCCTGGAGAATAAGCATCATGGCTGCTTTGTTCCTTCTCTTCCCCACCACCTAGCACAGTGCCTGGTGCAGAGCAACCCTCAATAAATATCTATTAAATGAAGAAATGGGGTGGGGACTCAGAACCTCCCTGCACCCCCCCCCCCACACCTCCTAACTGTGGTTCTCACGGTGACTTCATAGGCTCTTGGTGCTCCATGAAACATACTTTGAAAACCACCCTTGTATAGATGGGGAAGATGAGGCCCATGGGGTTGGTGGAGGGGTCCCCCAGGGGTTTCACAGCTGGTGATGGAAAAAGAGCCAAGGGGAACTCCAGGGATCCCGATTCTTCATCCAGGGCTCTGTCCTCTACCTCACACAGGTCCCCTGAGCCTGGAACTTCCATCTCCAGCTCTCAGAATATCCCAGCTCCTGTTCCCAAAGCACTTACCACCATATGCCATGCACTATGTTAAGGAGCCACATGTATGGGCTGGGGGGCACATTACGAAGTCCACGTTACTGACGAGGAAGCTGAGGCTCACAGAGGCTTAACACTGCCCAGTGGTGTGGCTGCTGAGTGGCCGTGGCCAGTGCAACCCCTGGCAGCTAGGATCCAAGCCCCGAATCTGGGCTCCTCCCACGTTCCTAACCAGCAGACACAGGGCTGCTTTTTGGAAAAGGGATCAGAGCGGTGCTTGCCTCCTGAGCTGGGCCATACCCTCCTGGCTCAGGGGGACGGGAACTCTGATACATGAGCTCTGCTCACAGTGGCCAACTCCAGCCAGCGTGAACCTCCAGAGGAACTCTTCGGTGGGGAGAGATGGGCAGGGTTGGGACCAGCTCAGGGACAAGCCACCTAGATGTGGAGTCTAACTATTGAAAGAACATTTCAAATACACTGCTGCCTATTTAATCAAAACTGCTTATTAAAATGGAATCCAAACAAAAGCTCTGTTGGGTTAAAAAAAAAAAATACAACAATCTGGCTGCAAAGGGCAGTAGAGGAAGAGTCCAGCATCCCAGACAGACCACTGTGGTAGATGGCGTTATTTGTCCACAGTTCTTCTTTCCCCTCCCACCCTCACCATGGTTCACTGTGGACAGAATGCAATTTCAGGGACTTTGCGCTTGGCCGTGTGATTTGCTTTGACCAACAGAACACAGGGCTGAAGTCACAGTGTGTAGGTGAAGAAATGAGGCGGTAAGAGGAGGAGCAATTTTCTCCCAGACACTGCCTGCACTTCTGCCTTCCACTTGGAGAAGAGCACGGTTGAGTTGATCATTGGATCCAGAATGGGAGAGCCATGGTACCCCCTCCCCAAAGCCAACCCACAGCCTAAAGCAGACTCACACCAGTCCTGCTCCTATCCCTGTGGACCCTTGAATAAGAAAAACAAGTGTTTGCTTGAAGTTTGGGGGCTGTTTGTTATGCAGCATTATCACAGCATTACGGCAGCAACACTGTCTAACACAACCACTTCCCAGCCGCGTAACCTTCAGCAACTTATCTCACCTCTCTGAGCCCTTACAGCCCCATCTGTCATAACAACATCTACGTCACTGGTTCCAAAACTTTAGCCACCTGCGCACCAGGTACCCTGAGCAAAGTGCCTGGTGTTACTCAAGATGCGGGGGATGCATTAGAGATGTCACAGCCTATGCCCTAAGGCAGGGGTACGACTCACTGATCATCGTGGTCCCTCCTGCCAGTGCTGCCTTGGTCCCTTGGAAGAAGTCATCAGCGGCCGTCATCCCCTGGGAGGGCTTCTGCAGGTACGTGTTGACATCGATACCTCCGGGAATAACCATCCGCCCATTGGCCTCAATGGTCTTCACTCCACCGGGAACAATTAAGTTCTCTCCTATTTGCCTGGGCACAAACAACAGAGACGGACTTCGGTTCTTAAAAGAAAAACAAAATGGCTGTCAACCGTGCAGCTTCAGTTCCATTAGATAAACATTTCTGAGGCAGGTCCTACGCAGGCCACTGGGTGAACAGAGATAACTGAGGCAGGGTCCCTGCCCTCCAGGGGCTCACAGCCTAATGAGGAGGAAAGGCATGTAAAGCAGATGGTTACAATCCAGTTCATACAGGGCGTGGGGAGCGCAAGGTGGGCCATTTCACCAGCCTGGTTATCTGGGGGGGCTTCCAGGGGGAGGCAGTGGCAGAGCTGAATCCAACAGCAGTGAGACCAGCATCGGTATCGAGTGGCAAAGGGTTCTCTGAACAGCCCGACACTCCAGAGCACTTCACACACTTTTGGCAACTGCTTTGGGGACACAGAGGTAAGCGATGGGGGGGAAGCAGTGAAAAGTCCCCTTAGCTCTGCAAGTCTTCAGAGACAGGGCTGTGAAGTGAACTGTGACACCCCAAAGTCTATATTTTGAAGTCCTAACCCCCTAGCCCTTCACAATGTGACTGAATTTGGAGAGAAGGCCTTTAAAGGGGTCATTACCTTAAAACGAGGCTGTTAGGGTGGACCCTGACCCAATCTGACTGGTGTCTTTATGAGAAGAGGAGATTAGGACACAGACATGCAGAGAGAGGACCATGTGAGGACACAGGGAGAAGACGGCCGTCTATAAGCCAAGGAGAGAGGCCTCAGAAGAAACCAACCTGCCCACACCCTGATCTCAGACATCCAGCCTTCAGAACTGCGAGAAACAAGTATCTGTTGTTTAAACCTCCGAGTCTGTGGACTTTGTTATGTCAGCCCCCGCAAACTGATACTGACAGGCAACCTGGGTTCTCATTTGCAACAGTCATGAGCACCAGCCTCCGGAAAGCTTCTTAAGCCCCCGTAAAACCTGCCATGAGGGAATCACACGGCGGGTGGCAGAGCTCTCCTAGGCAGGCTGACCAACACTTTTGTTTCCCCACGTGCTTGGTGCCTGGAAACTTCCTCTAGAAGGAGGGCAAATTCCAAAAGCTGGGAAACGAGGAAGAAGAGCCTAGGAATTTCAAAGCCTTGCCCCTGCGGTGTCTGCTGTGTCTTACGTGTTGGAACCAGAGTCAGGTGACGTATCCCTCACCAGGGTGGGGTGAGGGAGGCTCAGCCAGACCAGGACAGATTCAACAGCTCCTCGGTCAGTGCCCGGCTGAGACCACTACATCTGACCACGAGCAATTTTTATTTAAAAAAGAAATCCAGTTGTTCTAAACTCTTGGGATGTGGCCCCAATATTAGTTTTTCTAAGTTACCTAAAAACACCAGTAATGAAGACATAGGAAAATATTCCTTCAGTGACCGCAATGTCAGGCCCCAAACAGAAACCACTCGCAGGTGCGAAAGCTCCTTGCTTTTCTGGACTCCTGGGCCGGCTGGTCCAGGCACGTCGGGGCACAGAAGTGACGGGGCTCTACCTGGGGCTCTTCCACAGAACTGGAGCATCGCACACTGTCTACCCTGAAACCAGAAACTGGTCTAGTCCAAGCGCAGTGCCAGGGCCATGGCGAGCCCCAGGAAACGTCAGCATTTCTGCCAATTCCACCAGCACTACAACTGCGGCCGCTGCTGCTTCTAATCGCCACCCCACTCCCTCCGTAATTCCCATCGTCATGTACAGAATCCTGCCTGGTCCAATCTTCTCACCGTCCATCTCCAAGCTCATGGCCATGTGCCAGGAGCTGAAGGGAATGGGGTTCAGAGAAGTCACCCCCAAGCTTTACACCAAGAGCAGTGAACCGCTATTGAGCACCAACTATAGGATTCCCTTCTAATAAGCCCTTCACCGATGGTCTCACTTGCGCTCACACTAGCTTCTAAAGAAGACGGGGTGATGTTCAGAATGCGTAGCACTGGCAAAGGAACGGGCTCAGCCCAATGAGAACGGGCATGCGCAGACACTCGGCACAGCCCAATCTGATCCCGGTCTGTGACTCAGCCGCCACACCGCGGTGCCGAAAGTTCTACAGCTCAGGGCCATTCTTACTTAGCAGGCAGATCATCGCCTATTAACAAACCCTCTCTAATCCCCTGCCAACAACCTGTGAGGGAGGAAGTATTCACATTCTGCAAAAGAGGAAAACGGAACCCGGGGCGGGGCGGTGACTTATCGAAGGCCACGCAGCAAGTCAGCGCTGGATCTGGATTCAAGTCCAGTGTCTCCAAGTCTAGTATCAGGCTCTGCCCACCAAGCTCGGCTGTCTCCCTGCTTCCCTTCTGCAGAAGCAGCAGATTCTCCCCGAACTGGGATTAAACTAAATGGAACCCCGCCCCCCATGAATTAGGAGGAAGACTCCCTGAATGGTTCTCCGCGGCAGTGTGCATGGAAGGAAAGGGAGGAGAGGAAGGAAGCCGGAGAAGCAGACCCCTGCCCTTACCCCAACGCCACCCTCACCATCACTCAGAGGAAAGTCCTGCGCCATCAGCATCTGATTCCCCAGCGCTTAGCCAATTGGATGGAGCCCTCGATGAATCATAACGGATTCTGCACAAACCCGGCCGAACAGCTTTCAGTAAAACTTGGCGAATGGCCGCACAATGAAAGGATTCTTGGGGTTTAGTCAAAGTGAAGGGAAATAACCGAGCCTCCTCATGCCAAGCGGTCCCTCAGGCTCTCCCCGCTTCCACACCTCCTTCTCAGTCAGCGGGGACCCGTGCCCCACGTGACCATCTGAAGACCCTGCAAGACATTCAGGCACAGACACTCGCTCTGCTTAATAAGGCAGGAAAAGCAGCACCAGTGCTTAGAAAGCTTTTCAGCAACAGGGTTAAAAGTAAAAGGCGTCTCCCACTAAGAGAAGCGGACAAATATTGAATTTACGGAAACTGCCTATTTCCTGAATACCCTGGGTGGCCTAAGTCCTAAGTCTCCAGGTGTTCACACAGCCTTCCAACCTCCAACTCTGTGTCGCTGCTGGGAATGGTGGTCCCATGAAAGGGTTCTCCACGTCTCTTTGTCCCCAGGACCCCAGAGGCCCCGCATAAGTGGGGAACTCGGTGCCGATTGGTTGTGCCTTATCTAAGCAGTGGTGACTTAGAAACCTCACTTTATCATGCATCTCACCACACCCCACCCCACCCCCTGCCTCTATCTCCTTTCTGGTTCCAGGCTGTACCCTGGCTGAGATCGAGGTCCCCACCATCTGATGTGTCAGTGTTTGTATGTTACACTCACTTCAACACTCCAGGGTCCCATCCATCCTTGGCATTGTGCCAGGTCCCTGGCTGGGAGGCAATAAGGCAAGACCCCTCGTCAGGGGCAAATGCACAACCGGGGGGAGAGGCGGCCAGCACAGGGGGAGCGGTAGCCAGTACAGAGGAAGAGCCTGGGCTCCGGAAGGCTTCCTGGAGGAGGAGCCACACAAGCTGGGCCCATAGGACAAACAGGAGTTGGGGCGCAGGGGCATGAAACGAGAATGGGGGGAGGGGCAAGGCATTTCCGGCAGAGAATTTATGGGTGCAAGGTTGTTCCCAGGTGAGAGTGCTTGGCAAGTTCTGCAAACATCAAGTTTTCAGTGGGGCTGGAAAGAGTGAGCTGGGCAGTGGGGGGAATGAACTGGAGGAGCTGAGGCCTGAGTTGGCCCAGAAATGGTCAGATCCATCCAGGACTAGGGGTGGGGGCAGGCAGAGGGAGGCAGGGGAGGGCTCAATGCTGCCTTGAGCACCTACTCTTCACAGGGTCTTTGCACAGATGGTCTCTTAATGATCATGACAATCCACAGCCTCCTCCTCTCCCCTCCTCACCATCTTCATCATTGTCATCAGTGCATACATGGCCCCAGGATGGGCCCACCAATAGACCCCACTCCTGCTTGAGCGTGGCCTTGCTCACACCCCCTCTGCCTTTCCTTCCAATGCCAGCTGCCCAAACTGGATCCTGAGATGGTCTCTGACTCTACTCTCCCAGACTCCAGAAGAAGAGGCCGAGCAGCAGATGGTAAAATGTGGAAACCACATAAAAACCACTGTCTGGTGTTATGTACTGAATTGTGTCCCCCAAATCCACATACTGAAGCCCCAATACCTCCGAATGTGACTGTGCTTGGAAATAAGGTGTTTAAACAGGTAATTAAGTTAAAATGAGGCTGCTAGGTCGGAGGTCCTAATGCAACAGGGCTGACGTCCTTATAAGAGGAAGAGAAACCGGAGGCACATGCACAGAGCAAAGGCCACGTGAGCACACAGCAAGAAGACGGCTGTCTGCAAGCCAGGGAGAGAGGCCTCAGGAGAAACCATCCTGCTGGCACCTTGATCCTGGCCTTCAGCCTCCAGAACTGGGAGAAATAAATTTCTGTTGTGTAGGCCATGCCATCTGGGGTATTGTGTTATGGCAGCCCAGACAGACTAACACACTTGGGAGGTCCTAGCAGGGCTGAAGGGGCAGCCAATGGGGAGGAGGCAAAGGAGAGCTCCAGTCCCAAGGCATGTCTTCCCTTTAAATGCCAAGGCTCTGCCTGGGGGCTAAACATGACTCCTTCTCTCCCAGGCCCCTCCACCCAATTCCAGAAATTCTGGGCAGGTAGAAAAAAGAGCTGTGAATCAGTCAGATGAGCTAGGTTGGAATCGAGGCCTTGCCCCTAACTCATTCTGCAACGTGGGACAGCCACTTAACCCCATGCCCCCCCCCAAGAACAGAAGAGGGGCCAGCCTGTGTACTTCACAGCCTCTGTGGGCATCGTGGCCTGTGTGAGCGCCGTGGCAGGGAGCCTGGTGCGGTCACGGGGCGCTCAACAAACACGAGCCCCTTCTACAGCCATGGTTTGCACCTCCCCACATCTCTCCATCCCTGAGAGTCACAAGAGCTGGCACATTCATTCTGGGGCAGAACACCAGCCTTCCAGTCCCTCTAAGGGCCAGGCAGCCTAGGGAGACGGGCTTCTTAAAAGGTCTGTTTGGTCAACCCACTTTATGAGTCCATCTTCCAGGTAGACATCGGCATAGAAGGACTGGTCATCGTTGATGATTCGTCCACCCTTGATGAGGAGTCGGTCACTCTGAAAAGCCAAGCAAAGTAGTAAATGTCATTAGAGAAGAGCCAGGAAATGTTTCTTTTCTTTCTAACTTCTAACATAAAAATTTTCAACTCTTTTCTAAAGTAATGGTATTAAAAAGCCCCCTGTGAACCTTCACCCAGATTCTTTAAATACTTCACCATTCTCCTTTCACCTCCAAACACGTTAGCTTTGTTTTTGCTGAGATATTATAAAGCAAATCCCAAATATCATATAATTTCACCTATAAATACTTTAGTACATGATCTCTAACTGTTAAATATAATAAAACTCAATTTAGAGACATTTTAAAAGACAGTGAAATGACCAAAACATAAATGCAACTCCCCCAGAAAAACTCCAATCAACGTTCTGATGTTTTTCTCCCATTTCCCTCTATTTTCCATGCTTGTGATTCTAGCACACATAGCCATTCACTCACCCATGCACCCATTAGATACCAGCCGATTGCCTCGGCTCCAAGCCCAGGGCCAGGCCCTGATGAGCCAGGGTAGAATGAGCTCTCATGGAGCTGATGAGGGAGAGACAGAGGTTTAACAAATCCTGGGAGTAGGTGGGGTTCCAAAAGGGGAGAAGTATAGGGTGCCCACCGTGGCCACAAAGTAAAAGGGCTGCCAACCTTATTAAACGTCAGGTAAGGCAAGCTCAGATCGAGAAAATAATTCTAGATAAGCTGGACCAAACAAAGGGTGGGGGAGAAGGCCAGTATGGTGAGTGCTGAGTGTCTGGGCAGAGAAATGGTGTGCCAGGTCCCAGAGGCAGCAAGGGATGTAGCAAATTCTAGGAGCTAAAAAGAAAACACGATTGTCCTTTTTTGCATTTTACCATAACCATAATTTTTAAGTGGCTACAAAATATTCCATTTTATGGATGCACAATAGATTGTTAATTTCCCCCATTGTTCTTTTTAATGTTTCACAATGATAAATACTGCTATAATGAACATCTTTACGCACAAAGCTTTTCCCTGAATTTGTACTATTTGTTAGGCTAAATTCTCAGAAATGTAACAACTGAGTCAAACAGTATAAACCTTGCTTTCAGCCCTTGATAAATATGACCAGACTGCTTTCCAAAAGTACCTCCCCAATTTGCCATCCCGAGACCACCAAAACACCCTTGGTTATCATTAATATTTGTTAATTTGCATTTCTTGGAGGCTGAGAATTTTTTTTTGCCACGTGCACATTTACTATTTGTATTATCTCCTAGCTGGAGATGGGGTGATGGATAAAACACAGCTTCTGCCCTTAAGCCCCACCCTTTGGGCAGGAAGACAGACAGGAAACAGACAGCAACGATTCAGGGTAGCCACCTCAGAAGGAGTGTCTTGCATGGGTTCCCCTGGAGGCAGAACCTGAGACAAGGATTTAGAGGCAAGCAGTGATTCTGGGAGGTTATTCCAGGAAGTGGAGTGAGGGAAGCAGGCACTGATCTGGCTAACACTGTGAGTAACCGGGGCTTGATCCCGCCGGGACACTCTTAGGAACCCTCTATCACAGAATGTGCCTCAGATCCGTGCCAGTGGTCCCACAGCATTGACCACGAGAGGAAGGCAGAGGATGCTGTGCAAGCCCGAAAAAGAAGGGTTTCACCCAAACTCAGGAATCAGGCAAGGCTTGCTGAGCAGACACAGAGCACGTAGCCTGCTGCTCAGAACCCTCCAGCGGGTTCTTGTCGCAGTATATTTTCCCCAGAGTGAAAGCCAAGTCAGCGAGACCTTATTTAATCTGGAATCCTACTATGTAGGCAAAATTCACTCTCTCATTTGATTCAGGTCTCTGCTCAGTGTCACTTACCTGCCCTGTTTGGAACACCTTACACAGCTGCCCTGCCTACAGACCCCTCACCTCTTACCCACTTTATGTTTACATAGTACTTAATATAGTATATCTGACATAGTCTCTATTTACATGTTTGTTTAAAAATGTGACTTGTCCCACTGACATCAGAGCTGTGGTGTGTTACCCCACTGGCTGTGTCAGGCACAACTCACAGGGGACCAATCATAGACACGTTGCTGTGGATGGATGGCACCACCTAGAGTTGTCCCTGCAGTTTCTTAAGAGACTTAGCTCCATGGGGGCAGAGATTTCATCTATTTTCTTCATTGCTGCATCTCTGACACTTTGGACGCAGCCTGGCAGGATGGATGGATGGATGGATGGATGGATGGATGGATGGATGGATGCCTGAACTAATTCTTGAAGGATGAATAGGTGAAGATGGAGAGAAAAGGCATCACAGCCGTAAGACAAAGAACTATGAGCCACGAGCCAAGCAAGAGAAGTATGTCCTGTTCTCGAGGAGAAGGGTCTCTGGAGGAAGGGGCTTCAAGCTCAGTCACTCCCAGGGCCGACAACCTCCCTCTTAGCCATAAGACTGAAGCCAGGACCTAGGGAAAGAGGCATGGGCCCTGCATATCCAGAAGCAGAGACACGCTGGTGTGCAGGTTTCCCCGGACACCAGAAAGCAGGAAACTGATTCACCGGCAGCTGGTGCTTGGCTTCTGGAACATGGCCTCCCATAGGCAGCCTTCTGCCTTGTCACATTTAACAGAGGGCTTTTCAGGCTCGTCCTGAAAGGTGGTATTTAATGCGCTGCACGCCAGAAGATCAGCCCCGCCCTGCTCTGCCCTTCCCAGAATCAGATGTTCAAATCCACGCCCCCTCTCTACCAACTACCAGCAGACACTGTGGGCAGCTACCGCCAGGGTCCCGGCTCTTTCTGTTCTCAGGGGCCAGCATGTTTCTAGAAATTAAGCCCACCAGAAGGCAAGAGCTGATGTGGCTTTTTTCTTTTCTTCCTTAAAGTTAGTACTGTGTTTGCCTTTTAACTGGCACTTTCAAAACCGTGTTCTTTGGAACTCTAGCCCAGAGGGGTTTTGTTAGAGGCTGAGCCCAAAGGAGATCCCCAGGGGTAGTGAGTTTAGAAAATTCTGGGTTAAACAGAAGCAAAGATCGTTTTTATGTCAGGAATTCCCAGATCCTTTACTCTGCTGACGTGTAATGTGAATATTCAAGAGGGGAGCTGAGTTTGATCTCTTCCAAATTTAGACCCTTTCATTTTGCGAGACATTTGACAAAGGGACTCCTCCTCAGAAGACACCTTAGGAAATGTGCTTTACGACAGTGACGCTCTCCACGCCTGGTTGTGCTGAGTGGTTCTTGTGGAATGTGAGGTCTAGTCAACCTCAGATGGAAATGGGGCTCGAGATGAGCTGAACTCTCAAGTTCACACAACCAATAGGCGTGGAGGTTAGACCCAAGGTTTCCTGACTTCCTGTCCAGCATTCGCTCCAGCAAACACACTTTTGTCACGTTTTTAAACATGTTCACCCTGTAGAATCCATGACATGCCATAATCAGATGCAATTTAGAAAGAACCTGAGGACCTAGCTCTCCAGGATTCCCCTTCTTCGTGCAGGAAGTGTGAGTGTGAAAGCCTAAAGAACCATCCCTTCCCCAAACAGTGAATTTTATGATACATAACTTTTAAGAATTTAATAAAAGTCATACATTTAAAAGAAAAAAAAAATACCCTGCCTCTCCCAGGATTACCAAGAGGAGCAAAATAGTCGACAGATATGAACAGTGACGAACTCCGTACAAAATTCACCGTTTAAATACCTTGAAAGAAAATGAACTATCTCATTAAAAACTCAACAGAAATCAAACAGCAAGGGTGTGCCAGAGACCGCCCATTCCTTCCAGGGTGACAGCAGTGACCTAAAGAGACCTATGCTCAGCATGGCTCACGTCCTTGGATCAGTGTTGTACAACAATAAAATGCCCAGAGTCAGACAGATGCAGTTTCCGATTCTTGCCCATTTGCTAGCCACATAACGTAACCTCTCCAAGCCTCAGCTTCCTCATCTATAAACTGGAGATAACTGTCCCTGCCTCACAGGGCTGTGGGAGAACCCCACGGGGTACATATATAAAGCGCTTTGCCCACGCCCTCCAGTGGTGACTACTCAGCAGAGTTACACGTTGTTTATTCTGTGCCATTTTCTGTAGCAGGAACTACAATAAATATTTGCTTAAGGAAAGAATATGTGCAGCTAAAAGAAATAGTTTTTGTCCTTAAGGAGGTCTCAGGCCAGTGGGGGAGACTGAGTCATAACCAGACCTTTGCACTCCAGTGTGGGAAGGGCTGGGACAGAGGGGTGGTGGGAGCAGAGGAGGCCTCCACTCCAGCCCTTCCAGGGGAATCATGCCTATTCTGAGCTTGAAGAATGAGTAGGAATTAGCCACATGGCAAAGGAGAGAAGAGATTGCAGAGAGAGGGAATGGCGGGGCAAAGGTACGGGGCTTGGGGGAGCCTGGTGTGCTTGGGGGTCTGTAAGTGGTTTCCTTGGCTGAAGTACGACCTCAGGGTGGGCAGGCTGGAGAGGCAAGCAGGTGCTGGCTCATGGGGACTCTAATGCCAGGAGCTGGGGCGAGGCTAGGCTGGTGTCGATGCTAATGAAAGGGCTTTCATCACGGAAGAACTCAAACCTACAAAAGTTTCTGAACTGAAGCATCACCCAAAAACTGGGCAGAAGTGGAAGAAGAGAAACTGATAACCTTTACATTTTCCTCCAAGCGGGGATTTCTCAATAAGAGTAGGCGTCAGCCAGGTTTACAAAATGTATGAAGAGTCTTAAAATTGTTCACGACTTTTTTTTTTTGCGGTACGCGGGCCTCTCACTGTCGCGGCCTCTCCCGCTGCGGAGCACAGGCTCCGGACGCACAGGCTCAGCGGCCATGGCTCACGGGCCCAGCCACTCTGCGGCATGTGGGATCTTCCTGGACCGGGGCACGAACCCGTGTCCCCTGCATTGGCAGGCGGACTCTCAACCACTGCGCCACCAGGGAAGCCCTTGTTCACGACTTTTGACCTAGAAATCTAATGCTGAGAATTTGTCTTCAGGAAAATATCCCAAACAGAGTCAAAGGATTATACACAAAGAGGTGAACCAGAATTACAGACAACCTTGCAACCACACCACTAATGGGGTGACATACAGCTACTAAAATATTCTCCAGGGATATTTAAGGATAAATAACAGCACTAGACAATAAAATGTTAGGTGGGAAAGCAAAATACCAAACTCTCCACAAGGTAGATCTTTCTGGTAGTTCTTGACCTGAGGTGCCTCCCTATGTCCCCGTGGCCCCTTGCACACACCTCCCCAACAATACTCATCACACCATGGTCACTGTTCAAGTGCCCATCTCCTGCTGGGCTGGACACCCCTCCACGTCCAGGACAGCCCTGTGTGAGTCATCTCCAAATCCCCAGGGACCAGGCATAAACCTTACACAGTGTTTAGCAAGTGTTTGCTGAGTGGGAGGAGAGCGGGTGATAGCCAGGAGGCAGGAAGAGAGGGACGGAGAAAAAGAGAGTGTTTGAAATGACAGAGGGAGTGAGGATAGAAGAGGAAAGTGAGATGAAGGAGTGATAAAAGGGAAGGGAATATGAAGGAAAGCGGGAAGAATGAAAGGGAGGAAAGGGGGAGGGGAGAAATAAAGAAAAAAGGAGGAAAGAGTAGACTGACAGATCAGAAACCTCTCTTCTCTGCTTTCAGAATTCCCTGAAAGCCTAACCCTGTGGCTTGGGAATAGAAGCCTGCTTAATGCAAAGCCTGTCTAATACAGATGAGGCTGGAAGGCCTTCTCACAAGGGGCCCACCTAAACCTCATCACTTCTCTATTGCCAAATATCCTGGGAGTCAGAGGAGTATCCCAGAGAAGGGAAGGCCTTCTTCTCCAAACCTACCATTAATCTCCACTCCAGCCCAACCGGGAGGAAAGAGCCGGTGTTGGCGGGATGCCTTTGCTCTCTTCACAAACATTAACTGCTATGTTGAGTGCCGCTTACAAAAATGAACCTTTAAAGCTTCAGACATTCTTACCCACACAACAGCAAAATAAACAACAGTCGGCCTCAACTAGGAGGGGAGGTCTGGATCACAGTGCATCTTTTGCATCACTGTCTGTCCCTGAGCGAAGCATGACGCCTCCCTGCATTCTGTTCTCCCTCCTTTCCTGCATGGTGGGAATAAAGTCGGTCGTTTCCAATCCAAAGTCAGAGGAGTAGAAAACTCATTACGGTCTGCGGAGCCTCGGGAGAAAAAAGAGGTGCTACTCTCACCAAACCAACAACTTACCCCCAAATCACTAGTTTAGCAACCTTGGCTCTCTGAAAAACTGTAGAGAACAAAAGCTGTTATTACAGAGACAGAGAAAGGCAGTGACTTTATCATCAAGGAGAAGATGTTTGATCTGGGTTCTGAAATATGAGAAGTTCATGAAGCCGAAAAACGGAGGAGAAGGAGAACAGTCCAGCAAAATAAATAGTATATACACAGCAGTGTTCTGCAGTTTCCAGGTTCCACGCTGTAAATGAGGAAAGCAAAGGGGAATGTCGTGCTGTCCGTGGTCCTGAAACACCACTGGGCACTGGGACAGCGAGGTTTCTCCAAACCCTGGGACCCTGTCCCTCTCCCTCCTACCTCACCCCGGCTTGGAGTTCCTCACGGCTTTTCTTTCTCAGCTCACAGGCATATCTGTAATCTTTACATCGCCATGGAACAAAAACAATCGTAGATTATGTTTCACAATGTATGTAGTTGGTTTCAAATACATTTCACTCTGAGTGCCACCCTATCAATACTTTAATTATCCCACCCAGGAAGTTGTGGGGAGGGCATGTGACACTCCCATGTGCCCTCTCCTGCGATGCTTCACTAATACACACATCGGAATCTGGGGTCAGTGAATGAATGAGTGCCAAAAACGGATCTCAGAGGTCTGGCCTTCACACGAAAAGGGCAGCTTCGTCCCGGGGCTGCAGGTGCACACAGATTCTGATGAGGCTGCCTGATTTCTCCGTGGGAAGGGGCTCAGAGAAATTAAACTAAAAGTTACTCCTGGAAAGATGAAGAATATCTTCCTCTCCAAAGGGCAAGTGTGAAAACGAGTCTCAAAAAGATAAGGGAAGCCGCATTTGGTAGAAATGTGCTTGCCCATGCATTGAGTGCAGGTGAAACGGCTTTCTCGTAAGGCAAGGAGATGTCAAGGTGAGTTCTGAAAGTTATTAGTCCTTCAGACTCTACAAGTCACTGACACTAAGGCTCACGCTGCAACTCAAACATTCAATAGGACAGGTAGGCACACCCCTCACTCATGCAAGTACAACTCACAACATGGCACCAGAGCCTAGATAATCCTGAAAATCCACTGGGATTGTCTGCTAAAAACTCCAATCCAGGTGTTTTTGTCAAGATTTTCATTTGCCAGATCTAGTTTATGGGCCAGGAATTTGTTATTAACAAACATCTAGGATATTCTTGATGGAGACCCTCTGTGGTAGATTGTGTTATTTCTTTCACAATCCTTCCTGCCTTCCCACACTTGCCATGCTCCAATGTGGGTGCAGGGCTCTCTCAGCCGCACTGACTGTGGGTGTGCCTACTTGAGTTGCTTTGACCAACAGAATGAGAGTGGATGTGACTGCACCAGTCTGAGCACGAGCTTTTAAGAGGCAGGTGGGTTCCTGCTCCATTTCTTGAGAGTCCATCCTCCACCATGAAAACCACAGGACCCAAGGAATGGTGTCTCCTTCAGTCTGAGTCCCAGAATGAGATGCTATGAGGAGCATGCCTGACCCAAAAAGAAGCCTGAAGATAAATCTAGCTAAGCCCCCCTAAGCCTCTGCCACCCGCAGACCTGCGAACAACAAACAACTATTTGTTATTGTAAGCCACAGAATTACAAGGTTGTTTGTTACGTGGCATTATTGCATCAAAGCGAATTGATACACCATCCAAATTCTGTGCTGGGACTCACAGCCACAGTGATTGCTGTCTGAGAGATTTTCCAGCTCAAATACTTCATAAACCCAGGACTCTGTTCCTGCCTTTCATGACCAGAGCCCCCTTCCTCCCTGGCTCCGCTCACAGATCGCCCAACCAGACTCCTTGCGCTGGCAAGTGCTGCCCAGAGTGCAGCTGCACACTCTTATTATTTATTCACAGAAACCCAGTCCATTTGCCTTTGACTCTGCCTCAGGGGACGGCCTGTCAGCCGGTGGTGCTTTGCCACACTTTTCAGGAAAGCAACCCTGGAAGTGGCAACAGGCCTGAGATTGAATATAACGAGCACACATTTGTTCCCACCCGCATGGGTCAAGGACACAGTGGCATTTTCCTCCTTCATGAATCAGAAATACAGGAGGGCGGGCTTCCCTGGTGGCGCAGTGGTTGGGAGTCCGCCTGCCGATGCAGGGGACGCGGGTTCGTGCCCCGGTCCGGGAAGATCCCACATGTCGTGGAGCGGCTGGGCCCGTGAGCCATGGCCGCTGAGCCTGCGCGTCCGGAAGCCTGTGCTCCGCAGCGGGAGAGGCCACAACAGTGAGAGGCCCGCGTATCGCAAAACAAACAAACAAAGAAATACAGGAGGTCCCCATGGATTGCAGGCCTTTTCTGTGAGCTCAGGCCCAGTTCCATGACAACTGCAATTTTAACAGCGAGATTTCAAGCTCCATTGTACCTGACAGACATTCAGGAAATATTCCCTGACGGAGTATCTGGCGTTAAAATAACACACCTCTATCATGACCCCAGGAGTGGGCAAGGTCTTCAGGCTCCCTACAGAAGGATGATGCTAGCTAAATCTGTACATACGTGTAGACCCATTTCTGCATTTTTTCATCTCTGCCTTTTACCTTATATAAAGCAATCTGAACAGGAATCCTTTGCCTTCAAGAAAACCACATTCCTGAGTACACACTAAGTATCACTTCTGCATTACATGGGTTTTCATTTTTAATTCTGAAGTCACCTTAAGAAGTGGGTATTATTGCTACAAATAAGGAAGCTCAGAGAAGGGAAGTGATTCTGCCCAAGGTCACACAGCTAGGACATGGTGGAGTCAGATATGAACCTAGTCACCTGGTACCTACAAAGTGACAGCCCAGCATCCCGCGGTAGTTATCCCGGTGTTCTCCTCACTCTACCTAGTTAAGATGTCTGAGCCTCAGTTCCTTCCTTTGAAAAACGGGCATAAGCAGAAATAGACCATACATCTCAAGCCCATTCCCAGTGCCATGCACCTCACCGGTCCTTCTGACAGGATTGTTGCGACTGTGGCCAAAAGGAGTAAGGCAGATTAAAGGGCTCTGGAAGTTGGAAAGGGCTCTCCAGCATTAAGACATTCAAGGCAGAGCCCTGTTCACCTGATAAACACTGACAACGCCTCCTGTAAGCCAGATGCTTCTGCAACTATTATCTCATTCAATACTCATTTAACAAAGAGGCAGCGCTGTCTGCTGGTTAAGGACATGGCAGTAGAGGCCAGAACACCTGAGCTCTAATCGGGTCCCACACTTACTACCCTTGTGCCTTAGGCACGTTTACCTCTCTGTGCTTCAGTGTTCCATCTATAATGCAGAGCGTGGTTTTGAAAGTAAAATGAATTAATGCGTGGACAGAGCTCAGTGCCTGATTTTTAAAGTCTTCCCATTGTGGGGAGATAAGTCTCATGCAAATGCCCAGTTCCATCTTCAGCTTCTCTCTAACCTCTCACATCCCAAACCCAACTCTTTTGTAGACCTTGCTGCATCTGCTCCATTGTTCTCATACCCCCCTGCTGATTTCCACCTCCCACAGCACCTGCTCCAGGTCAGCCCTCCCCACCTGTCTCCCTGCTGCCTGCCTTGTCCCCTCCACACGACAGCCAGTGACCTTTCTGGTCACAAATGCAACTATGTCGTGCCTCTCCTTAAACCCTTCACCAGCCTGTCCTCACACGTAGGACAAAGTATGCCCTCCCAGGCTCTTTCTGGCCTGACCCCTGCCCTCTCCTGGCCTTGTGCTATGCTCGTATACTCACACTATATTCTGGCTCTCTGAGCTGCACTTTCACACCCTGTGCCTTTGTCTGTGGCATCTGCTACCTGGATTTCTTGCAACTCACCTTGTCAGGGGCAGTGTCCTGCTTCCAGGAACATGTGCTTACCTCCTGGAGTTCCTAAAGTGTAAGGCTTGCACCCTTATTAGCATTGTTTCCCAACTGCACAGAACTTCATCTATTGGCTCATTTTTATATGTCCATTTCCCGCATGAGACTATGAGATCCTTCACCCCAGAGACTACAGCTTGTTCCCACACAGCTTCTTAGCTGGGTGACCTGTGGCAATAACTTAATCTCTGTGTTTCAGTTGTTTTTAGTTTTTTTTCTATTAGTGCAGCTAATCAAAGTACCCAACTCACAGGATTACTTAAGATAAGTAAAAGCTCACGACACAATGAATACCAGCCTATGAAGCCCAATGCTCTATGCTGAATGTTCTGTGCATTTGAGGAAGCTGGGAAAAGTTTCCATTGCTTTTATCAGTTTCTCAAAGGAGTCTAAAGTATTTAAAAAGTATTTAAAAAGTATTTTAAAAAGTATTTAAAAATACTTTAAAAAGTATTTAAACCAGTTTAAAAGGTGCCCAATAATTAAAGTTTTATTTTGGATCCATTTTGTTCTACATGCTCAGAAATAAAGGACAGCAAAAAGAAAAAAAGCAGAAAAGAAAGGGAAAAAAGAGAAAAAAGGAGAGAAAAATCCAAACACTGTACTTGGAAATTGCAGTAAAGAACTGGGGCTATTTTGGAAAAGAGAAGGTCCTAAGTGACTGAGAAATATTGTCCAGAGCCTCTAGGAATATCAGTGTGGAAGAGGAAACCTGTGAAAAATTCTGAGGGCAAAAGGTAGACTCTCCCTCTACATACAAAAGACTTTCCAACAACACAGCTGTCCAAGAGTAAAGCAGGCTGCTGTGTAAAGTGGTGAGATCTCCCTGCCACTGGAGGTGGGCAAGGAGAGGGTACTTGCAATTCCTACACTAGAGGGGAGACTGGGGGTGGGGAAGAAGCAATGGACACTCCTTTCTGCCGCCTCAAATGCACAAACACAGAAAAATTTACATAATTTAAAAGGTTCCTTTCAACTTTGAGGTTGTATAAGTCAAATATTTGCTTCGGATTTAATCCCTAAGGGGCTATGAATATGGTCTGATACAAAGTACACGGTAGCATAATTTGGGGACAGGTACAAAATCTCGAACAGCCACCTCTTTGCTTTATGCAATTCTGCATCAGAACCGTGGAGTTTTCCCATGGAATTGACCCCAAGTTCTAACACCAAGCAGTTATTCGGTCAAGACCCTGGGGAAATGTGTACTTTAATGATTCAACATATATATATGGAAGACTCCTCTTGTAGAAGCTTGCTTTCAGTGTGAAATGCAGTGAAGCCCATTAATATGCCAGGCCTGCCTTCTCCCCACTGCCAAAGTACCACTTGGGAAGTCTTTATTTTTTACCTCCAGAAACCCTTCATGCCACCCTCATCTCCTTCTGGATGGTAACTACCTAAATGCTAAATCCATGGATAGGACATTTGTTAAGGTCAAATGCAAGAGTGTCTTAAGACCTCACTCAGCAAAGATGCAAAGCTTGCAATCTAGTGGTTTTTGTTTGTTTGTTTGTTTGTTTTGCGGTACGCGGGCCTTTCACTGTTGTAGCCTCTCCTGTTGCGGAGCACAGGCTCCGGACACGCAGGCCCAGCGGCCACGGCTCACGGGCCCAGCCGCTCCGTGGCATGTGGGATCCTCCCGGACCGGGGCACGAACCCGCGTCCCCTGCATCGGCAGGCGGACTCCCAACCACTGCGCCACCAGGGAAGCCCTGCAATCTAGTTTTTATTCATCCACTCACAGAATATGGAGTCCCTGCTATGAGTCACCAATGCATAAGAGTGCTCCTGAGGAGATGCTGAGGAAAAGTAGATGTTGTCCCAATCCTCCAAGTGTGCGCAGTCAAGTGGACAAACCAAAGTTACCCAAGTGGGATTGCACCTGGGGCACAGGCCCAAGGAAGGAGTAGGAAGCTGAAACTTCATACGTCCATAGCCATCACTTCCCTCCTATTACCTGTTTACTCTTGTTTTCTAGACCAGCCTCTCTGTGAAGTATCCTAGATCCCATTCCATTTCCTAAGCCACCAATTCAGAGTTGTCTTTTCTCACTAAGAGCAAAGTTAGGATTTGGTCTTTGCATCTCTCTACGGCAATGAATCTCAACCTTTCTGTGTTCAGGACATAGTTACAAATGGTGTAAAAATTTGCAGCAGTCTTGAAGGGATTAAAGACATAAAACACCACCAAATGAGTCAGCAGCAATCACGACCATGTCATCCCAACTACTGTGACTGTGTCCGTCTCAGAGGGCCTTCCGTGTCTCCTTAATTGAACCTGCTTACTCTTCAGCACCATGGCGCTGCGCTGTCCACTGCCCTGACCCTGTTCTCTTATATGCTCAAGGGGCAAAGTCTTCTGATGTCCCCTTTCCATTACAAGAGCTTCCTTTTCCTCACAAAAAAATTAGACACTATTCCATACTGTTCCGTTCGTGAGTGCTCAGCGATCTACCTGATAGATGTTACTAGAACAATTTTTAGACTTGGTTGTAGTAAACATAAACTTTAAATGCTGATCAAAATTTAGCAGCACATCCACACAGGATTTTTTCAGTACACCGCTGTGCTCACAGCACATGGGCTGAGAACCACTGGTTGCTGGAATATCTTGCATTTTCCTATCTTCCACCAGTGCCTCTTGTACATGGGTCCTTAATCTCTGTCTCTGGGCCTTGCCTCTCACCCCCATGCCGTTCTGTGTTTCTAATTGCCCAGTGAGACGCCTCAATTTGGTGATCATTCCTAACTCTAATTCAGCCTAGGAAACGATGCAGGCCTTTTCTTTCAAACTAACCCCTTAAACTTCCTGACCACCTCGTTATCAGCTCCAACAGGTGTTTATTAGCATCTCCGATGGGCCACGATGTTCACATTTAATCCTCATATCTGCTCCAGAAAGACTAACACTGGGCTCTTTGCCATCAGTTTAGGCCTTGATTATGTAACTTGCTTTGGCCAATGGTTATGAGCAGATATGAAATGTGCCATAGCTGAGCAGGACTTCTTAAAGGCATTTGTGCTTCAAGCCTCTGCTCCTTCAGCCTGTGTCTCAAGGTGAGGAGATCCAAGGAGCAGACCCATTGCTCGCAAGAGCCAGGGGCAAAGCTACAGCCAATCCAGGTCCTCATGTAACATGAGCAAGAAATAAATGTATGTTGCTGAAAACCATTGAGACTTTGGATTGTTTGCTATGGAACAAAGCTAACTAATAACACCATCTTGCAGTAAGAAGTAATAACCGCTAACCCATAGAGCATATATACTATGTGCAGGTAATATTCTAAATATCTCACATATATTAAGTCATTTAATTCTCAAGGGAAAAAAACCCCTATGGAGTATTACTATTATTACCACTTTACAAATTAGAAAATTGCCGCATAGAGAAAATAAGTGATTTGCCAAAATTACACAGCAAGTAAGTGGAGCAGCCAGGATTCAAATCCCAATAGTCTGGCTTCAGAATCCACATTCTTCCATGTTGCCTTCATTACACCATCCTCCCAGTTCAAGAACTTCCAGAGGCTTCCTATTACCCACAGAATAAAGTCAGAATATCCTATAACTAGGAGCTGAATTATCTAATCTAACTCTGTAAAGAAAAGGAATCTGAGACCTAGAGAACTGACTTGTCCAAGATCAAACACCCCATTTGCATTTAAGCCAGACTTAGAACCCATGGGCTATTTCCATCACTTTGGGTGCATTCTGCCTGACTTCCAAAGCCTTGTAGAATTCCCCAATCCCCCAGCCATTCAAATTTATTTCAAGATCCTCACCCTCAGATTTAGCTACGTAAAACTCTTATTCTCTTCTGACAACATTCACTCCCCAGCCCAGGTCTCGACCCTGCTGTTCCACCTGCCTTGCATATTCTTCCTCTGTCTCCACCAATCAAATCCCTCAACACCTAGCTCATGCCATCCCCTAAGCCCCAAGAGGGCACCTCTTCTTGCTTCTGCCAATGCTGAGCCCTCCCTTCCCTGAACTTCTCTAACACCCGTGCTCTATTCCACACTTACCCTTTGGTCATTTTTAAGTCGTTCTATGTATGTGCAATTTTTCACTTAGATGGAAAGGTCAGGATCATGAAATACGTATTTTTTAACTGCTCATGACACCTTGCACAGTTCAAGGAACAAAACGGTTAAGATATGCAGTTAACAGTCGTTGATTACCTGCCATTCTGAATTTTCATCTCCTCAAAGAGAGCCTGAGTTTGGGGAAGGGAACTATTGTCTATCTGTTAGCCACTTACTATGTGCCTGGTACATTCACATATGTCATATCATGTGTTTCCGGGTATTCAGTCTTGGCCAAGTTCATTACAAGACACAGGCAATCAGGGCTAAGTTGGCATCGTTATGTTATGGAAGATGTCACAACTTAGTATCACTTGTATGCTCACAAACACTTTTTAAGAATGTATTTTAAAATAATTCTTCCCCAAAGAAAATGGCCCACTTCTTCCTGTCTGATCATGAACTTGACCTAACTAAGAATGTCTGCTTCTCTGCCCTGGATGACAGAAGCTCTGAATCAGGACCATATGTCCAGAAGCACACCCCCAGTGGTCCAAATCACTGGCAGGTTTGGTCTCTGCTTTTCCTTGAGCCTCAGTCTTGCTATTCTACTCCCCTCTGATTTCACTATATGCAGGATAAATCACTCTAGGCATCTCAAATCCTTTGCATAAAAAGGCAATGAGGGCTTCCCTGGTGGCGCAGTGGTTGAGAGTCCGCCTGCCAATGCAGGGGACACGGGTTCGTGCCCCGGTCCGGGAAGATCCCACATGCCGCGGAGCGGCTAAGCCCGTGAGCCATGGCCGCTGGGCCTGCACGTCTGGAGCCTGTGCTCCGCAATGGGAGAGGCCACAGCGGTGAGAAGCCAGCATACCGGAAAAAAAAAAAAAAAAAAAAAAAAAGGCAACAAGATAAACTAGATACTTATAAGGTACGCTGAATGCTATCCTCAGGAAGAAGCAAGTTTTTTGCATATTTGTTCATTAAAATAACTAATTCAGTCCGATGTAATTTTTATTTAATAATCTCTTTCTTCTCTGCTCATCTTTACTGTTTTACTGTTTGATCTAACACACACACACACACACACACACATGCAAACACACAGATTTCAATCAGACAGTGACTCTCTTACCAGACAGACCAGCCCATCTACCCTCCCTGCTTGAACAGGACCCCTTCATTCCTCCACAAGCCACTGAAGAAGCTTCCAAGTCTCTATAATCCTGTTTACTCTTTGGGAAACAGGCTGCCTTCCTCACAGGACTGTTCTGAAAACCCAATGAAAGATCACGGAGATCCTTTTGAATGCTGTAATGGTCTGCAAACTCACGATGTCTTCTCTGTAATAACAATACTTCATAACCATGGTGGTGGACACTCCTGCCTCCGCCTTCAGTGGCTCTGTTGGGACAGCTGCTTCTGCAGGGCCACGAGCCCTGTGCCTTTGTTTGCTCAGAGCCACGCCCAGGATGCCCCTACTCACTTAACCACCGCAGTGGGCACCGAAAAACCATTTTAACTAAACTAATCCCGGCTATGCCATTAATTTTTGAAAAAAAAGCCATACATGAAAGAGAGCTTTACTAATGTTTTAAACAATCATTGGGGGCTGAAGCCAAGTGTTTTGGCTTCTTCCCTCTTCTCTAGCAGGCTACTCTAGCATCTCAGAAAAAGGCTGAGGCAGAGAAAAGAGGAAAAGACACCATAGTCAACATGAGTAGAGCATTTTTGTGATTCAGCCGTGCCCCTGCCTCTGTCCACACTGTGCTCTATCTGGAGTGTCCCTTTTCCTCCTCTGCTCACATACTCTCTCTCCAATCTCTAATTTCACTGCTGAATCTGAGACCTTACCCCCTTTGTTCAGATGAGCAAACTGAGGCTCACAGGAGCACAGTGACCCAACATCAAGCAGGTGGGGACCTGGAGATGCAGCTGGCAGCTGTATCTTGGTCCTTTCTTAAGCCCCACTGGGTCCCTCCACAGGCCACACATACCGTGGCTGCCAAAAAACATCTTAACCGTCTCCAGGATTTGCTCTAACTGCACAGAGAAGCCACACTTGGTCACAGAGGTCAGGCTCCTGCAATGCTGACTTTCCTTCAGTTTCTCCAACGGGCCATACTCTTTTGCCACAGAACGCCTCCCTCCTCACCCACCAGGACTAGGCTGGGTGTCCCTGCTGTGGCCTCCTCAGCCTCCTGTACTTCCCCTTACAACACCCCCCCACCAACATCTTGTGGCTATTTCAGGCTGAAATGTCAGTCTTTGCTAAACTCTGTGAAGGCAAAGGGCATGCCCATCTCATGCCCACTTTCCTTAGCACCCAGACAGTGGCAGGCACAGACCAGGTGCTTATTATTAACTTACCAAATGAGTTCTATTGATTGAACAGGTTAAGGGCGCAGCATGTGGAAAGCCACAGTGCCTATCCATTCATTTAATGGCATTCTGGTTCCTGTCAGACCACGTACATTATCAGCAAAAGGTCCTCAGGAAGCTGTGGGTCCTACAAAGGAGCTCCATCCAAGTCCATCCTCTCTGGCTTCTCCTTTAAACCACACATTTTTCTAGCTGGAGCGGACTATGTGGGCCAAATTAAACACAAATGTTTCATCAAGGACAGCTTTCCCAGGAAATAAGGGGCATTTTCAGCATCTCTCCTCCCCATGCTATTGAAGCTGTGGGATTCACTCCATGTGATTCTCTTTTTTTTTTTTTTTTTTTGTGGTACGTGGGCCTCTCACTGTGTGTGGCCTCTCCCGTTGCGGAGCACAGGCTCCGGACGCACAGGCTCAGCGGCCATGGCTCACGGGCCCAGCCGCTCCGCGGCATGTGGGATCTTCCCGGACCGGGGCACGAACCCGTGTCCCCTGCATCGGCAGGCGGACTCTCAACCACTGCGCCACCAGGGAAGCCCCCATGTGATTCTCTTTTACACACGCGTTGACTACCTGCTTCGCACAAAGGACTAAAGCAGCAGGATCAGCCAGCAGTTCTGAAGCCCTTACTGTGTGCCTACGAAACACTAAGCACTTTGCCAGTGTCCTCTCAGATGCTCAAGGGTCCTGTGAAATGGCCACTGCTAAGCCCACTTTGGATATAAGAGCACGGAGGCTCAGAAAGGAGGCAGAGCAGAGATGCACACCCAGATCCGTCTGCTGCAAAAGCCTGGGCAGTTTATCTCCACTCCAGAAAGCCACAGCCTGCAGGCAGGGTGACCGCTGCGGCTGTGCAGGCAGAATTACACAACTCCGGAGGCACTGTTCCCATACACCTGCCTCAAAGACCATCTGGCTAAACATGCTTCTTGGAAACCGGGATCCTGAATGGGGCACAGACCTGCTATGGGCAATAGTCACAAAGGTACCCTGGGCTCCTGGCTCATCAGTCACTACATCCCCTCTACCTCCATCTCCTGCCTCAGTTCCCCTGGGGTCAGGGCTGGAGAGGAGGAAAGCCCCCGGACCGGCTCATGCAAATATCCAGTTCGTTCCTCCCACACTGCCTAGCCCAGGGCAACCACATCCCTTCCATTGATTCTTAGCGGACTACAGTGTTAAGGGATTGGTCACTTATACCGCTGTGTCTCAGAGGGCAAGGATTAGGGATGGGCAAGAGGTGGTCCCCACCCTCAGGGGGCACGTCTCTGGACAGTAACTCAGCAAAGGTCTGCTGACAAGACCTGAAGCTGGGCGGAAGAGTTTTCTAAGAGAGGCTCAATCCAGAGTTGGGCAGAATGCAGGGCTGTTCTGGGGAGGCAAGGGGTCCCAGTTCTTTCCCAACCTTCCTCTCAATTGCCTCCCCAACCAGTGCTCCAGCCTCTGAGAACTTTATGTGGACAATGCCTCCTTCAAAAGATTTATTGAAAAGATTCAAGAAAACAAGATCCACAATACACTGGGCAGGCAAGTGGGAAATATCAGTTTCTTCACCCCTACCCACGGCTGCCCTCTCCAAGGTGTTCTGGGACCATCCTTGAGCCTGGATTCTGGATAAAGGAGGACGCTAGGTCTCCTGCCCTCAAACCTCAAGCATTGCCCTGGAGGATTCCATCATGCCTTCCAGCACCTGGCTGCTCAGATATCAGCCACCCAAGGCCCATGGGTTTCACCAGCACCTGTGGTCCACATCCCTCAGGAATGGTTTGGTTCAACTCTGGTGCCAGGCAGGGAATGAGGCGGAGGCCAGGTCTCTGGACCCTCTGTGTCCCCAGCTCCCCACCCTGAGACAAAGCATAAAGACCAGGGATTCTTTGTTTCCGGCCACACCCAGAGACACCGAGAACTGCTCAGCCACCGCCACCATTCCCACCCCCCAGTGTTAACCCTTCCCGGGACACAGCCGCCAGGGCCGCCCCATCAGGTTATTTTTAGCTGCAGTGAGGAATGGGAGGGGCTCCTCCATCATGGCGCTGTCTCTAGGTCCAGACTTCCACTTCATCGGTTTGGGCGGGGAGTGGGGGGGGGGGGGGGGGGGAGGGGCGGTGGTCGATCATTTTCCTTACTCTGGCGGGGAAGAAACGCTGTCGCGAGGTGCAACAGCCAGACTGTGCAAAGGGCGCCCGCTGGAGGCTCAGCTCCAGGGCCGGAGGGAGGGGGTTCGGACACCGAGCCCCTCCCTCTTTTGTTCGGCTCCGCATCCTCCGGGTCCAAGCCATCCGCTGCAAGCCCGCGGGGAGAGGGACCCGAGGCTCCCGCCCCGCCCCGCCACGCCGGGCTGCCCTCCCCCGCATTGTCCCCAGAGGCTGGGGGGAGGAGGCTGCAAGGCCGAGACCGGCCCCGCCCCACCCGCCGCGACGCAGGAAAGCCCCTCGGGGGCCGCCCGTTAGGTCCCCCAGCGGATCCCGACCCCGGCGGCGACCACCACCACCACCTCGCCAAGAGCGGCGGGGCCAGGGCGGGGGCCCAGCTTACCGTGATATGCGGAATGCTCTTCTTGCCCTGGTAAGACATGGCCCCCCTCTGACGCCCTCCGCCCGGCCGGTGGACCTGTGGGGCTGGCTTTCGCCCTGTCTGGCTGTCTCTCGGTCCCGCTCCCCGCGGGCGCGGTGACAAAGGCCCGGGCTCAGTGAAGAGAGGGACGGAGGCTCGGCGCCCGCGGCTGCCCACGCGCCCGGCTGCCCCGGCTGCTCGGCCCGCCCGCCGCCGCTGCCGCTCCGGCTGCCAGCACCGCCCGGCTCCGCGAGGAAGGCGGGAGGAGGAGGGAGAGGCGAGGGCGGGAGGAGGGGGCTGCAGACAGACAGCTCCTCCCGGCGGCGTGGAGCCGAGCCCGATTCGCCCCTCTCGGCTCGAACCAGGAAGCGCTTCCCTTCAGATCTCCCCCACTCCGCCCCCCGCCCCCGCCCCTCCCCAACCGCCCAGCCCCGCCGACCCCCACCCCGCGCACACGCCCTCTGCTGGTCCCCGGCCTCGCTCTCGGATTGGGTAGGTCTGGTTTTCAGGGCTCCTTTAAAAGCCAGAGATGAACTTCGGGTGCGCAGGCAGAGGCCGTGGGCAGCGCCACAGGTGTGCAGCAGTGCATCTGCAGGCCTCCCCGAACATCTGCGTGGGAGAGGGAGTGTGGGCCGGGTGCCCAGAACCCGCCCCGGCTGCTGGTGCGCTCGAGGCCCTCCAGGATCCAGCCCAGGCCTCTCGTTCCACAGCCTGCGTTAGTCCCTCCGCTGCGCCACTCCCTGAATAGACCGAGCACATCTCCAGCCCCAAGTCCAAGCCTTTATTCAAACTGTGTCCTCTCTCTGAATATCTTACCTCAGACAGAAGTCTATTCTCCCGGATTCACCTCCTAGGGCTTCTCCATAAAACCTTTCCCTGCCACTCCTCCCACCCCCATCATTGAACCAAACTCCCTCCCTCCCTGCAGCAGGGACCCCAGAGACAAAGCCCTAATTAGTGACTGACCTGCTCTACTGCCTGCAGCCCCTCTCTCATCACAGGGCCCCCTGCCATTGGGGCCACCGGCTTATCCCCAGAGCCTTGTCTACCAGACAGTGATTGCTGATTGCAGAGCCAGACCATTGGCCCTAAGGAGCCCAGAGCCCCTAGGACAGGCTAGCGGTCAGGAGGGGGAAAAGGATGTCCTGGTTCCCAGTGGAGAGTGGACACCAGCCCCAGCACCCATAATCCAGGTGTTGCTTTGGGGAGAGGTGGGCAGGAGTCCTGGGCTAGCTTGATTAACTTCTTGACAGAAGAGGAAAGAGGGAAGAGGGGGAAAGCGGGGGAGCCCTAGTAGGCCCCCATAGGGCTAGACAGGTGCCTCCCAAATCCAGGCAGATTAAAATGCCAACCTTCTACTTTCTGCCTATAAAACCCAAACCCACAGGCTCGGTAAAAAGACCCCACCTTCTTTACTTCCAGCTGCCACACAGAGGGGGGGTGCCAGGCCTGGTAAAGCTCCCACCACTCAGGTTAGGGCCTGAAGCCTTTACCTCCACTGCCACCTGGAGGCCAGTCCTCCAGTCCAGGACAGAAGGCCGGAGATGCCTGGGCCTTAAAGTGGAGATAGGGTTTTATGTTCACAAAATAGAAACGGCTTAGTATTCCAGGAACACTAGGCCATAAGTTTCTCATTTCACAGGGGCGAAATTGAGGCTTACAGAGATAAAATGAAACCTTAGATACAAAGCATGTGAGCTGCAGCAGAGCAGTATCTGGAAGCCAGGTTCCTGCACAACTTGTCTAGAGCTCATTCTTGGCTCTGAGTTGGGTCCTAAATTCTTGTTGCTGACCGGAAAATGCAGGTCTCCCTCTCTCTGACTCTACATCCCCTTCCTCAGCGTTGCTAAGGGCTAGGTTCCACGAACCAGGGCCCCTCCCAGGCTTCAGTCTGGGCAGGGAAGCTCCAGGATTGGAGAGGAGACCTCCTGCGTATAGGGGGAGGGGCACTCGTCTGCTATTGGCCAAACAGACCACCGCTCCCAAGTGGACTTCCCGGGTACAAAGCGCCGCAGTTGCACAGCCTTGGGCCTCGGCAAACGCTGCGCCTGCGCCGCAGAAACCCCTCCTCCCTCCCCGGGAAAGAGCTTTACGGGCGCGGGGGAAGGGCCCCGGCACCCTCTGCAAAGCTCAGGAGCAGCGAGGCCCGCCGGCCCCCGAACCCGAACCCCGTGGCTGCTCGGTCCGCAGAAAGTAAAACTCTCCCCCACAAGGGAGACCACGAGCACCTAGGCTCCACAGTTCCGAACCTCGCGTGCTCCTGGAGCCCTTGGCGCGCCGGAGGCGCTGCCTTTTGTCCAGTACCCGAGAAGCCATGGAGAAAGGGGAGAAGGCTAGAGGGGGAGAAGAAAGAGGAGTGGGAGAGGTGAAGGGATCAGCGTCCCCAGGGGCCGAGGCGCGGCTGCGGAGCCGTCCCAGACAGAGCCCAGGGGCGATGCTGGCTTTGGTGACATTGACTGCAGGTCCATCAGGGACGCTCTTGCACAGCTCCCGGCCGTGCACAAAGCTCTCTCGCCTCCCTGATACTCCACCACGCCTTGAGAGAGGCTGGGAGATGCCACCCCCATTTCACAGATGAAGAAGCTGAGGCTCAAGAGAACGCAGAGCCTTGACTGGAAACTAGGATTCTCCGGTATTGGCCCCGGCTTCTTGGTCCGCGGCCCCGAAGCCTCCCGCTCGGGCTGTGAAGCCTGGATCCCAAGCGAGGTCGGACACTAGGGAAGGAGGTGGGCCGGGCAAGATATAGAAGGGATAGGGACAAGGAGACGGGACCCTCTCGATATCTCCATTCCTTGCACACACACCCCCACAGACACACACACCTCACTGTAGACTTTCATCTCGCGAGGCTCAGGATTCAGGACCACGGAGAGTTCCCGAGCTACCGAGACTGAAGACCCGGGGCGTGGGGGTGGGTGCAGGAGGAGACCCACTATTGGGTCGTAGCAGCCACAGGCCAGCCCAGCCCCCCCCCCACTCCTCCAGGAAGCCCTCCCAGATTTCTGTCCAGATCAAGCTCTGCCTCCTCCGGGCTCACCGTATGCCTCTCAGAGCATTTAAGGGGAGAAGGGTTAATAAAAATGATGATAAGGATCAAACTCAAATAAACAACAAACACTTATTGTATGCTCACTACCTAGCGGCATTAACTGATTTAATTTTCACAATGAATTTGTTACCCACCCTGTCCTAGGGTGGGGCCGGAGTGCTAAACAGGGAAGCCAGCACCTATCAGGGGCCTGGGACCTGAGCAGTGCTAAGACATGGAGTTCTGGGGTAAGGCTACAGCTCGTCGGCCCTCGGGTGCTCCAACTTCCGTTTTCCAAGCACCTCACCCATATATCCCAAAGCTGGGTCGTCTACCCATCTTCCCCCAAAGCTCTGGCGACCCCAGCTAAAGGGAGATGAGCCATAGGGCCCACGGCCTGGCGTTCCCTCTCCCTGATGTTTCCCCACTTTCGTGGGGGGGGGACCTCCAAGTCTAGGAAGCTACTGACCCCAGTTCAAACCCCCTCTCTGCCTCCAACTTGCTCTGTGAAGTGAGCACACAGGCGTTGTGCTGTGGGACTCAGGAGCATCCTCTGAAGATGTCGGTGATTGCGGCTAGCGGTTTCCAGTTCTGTCTGCCCCACGATCTAAATCTTTAACCAAATCCTTCCCCCGGAAAATACAGAGGGAGCACTCAGGAAAGGCTTAAGCTTTAAGCCATGTGACCACAGGCATTTCACTGAACCTCTCCCAGCGCCTGGTACATAGTAGGTGCTCTATAATTCCTCATGAGTGAGTGAATAAATGAAGGGATGAATGCGGAACAGAGCTCCCTGTCTTTTCGTAAAGCAGAAAATGAGGATCCTTGGATGAAATTAACCCGAGGTCCCTCTGCGCTTTAAGGGACCATGTGGCGGCTTTAGCCAACTTACTTCCCTTCTCAGAACCTCGCTCTCCCTTTCTGCAGTGGAGGAGCGGGGGTGCTGGATCTCGAAAGACCCTTCGGAGTCTCACGGACTATGCTGGCCAACGCTGACCGAGTCGCACAACCTCTCCGAACCTCCTGAATGATGGGGTGGGGGAAGGGCGTTCCGCAGCTCTCCCAAGCCTGGCCGCAGTGGCCCCAGCACTCCTGCCCGGGCACTGCCCTCGGGCGGCCCCACGCCCAGCGACCCGAGGGTCCCGTCCCCTCCGTCCGGCCCACGCGCGCCCCGAGGGTACCTGGCCATTGTCCCGGCCGAGTGGCAGGTCGCGGGGCGCGGGGCAGCGGATGCGCAGCGCAGGCGGTCGCTCGTCGCGCTCGCCCGGCGAACTGACTGCCGAGCCCGAGGGATCGCTCACGTCGCTGGCCGTGTCCTCGCTGCCTCCGGGCCCCGGCAGGCCGACCGCGTCGAGCCGGCCAGCACTGCGCGGTGTGCGCGCGGAGCCTCGGCGGCCCACGCTGTACGCGTCGAAGTCGATGGTCTTATTCTCGTAGGCGCCCTCCACCGCGGCGAACATGCCGCCGTACTTCTGGCGCGGGGTCTGCGCCGCGCTGCCCGGCCGCGCCAGGTACACGGGCAGGTCGTCCTCCGTGTTCCACGCGCGCCGCCGATCCGCCATACCGGTCCAAGGCCGGCAGCCAGCCCGCGCTCCCGCCCACCCGCGGCCCTAGCCACCGCTGTGTGCCGAGCTCAGCGCTCCGTGAGGGCAGAGTCTGCCCAGGCTAGGCTGCGGCCCGAGGAGGGGAGGGGCGGGGCGGGGCGGCACGCGAGGCGGGGCGGGGCAGGGGCGGGGCCTCCGGGCGGCTGTCTGAGAGCGCAGCGGCAGGCTACAAAGGACCGGGAGGCGGGGACCGCAGCGAGGGCGGGGAGGGACCGTGACGAGCCCTCGCCGCAGCGCCGAGGGCGGGCAGCAGAACCGCAGTGCCCTCGCCGCCCACCCCGCTCCCCGCCCCCAGGCTGAGCGCGAGACGCGAGGAGTGCGAGGGTTGCTAACCGCGAGCACGCACACACACGCTCCCGAGGCACACACAGGTTGGTACTAGCACACCAGACAATTATGCCATACAAACACGTGAGAATTGCACAAACATGCTGGCACACACAAGAGTCGATTACACTACACACTCCCTAGACATATGTAGGCTCTTTCACGCACATCGGAGACAATTTTGCACACACATACATGCTTGTACATATTCCTAGTCAGACACACACACACACACACACACACACACACACACACCATAAATTGTCAGTCACGCAACCCAGCGCATAGACAGAAACACACTGAGATTGATTGCACAGCCAGAGAGAGACTCTCACACACTGGACACTGCATTCATTCACTCAGCACTATGATATTGAGTGCCCTGCTGGTGCCTAGCACGTTGTTGGCACTGGGGACAGTACTGTGAACAAAATAGACCGAGTTCTGCCCTCTGGGAGCTGACATTCTAAGGAGGAAAGAGACAAACAGACACAGACAAACAGACACATAGTGTACCGGGCAGTGCTGCACACCAGGAAGGATGAAACAGCAAAGAAAGAGGTATTCTTTCCTGTGCTGGGTCCACATTCACACTGACAGACAACAGAAGAACACGCTTGCATGTGAACCAACGACTCATACATGTACACGAGGCTCATGCCTGCAACATCCACACAACAAAGAGATTTTCACGCCGAAGGCAAACTCACAAGATGACTCCACACGCATAAACCCCTACAGGACGCCCACACACAAATCCACACCAGAAATATGGGTAGTCGGGAGCTTAAATAGAAACGCTCCAGAAAAAGACACACAAAGAGATAGATCATCTCACACACATGCACACACTCTTGTCAGTCACCCAGACAAATATTCCCCATTCCAGGATCACTTCCCATGACCCCTGATGCAGCGTACCCTTGCTGAGCTAGGAGCTTGCAGCCTGGGAGTCCCAGGCTTCCTCTGACTAGGGCCAGGGTGAAGGGCAAGGGGCCTGGGGGTCGCTCTGCTGGGGCTCCCCTCTACCCCTCTTCAAAGCCAGGTGCCATGTGCCTTCCCTAGATACCCTCGCTCATTTCTCCCTGATCATTATCAGGCAGAGAGTCCTAAGAGTCTCCAGGGACATGGTGGTCCCAGCTGCTCTTTCTGGATGGATGGAATCACCAGCTGCCGACCCGCTCCTCGAGCAAGTTCAGACATGCGGCAACAGGCTGGGTGGGGACCCAGCTGGGAACTTCAATGCCTTGTGCTGCACCCCACCTCTCACCCTGCCAGCTTCCAGTGCTGGGAACTGTCCCTTCAGTACCCGACCTCACTGGTTCCAGGAGTCCCAGACTCTGCAAGACTCTGGAGTGCAGTGCAAGTGTGTTTTTTAATGAAACCTTCTATCTGTCCTGTGAAATACTGTTCCCAGCACATTCCAGGCAAGGAAATTTCCTGTTGAAGACCACACAGAAACTTCTTCTAAAGCTCCAAAACTATTTGTGGTGACCAAACTCATAGAAACATCAGAGAAACCAAGAATCTGAGTTAGATGAAACTTTTGAGGTCAATCCTCATACTTGGTTGCCTGAATCTGCTCTCACATCTTGAGGAGACTGTCTCTCCAGCTTTGCTTAAATACCGCTGGTGATGGAGATCTCACTACTTTCCAAGAAGACCCTTTTCATTGGGAGAAAGGGCTAGGCAGTTGTCAAGATTAGGAGGGAGTAACAGAGGGAGGAGAGAAAGAGTTGTCTTTGTGCAGAAGCAAGGAAGTAGAAGAATGATTCCCACTTACAGAGTTTACTACATGCCAAGGACCATTGTAGACTTTTTACATACAGTTATTCTTTTAAGGCTCACAGCGACCTTTGAGATGTGCACCGTTTTAGCCACCTTTTACAAATGAGAAAACTGAGTCTCAGGGAGATAAGTAACTTGTCTAGGGTCACAGCTGGTAAATGATGCCACTTTGAATTGAAACACAGTAGTCTGGTCCCAGAGTCTGCATCTTAACCAGTATCATTTTCCCTCCCCCAAGAAGCCTGGCTGAAGAGCTCCCACTGGGAAAGGGGAGACAAAGGCATGAACCTGGCATAGTTAGAAGAGACTAGATTTTTGAGTTTGAATCCTGTCCTCCATGCAACCTTGGGCAACTAATCATTCCACATTCATCCAACACACATCTTGGGCATCCACTGTGTCACTGACTTTATTTTCCTCCTGACTTTACTGGAGAAGGGGGATCTGACTTTTATTGAGCTCCTACAATAGGTCAGGGTCTATGAACACACTGTCTATTTCCACACATTACATCGTGCTTTCAGCAGCCCCCTTGGCAGGTGTTGCCCCCTCCGTTTCTAGGCTGGAATGCTGAGGATGACAAAGCTTAAACCTACTGCTCAAGTTAACCTCCAGGAAGTGACCATGCTGGGATTCCACCTCAGCCTTGTCTGAGTTCTTTCTACAACATCTCCTCATCTCAAGACCAGTAACCCCAGCGTAACAGAAGAAGGGAGGCAGGAAAAAAAGCCAGGGTGTAAGTTAGGAAATGCACCCACCAGCCTGCAGGGAGACAAAGATTTTTTTAAAAACCTCATAAGTTATAAAAATGAGAAAAAGGGAATTGTAGTTTATTGCTAGGTGCATAGCACTCAGCAAATCTGTGAGGCAAGTAATGGATTATCACACTCATTGTGGAAATAAGGAAAAAGGTTCAGAGAAGTAAAGCAACCTCCCTAAAGTTATATGGCCAGAAAGTGGCAGAGATCCAGTTCAAATGCAGGCCTGTTTGATTCTAAAATGTTTGTTTTCCTCTGCTGCCTCCAAATCAGTTCATAGGGGATTGTGGTGGGCAGAATAATGATGCCCTTTTCACAAAGATGTTTACCTCCTAATCCCAGAACCTGTATATATGTTACCTTACATTGCAAAAGGTAACTTGCAGATGTGATAAAGTTCAGGATCTTGAGATGGGGAGATTATCCTGGTTTATCCAGGTTGGCCTAATGTAATCACAAGAGTCCTTAATAAGTGAAAGAGGGAAGGAGACAGGAGGGTCAGAGTCAGAGAAGGAGATGTGACAACAGAGGCAGGTGCCACAGCCAGAGCAAGATTTGCAGATGCAATGCTGTTGGCTTTGAAGACGGAGGAAGGGAGCCCGAGCCCAAGAATGCTGGCAGCTTACAGAATCTGGAAAAGGCAAGGAAGCCAATTCTTCCCTACAGTCTCCAGTAAGAACACAGCCCTGCCAATACCTTGATTTATAGCCCAGTGAGACCCATTCCGGACCTCTCTTCTCCATAACAGTAAGATATTAAATATGTGTTTTTTTAAGCCCCTAGGTTCATGGAAATTTGTTACGGCAAAAATGGTAAACCAATGCAGGCATATAATGGATCGTACAGGACATCACTCGATTACTTGTGAGAAGTGGATTTGACTTCGGGGAAGATCGTTTATTCCCCACCAAAAATGAAGAGTCTTGGATTCGTTGCCTTTTTGTATTGTGTTAGGGTCTACAACACTATGTAAGGAACCATCAATAAGTTAAACATTCAAAAAAGAAAAAACAACTTTAACTGTGAAAAAGGATACATTTTAATGTACAAAATTACACAAATTATACATTTAACTAACATAGAAAAATACATCTTGGTAACAAGAGAAAATGCCAGCCTATTTTACACAAGATTGAGCAATCATTACAAATCTTGAAAACACAGAAATGAGTATTGAGTCCGATTCACAACTGGTTGGGAATCTGATGGGCATCTCCGAGGACTGATTGCTCTGTTCATTTCACTGCAGGCAGGAGTCTGGGGACAGCCACTGCTCCAGGACCCAAGGGAGGGTCCCACTGCAGAACATCCAAAAGGAAGTGGGGTCCGCCTATGTTGCCAGACCACTTCCATGTGAACCAATGCTTCTAACCGAGGGGAGGGGCAGAGCATGGACTGCCAAAATTCTGACCCGGTGTTGATTGATAGAGATGTATGATATAGGAGTCCTTTTAGATTCATGCAATTGCAAGGTGTCTAGTTATTGTGCATTCGGGATCCAGGAGGAAAGTACACAGTTTCCAAACTGATGTCTGTGCTTCACAGCTTTCATGTGATATCTGCCCAGGATTCAACCTGGAAGAGTGAGGAGACCGGGGAGGTTCTGCCGAAATGAACTCACAAGCCATGTTCATCACCTTTGCCAGGGACACCCAAGTCCCTTTCCTGCTTCACCAGCAAATTTGGTTGTGCAAATCTGAACACTGGGAGATCATCTTAGTCACCCAGCCGAGGTTGGTGGTGCATGTCCCACCATGGCACTGAAATGTGTCTGGACGATTTTCAAAACGTTGAGGGAAGGTTCTCAATGTTCACAGAGCACTAATATGTGCTGAGTGCTTTTAAAAAAAAACCTGTGCTCTCTCATTAAGGCTCACACCTTCCTTAATGTTTCCCTGGAGGACATTGAGACTGCGAGAGGTAAGTATTCCGTTCAAACTTGCACAACCAGTTGGTGGCAGAGTCATAGTTCGAACCCCAGGTATCTGGCCCATAACCCATTCTCCAATGTCTGTGACAGGCAGAACTTGTCCTTGTCCCAATGTAAAGTCTAATAGTTAATAGTTATAACATTGCTGCCTAGATATTTATTGTCCCCATCACTTTCAATGTCCTATTTGCAAACAATGTGTTATATCACTTTACTTTAAAGAAAATATTGATAGAGTTGATACCGAGTTTTCAGCACATTCGTCTTTCTCTTCCCTTATTCTGCCACCATATAAAGGTATCTTCAGTCTACCTTTGGGCATAGCCTGATAATGTTTTTCAAAGACAAAAAAAATTGTTATTAAAGCAAACCTTATTTTGATGGTATCAATTCCCGCATTAGTCTTCCCACGACTCTATGTAATAATACCTTTATGCCAAGGATGCAGACGTCAGATTGGACGGGAGCTGTGCTTGCTGAAACCAGAGTAGGATTTAGAGAAACGGGATAAAGCAAGCCCAATCCTTCCATCCTAAGCCTATTGACTTTTTAAAAGCAGTTTTAGACCCAAGGCATATACTGTCTTTTTCTAGAAACTCTCACAAAACAGGAAAGAGGACCTAAGACATCCACAAACCCCAGGGCTTTCTTCTTCTCTGCCCATTAAAGTACCAGAGAATTTCCAAAAAATTTATTTCAGAGCCAGGTAGGAACCCAGCTGGCCATTGGTGCAAATGCCGCATAGAAATCTGTTTCTATTTGCTTACACAACTGGTCAATTTATGTATCACACCGGACTTAGAATATCTACTTCTGGAAGATTTCAGGATTCAAGCAACTGTACCCAAGAAATCTCCTTTGTGTGCCTATTGCATCACTCAATTGTATAATCTGAACTTTCGTGTAACCATGCCCTGATCAGCCACCAAGTGCTTGGCATCCAGCTCTGCTTGCAGTGGAGCTGGATGCTACAGCATGCTACGCATTTCATTTTCATAGGTCCGCTAGCTGCTTAAAAGGTGAAGTTACCACGCTGACGCATGGTCCAAAATATTCCAAAGATGAGAACTATCTTCCTGTCAACTCTGAGGATACGTTTCTTTCCTAGCAAGGAACAAAAATAAATGAGTCTGACACAAAAGAAACACACAATGGCATCTGGGAATTTAATTAACACACGGGATGGGAGAATGAAAAGGGACTGTGAGGCTATAGTGTTGTGGTTCTCTCCCTGGCTGTCCATTAGAATCACTGGGGTAAAGATCCCTGCCTGGGACCCACGCAAGACAACCTGACTCAGGTGGCCTGGAGAGGGAGCTGGGCATCGGACTTCTAACTGCTCTCCAGGTGAGTCCAACATGCAACCAGGGTGAAGAATGATCACTACAGAGGGCAATCTTCTACTGGTAGCCTAGAGAGGGGGCGTGGCAGGGTTCATGCCACACCTGTCCCCTGACTCCCAGCCCAGAGCCCCTCCAACTGCAAGGCACTGTCTGAATACAGAAAAAGAGGCTGAATGTCTAAAATATGTCAGAAATGTCTAGCACCCTATTCTCCGATGTGGCTTGAGTTCTCAAGAAGTTTCTCATTCCAGACCTGGAATTTCACCCTGGAATTAAACAAGAGCCGTGAATCTCTTAAAAAATAGCTCACCAGCCTGAATGTAAAAAGCCACACTCAAGTCTGGAAGTTTACTCAACAAATTGCTGAGTAACACAAATAGAAAGAAAGAAACTCATCTTTTAAAGGACTTGGGCTCCCCGTCCTCTGCGATGATGGATAAGTAAGCTCATACAGTAATCTCATCACAGAGTGATTCATAAACTTTTGATCAACTATGCTGCTTCATTTTCACACTGGGAAACTAAGGTAGGGAAGGCTGTGAAGGGGTGGATTTAAACTACAATCATCTCAGCCTAGCTAAGAAGTGAGTTTTCGTGATATCTTGGGATTCAGGGCTTCCCCAGGGCGAAACGTGGGGAAAATTCTTTGATAGAACAAATGTTGGTAAGTGATGACATGTGGATTGTAATCATTAGAAAATTAGTTTCATCAGACCCAGATCTAAAATTCCAAATCAGAAGAACGGGCATCGTGGCACAGCTGGAGAACCCTGTATGAAATATCAGAACCAGATTCGGCTCCATATGCCATCAAGAGGCTGTGCGACTATGGGTGTTCACTTAACCTCTCTGGGCTTCAGTTTCCTCACCTATCAAATGGGAAAAGGCAAGGTGCTACTGCTAAAGTCTCTAGCTCTAATAATGGATGCTTCCAGTTCTGTTATTTTAATTACTGCACTACTGGCCTACCTGGGAAGGGCAGAGCCATCAGACCACGTGGACTCTGTGTGTCTTCGCTTCTGCCACACCTCTAGTGAACCTATTTTAAGAACACCGCCTAGCAGTTCATGGGGAAATGTTGCCATGCCAACTCGCTGGCTGTTGCTAATCACGATCTATGAATGTGCAGTACAACCATCTGACAAGCAATTCTCTTCTTCCTTAGCCTGGATACCTCTTCCAAACTAAGACAGACCACCTTGTTCATAATAGCACACAGTAGGTACATAATGGATGTGCATTTAATTAATGATGTGAATTAATGACATGAAAGTGTATGTACCACACTGAAGTCTGCGAAGTGCTTTCCCATGCAGTGTATCTATTAACGCTCCCAGCAGGTGCTAAGGCAGGTATTTTATTGCTCCATTTGCCAAGTGAGTAAACTGAGGAGGGGAAGTGAATTTCCCATGATCTCGGAGCTAAGAGGTTGCAGAACCCAGACTCCAGACCGGTGATTCTGTTTTAAACCCTAATCTCTCTCCTACACCAGGTAGTCTCTCATCTCTCCATCACGTGAAGATCAAATCCTATATATTTATGCAGAACTTAAGAGCTGACCAAGGGCTTTTTCCATCCACCTTCCCGTTTCACCCATCCAAAGCCTAAAGGTAGAGAGGTGAGGCTCTGCCGGGGCCACACCTGGCCTCTTAGGTTTCCCAGGTACAGTGGGATGGATGGCTCCCCTCAGGAGGGTCTCACTGGCCCTGAAGTGACTCAGAGGCCCCTGGCAGGGACTCTGAGATGGGCCGAGGTAACAGAAACAGCACGGTGGGTAGAAAGACCCAGTAGTGGGTGACAGTAGGGGCTCAGGACAAGCATGCCTTCTGGGGCAAAGCACGTGCAGCAACAGAGATGAGCCTTGAGGGTGAAGCCAGGGCCCCTCGTAAAGCCAGCTCAGAAGAAGCACTTCATGAGCGATGATCGGCCGACTAACCTATTGACTGATATAAAACCTGCCCATGGGAACAGGAATTTGGTCTGTTTGTTCCCTGCTGTAACTCCAGGTCTGTAGTGGTCCCTGGTTGGATGAAGGAAGGAACCCAGTGAGCGACACACCTCAACCCCAAGAACACACGAACCCGGGAGAGCTCCAGTGGGAGGCTAGAAACTACACTTTTTCCTCTTTTATTTTTTGGAAATATTCGGAAAACATGCCATATTTTCACCTGAGAGAGAGACTTCTGCTTGGGAAGGGAAGGAGGGAAACTAAACTCTATTGAGCGTCGACTCTGTGCCAGGCACCTTACATTTCTCACCCACCTCGTGCTGGGGGTCTGCAGCTCAGAGAGGCGGCTGACCTGCCAGGGCCCCCAGAAGGTAAAAGGCAGAGGGTAGGCTCTGAAATCAGGCGGAAGGACTCGGCAGCCAGGCTGTCCCGGTGACACCAGGACATCACATCTCTTGCTGGGTGTTGCTCTGCTGCTGTGGGGATTTGGAGCCCTTGAACGCAGCCCTCACCTGTTCCAAAGTAACCCGTGTGAAGCACCTGCTCTGTGCCGAGCCCTCTGCTGGGGCTCTAAGCTTCCCTGTCTCAGTTACTCCTCAGAATAAGCCCGTGGGGGAGGCATGGTCCCTTTTCCCATTTTGCAGATGAAGAAACAGACCCCCAAACCCTAAGCTGCCTGCCCCGTCTGTGCTGTTAATAAGCCCCTCATATCCCAACCCCACATTCCAGTCACCACACATCCCCTTCTTTCTGTCTCAACGATTCCATAAGGATGTCGGAGAAGGTTCCGTCTCTCCCATTTCCCTCCAAAAGAGGAATCTTAGGCTCAGAAAGGTCAAGGTCACAGGGGCAGGCAAGTGGCAGAGCTGGAACCAGACTCCAGTCCAAGCCTTCCTGGATGACAGCAGTCACATCACAACCCCGCCCATGAGACCTTGGGCACAGCTCACTGTGCCTCTCTGGTCTCTGTTTCTACCCATAACCGGAGGGTGCTGGGCAGACCAGGCAGGTGAGGTGGGGAGCGAGGAGGAGACCAGGAGGGATCGGGGGCCTGAGGCCCCCCAGGCTGTGTGACTGTAGGTAGGGGAGGGAGTGGCTGGCCTCATTCAGCTCTGTGTGGCCAGGAAGCTAGAAGCCCTGAGTTGCCAGATTCACTATTTTTCCAAAAGAAGCCAGAAATCCAGATATTAATGAGAAATCTCTTGGCTTTTAAATGTTACTTGCTAATTCCAATATTAACAAATACAACATAGGTATTTGTACCCCCATGTTCATGGCATTATTCACAATAGCCAAGAGAGGGAAGCAACCCAATTGTCCATCGACAGGTAGATGGATAAGCAAAATGTGATCTACCCACACAATGGAGTATTACTTAGCCTTGAAAAGGAAGGAAATTCTGACACATGCTACAACACGGATGAAACCTGAGGACATTACGCTGAGTGAAATAAATCAGTTCCAGAAGAAGAAATTCTGTGTGATTCCACTTATATGAGGTCCCTGGAGTCAACAAACTCATAGAGACAGAAAGTAGAAGGGAGCTTGCTAGGGGCTGGGGAAGGGGAAAATAGGGGATTAGTGTTTAATGGGGACAGAGTTTCAAACTGGGGAGATGGAAATGTTCTGGAGATGGATGGTGGTGATGGTTGCACAATGATGTGAATGCATTTAATGCCAGTGAACTGGGCATTTAAAAATGGTTAAGACGGTAAATTTTATGCTACACATGTTTTAACCTCAATTAAAAAACAAAACAAAAGACATAAGCTAAACAAGACATGTCTGTGAGCCAGATCTGGCCTGAGGACTATAGACTAGGAACTCTCTGAGGTCTGCCCTATGGGTCGTGGGACCTGTGTGAGCCCAGCCCTGGTTTTGCTGAGGTCCCAGACATGAGGGCACACCCCACCCCCACCAGCTGCCTTCCTGCCATCAACCTCTGCTTCAAGAAAGAACTCAGCTAATCAGGTTGCACCATGCACAGCCTGCTTTTCGTTCGGCCTTTCTCGGGGTGCTAAGGTTTCAGCTGTCCCTGTTAGCCCCTTGGTTGCTGAATGAGGTGGCCTCACAGCCCTGCAGTTTACAGGGAAGTCTTTAAGAAGGGGCAAACCCTCTCGGTCTGAGCACAGCCACTGGGCCACAATGCTCTTTAACTGCTGGGCCAGACGAGCAGAAACAGGGCTGCAGTACTTCGGGCACTTTGGGGTGCTTTGGTTATTTGTGGGGGGTGGGAAATTCATGGACCCAGTGGCCTGAAGTGACTTATATTTAGAAAAGAAGAAATCTCCGCTTATTCTGGAAGCAAGGAGGCTGGGTTCGGGACCTTCCCAGCTGACCAGAGGCTACCCCACAGAAAGGACCCAGATGATGTTCACTGCAGCGGGACGAGCCTCCTCTGACGGAGGACTCAACGCACGGAGGGGCTACAGACTCATCAGAGGTCCAAGCAGGGAGGGATGCTGGAGGGCACGTGCTCACACCCATTTCACAGATGAGGAACTGAGGCCCAGAGAGGCCAAGGGATGGCCTCAAAGTCACTGGCCAGTTAGAGGCAGAGCTGGGTCTCCAGTTTCCTTAATAAGAGTCCTTCCACCCTAGACTAGCAGTGCTTGACGCTTGGGGGTCCCAGTCTCATTTGAGAATCTAGTGAAATCCATGGCCTCTCTCCCTAGGAAAGTGCTCACACACATACAATGTTTTGCACAGGCTAGCCCAGCAGGAGCTCTAGAATAGCAAGATGACTACTCAGATGTCTCTTAAACCATCATGCTGCCAGGCCTCACATCACCCATCTTGGGTGGCAGCTACGTAGAACTGTAATGAGTACTTACGGCAGACAGCCCTCCTGAGCAGACGTCAGTACATGAGTGAGAGAGGATGGAATCACACTTTACCAACAACAATGATCCCTGACACATGGGAACCATCTTAGAGTTCAGGGCACTTTCACAGCCATGAGCTCATTAGGTTGTCGGAACAAAACTCTCAAGTAGGCTTTAGGCCCCTCAAACTGATGAAGAAGTGGAAATTCTAAGAAGGTTAGTAATCCGTGCAGGAACAAAGCTTAGGAGTGGCTGAGCCAGCCAGGACCTTGGGACTCCAGCCCCCGGCTCCTTCCGCCACTCTGTGCCAATACATACGGGCTTCTGACAGTTAACAGCCATCTCTTTGGTTCCCTGGTTGGTATTATACAGAGTAGAGACGTTGTCAAGAGTGACTTGAAATAGGAAGATGGTCGTTTGGCTTGTAGCTCAGCTCCCTGGAAGGGATCGCAAATCATGGGGCCACCTCGGCTCCGCTAGTCAGTTGGGAGGGATGTAAATATTTTCCAGTTTGGTGTGCATGCCTCTGCTGTCTTCTTTCCTGCAACAACAACAACAACAACAAAAAAAAACCCAGGGAGATGAGTTCTTAAAGGGAACACACCAACCAGCATGGTATCTACATGAAGCCATCTGAACACATAAGCTTTTAAGATGCTGGGAGTCTCACATTCATCTCAATTTGTATTGGGTTTAAATCATGATATGTGTATACAATTCATAAGCTGCTCTCTCTAGAAAAGAACCTTAGCTTGGAATTAATAAACAATGCCCTCTTTATCTGGAATTTTAAAAATATTTTATTGAAGTATAGTAGCTTTACAATGTTGTGTTAATTTCTGCCATACAGTAAAGTGATTCAGTTATACATATATATTCATTTTCATATTCTTTTCCATTATGGCTTATCACAGGATACTGAATATAGTTTCCTGTGCTATACAGTAGGGCCTTGTTGTTTGTCCATCCTATATATAATAGTTTGTTTCTGCTAATCCCAAACAGAAATATGGAACACTTCATTAATTTGCATGTCATCTCTGTGCAGGGGCCATGCTAATCTACTCTGTATTGTTCCAATTTTAGTATATGTGCTGCCGAAGCAAGCACTTTATCTGGGGGTGTTTTTGAACCTTGAAACAATATGGGAGTTTTATGTGAAGAAGTATTCATGTATGTCTGTACAGAGAGGGTTTCTAGGTTTCGTGAGACTCTCAAAGGGGCCAATGGCCAAAAGAAGTTTAAGAACGACTGATCCAAAGGAAGAGGGAGATTGAGGTTCTCAAGGCTGTCTTCTTTCACCCATTTAACAAAGTTATCAGGCGCCTGCTGTATGTCAGGCTCGGTGCTAGGCATTGAGGTTACAGTGCTTGCTCTCTTGTGGTCAAGGAGAAAGAGGGCAACCTAAGAATCACCAAAGAAATGTTATGTCCCAGATGTGAAGGAGGGCAGAGTAAGACAACTGCAGGGTGTCAGGAAGGAACAATTTAGGTGGGGGACAGCAGGAATGTGAGGGGAGAGGAGCATTCCAGGAAGAAGACTGACACAGCCTGTGCAAAGGTCCTGCAGAGAGAGGAAGGGAGCACAGGGAGCCAGCGTGGACAGACCAGAGAAGTGAGGGGAAGCATCACAGGAAATGAGGTTGGGAAGGTCTGCAGTGTGGCAGACACTGGGATGGAGGGAAGTTGGGGGCCTCCGGTGTAGTGCTGGGACATGATAAGGGCTTAATTAATGAAGGACAAAAGGAAGGAAGGAAATGAAGAAGGTGGAGGAGGACTGCCTGGAGAAGGTGATATTTGACTGGTGTCTTGGAGATGTACAGGAGTCCTCTGGGCAGAGGAAACAGCTTGGGCAGAAGCCAAGAGGTGTCTTGGCTTCTGAGTGAACATGGGCTGGGAGGACTCAGCAAGGCAGATCAGTTTGCCAGGAGGAGTCTTCTTGGGTGTTGCCAGACCAATAAGTGTATTTGAGCAATCTGACAGTTTGCAGAAGGGGACCCCAGAAATATTAAAACCCTATCAAAGAGCAGCATCCCTTTGCAGTTCTATTGTTACTTCCATAATTGATTTCACTGAGTTGGGCTTTTAATGTTGAGGGTCTCTAGAGATGGATAATAATGGCTCACACATCGCTCACAGCCACATCCAAGATGAGGATGTTGGTGAGGACGCCAACCACAGCGTTACCCTGTGTGTCTCCAGTCTTGGGGTAAAGTCAGATCTCACTTGCTTAGGTTATTTATTTGTGTAGGTGGTTTTTAAGTCTGCTTTTCAAAATGTATTTACATATATCTTGTAAGCTGCTTTCAATCCTTTTATTTAAAGGAAATAAACAAGACAAAAATAAATCCAACTACAATCCTTAAGGCTTATAGGACCACTGGTACCGAAACTTCACTATACCTCAGAATCATATGGAGAGCTGTATAAGAATTCATTTTCCCGGGCTCAAGCCCAGACTTATGTAATCAGTACCCAGGAAATGAATCTCAGAAATCTGTGTTTTCACTGAGTCCCATGCTCATGCATTTAGCTGGGTGTTTTTTATACAGTAAGTACATGCATTAAGAACCTGGCATCTGGGTATCACTGAACTGGGTGATGCTCCAGTCTGAGGACAAAGCAGACATGTAAAGTTAATGTCGCTGGAATCAGGTGAGGGAGACCAAACACAAGAAATCATCGTCTCTTGCCTACATCATGCACAAGGTTGGTGCCCAAATTCTTGCACTGATCTTGCATTCATCAGGAAATTAATGTAGGGCTTCCTCAGTGGCTCAGTGGTTAAGAATCTGCCTGCCAATGCAGGGGACATGGGTTCGAGCCCTGGTCTGGGAAGATCCCACATGCTGCAGAGCAACAAAGCCTGTGTGTCACAACTACTGAGCCTGCACCCTAGAGCCCATGAGCCACAACTACTGAGCCTGTGTGCCACAACTACTGAAGCTCGTGCACCTAGAGCCCCTGCTCCACAACAAGAGAAGCCACCGCAGTGAGAAGCCCACACACCACAACAAAGAGTAGCCCTGCTTACTGCAGCTAGAGAAAGCCCGTGCACGGCAACGAAGACTCAACACAGCCAAAAATTAAATAAATAAATAAATAAATAAATAAATAAATAAAAAGAAATTAACAACTCTTCTGGGATTCATGAACATGATAGGTCACCTCTGTAACCCATGTGGGTCACTCATAGATGATAATTCCTGATAAAGTTACATCTTAAAAATTACAACAATTACAAAGATACTCAACTCCTGAGAGATGATCAGATACAATAAATTGGAGAAATCTCTATTGGGGCATTACACAGAGATTCTAAAAAGGATTTTAAAATAAGAATGCTTACAATATTCACATATACATTCATGAATGAAAGTAGAGTAACTGATATGAGACCTCAATCAGCAGGTTAGACAGACACAGATGAAGAGAGATTTAATGAACTGGAAGATGAATCAGAGGAAATCACCCCAAATTCAGCACAGAGAGATAAAGAGGTGAAGGGGCAAAGGGAGTTACTCTAGATTGAGTGGTTAGAAATGGTCTTTTTGAGGAGGTGATATTTGAGCTAAGACCCAAATGACAAGAAGGCCATTAAAGAAATGAGAGTCAAGTGTCCTAGGCAGAAAGGGCAGATGTATAAAATGCTTAAAGTGGGAAAAAGCTTATCAGGAACAGGTTGATATGTTTGAAGAACATAAGCAGGTTGCTGTGGTTCCACCAGGTGAGAAGCCACCATGGGGAAGAGGAAAGTGTGATACTGTGTGGCATGAATTTCAGCTCAGAAAGTGGTGGTTAGCAGGAAGCCTGTTTCAGCTGAGGGTAAAGAAGAACTTTCTAACACTGAGAGCTAACCACTCACTCACTCGTTCATTTACTCATTTGTCCATTCATTCAGTCATTTACTTGTTATCAAGTACCTACTCTATGCTAGACACTGTGTACAAGGCTATGGGGAATGTTGAGATGAATGAAACACATGTATCTTAGTCCTCAAAGGCCTCACAGTTGAGTGAGTAAAACAGACAGGTAAACTGTAAGGTCAGACAGAATGAAATGCTGGCTTCACAGAAATATCTGTGGCTGTGGAGAGTTAGAGAAAGGAGTCACGAAGGTGATCCACCTGAGATGCCAGGACTGCCTCTTGGGGGAAGAGTGTGCTCAATGCACTGCAGATGTGTGGATATCAGACGGAACTACTGCACTTGGAGGAACACTTAACCAGCAGACCCTAAGTTCCCTTCCAATCCTAGAATCGATGATTCTATAAAACAACAACAGGCATTTACATGCCCAGAGGAGTTGGAGAGGACTAGGCTGCAGCTTCACCTCCTAGTCCGTTGGGGGAAGCAAATGTCTGAGCAGATAATGGTGGAGATCCCAGGCAGGGAGACAACCACATGACGGGGAGAGGGGAAGCCCTTGGGTATAAGAAAATGAGGGCAAAAATGGGGACACTAGTCCATGCCCTACTTAGTTCCAGACCTTTGTGAAGACAAGAGCTCCTCAATGAGAGAATGCACTCTGACAAGAGGGGCCCACACAGACATGACTGTCCTTGACACCATTCACTTAACACCCAAGGTCATGCAGCCTTTTTTAGGGGGATGTATAGATGAGATGAGAAAGTCATACTCAGGGACCACTGTGTCACTGCCCTTTCTCTTGCTCTGATCTGTAAATCAAAGCAGTGCTGAATTGACCTACTTCACAGATTAAAGACACTTGGAAAGTACAGAACTGGTATTCGCTGTTCCCTCTCCTCCTCTCCCCCAGCCCAGACCACCACCATCTCTTACCTGAATCACTGAAACAGCTTCCTAACCAGGCTCCCTGCTGCCAGGCTGGCCCCACCCCAATCCACTCTCTAGACAACAGCCAGAATTACTAGAAAGCTGGTCACATCACTCCCTTGCTTCCACTCCCTGTCTTTCTCTGCTCTTAGGATAAAACCAAGCTCCTTAGCAAGACTTCCAGGACACTGTAATGTCGAGCCCCACCCACCTGTCTTATCTCATCTGTCGAAAGGCAAACCCTTCCACTTCACGCAGCAGCCACACAAACTCTTTGCACACCCAGTGTGCTTGTCTTGGTTGCACAAGCAGTGTTAGGTGCCTAGGGTTGGAATGAATGAGTAGGTGCTTGATGGCAAGTGCTCCTGGCACTGATGGGCACGTTCAGTGGGTTCTCCCTTCAACTCTATTCTCCTCTGGGTATTTGGGGAATAGGAGCTTCCATTCCACCAACACTTCATCAGGAGGAGTTCCTGGGCCAGAAATCGTTTCCCTTTTTCTAGTGTCTCTCATCTGAATGTCAAGTCCAGCTTGGTCAATTACGCAGGTGCTCACCTCCCTGGACATGCTAGACAGTGGGTCGAATGCTCTAGATTTCCACAAATGCAAAGTTTGTGCTCTCAGGAGCCTGCAGGACAAGACAGAAGGACCTGCAGCCTCCACAAGACAATCAGGACCAGGAAGGAGGGAGTCTGTGGAAATGGAGGTGAGGAGGGTTTTGTGGGGGCCTCTTCCCTGGGGAACCAGTGCTCCAGGTAGGAGGACCAGCAGGGGCAGAACTTGATAATCCAAGAGTTACAAGGAGAGCAATCCTGGACCACACCTACTATGTGTCAGCTACTGCCCTGAGCCCTTGACAGATATCACCACACTGAATCCTCACAACTCCCCACCATCCATATTTATCATTTTCCCCATTTACAGAGGAGGACATCGAGAGGCTTAGAGAGAAATTTCCCCAAGATCCTATAGCAGGTAAGTGGTGGGGCTCGGATTTTAAACAAGACCTATCAGACTCCAGGGCCCACAGAGAAAGGCATGTGAAATGGCCCAAGCAGATGAGAAACTGTGGCTGAACAGAGCAGACGCTGACAAGGAACAGATTAAATGTGGATCAACTTAATGTGATTCTCATTGAATGCAAACTGGTTCCAACATATTTCCTCAGGGAATATTCAGCATTTTCTTGCAGGTAAATGGAATCAAATGCAAAATTCATGATTTTTTTTTTCAAACAAAAGTCTTCAACATTTAAGAACCTTCTCAATCTGCTCCATCTGGCCGTTAATTTTTGTACTTTAAATGATGTCTGTTTGTGATACACATTATGCTATAAACAGGTTTGGTGTGAATCATGGTGTTTTAGTTAGAATACTAGTTATTCTCAAGAAGTCATCTAAAATAAGCCTTGTATAATTACTTGAGGAAACAGACCTCCAGAGAGAAAGCGGCCCCGCAGTAATCACGCAACTTGATCGATAAGGGTGAGCTTGGACTAGCTTCCCAGTCCCCTAACTAATGCCATCGTTGATCCAGAAACTTCTAGGTGCCTGGCACTGGGCAAGAACCTATTGTGGTGTCAGAGGAAAAATGAAATAAAGTCCCTTCCCTCAAGCTGCTCACATTTATTTTTTCTTTTTTGGTGCCTCCTTATTGAACTTGAAAGCAGTACCATGTCCCTTAACCCTTAACATAGCATCAGATCTCACATGTTAAGGGCTTAGTCCCACAGTGCTGCTCCCACTTCAGATGCCAATTGCAAATTTATGTTGTTACCTGTGCTTCTGACCAATTGGCTATAAATTGGAAGTTCCTATGACCCCCTCCTTATGTTTGATTAATTTGCCAGAGGGGCTCACAGAACTCAGAGAAACATTTACTTATGTTTACCAGTTTATTATAAAGGGTGTTGTAAAGGATACAGATGAAGGGTTACATAGGGCTGGGTTCAGAAGGGTCCCCAGTGTAGGAACGTCTGTCCCCATGGAGTTTGGTGTGCACAATCCTCCAGGCACATGGATGAGTTCTGGTTCACCAACCTGGAAGCTCTGTGAACCCATCTTTTTTTTTTTTATAAAGCCTTGTTATAAAGAAACAACAGGCCCCAAATGGAGTCACTTGTGCTAAGCCCCATGTCAGCAAACCAAGACTACATACCTAGCCTGAATGCAGTCTCAGCCTCTCCCAGTAATGTAGTCTTAACCAGTCAGTCTGGAATTTCCTGATCAGCAGTAGTGAGGTAATCCCCCTGATAGACCCCTTCATCCCTCCCCCAAAAGATGAGGCAATCCACTTTTTCCTTGTCCTTGTCCCCTCTGTCTGTAAAAGCCTTCTACTTTGTATAGCTCCTTGGAGCTCATTTCTGCTTGCTAGATGGGATGCTGCCTGATTCATGAATCCTTGAATAAGGCCAATTGGATCTTTAACTTTACTCAGTCGAATTGTGTTTTTTAACAGGCTTATTTTATAGGCATGATTGATTAAATCATTGCCCCTTGGTGATAGAACTGAATCTCCAGGCCCTCTCTCCTCCCCAGATCTCTGGGGTGGGACTGAAAGTTCCAACCCTCTAATCATGTGGTTTCTTCCCTTGGCAACCAGCCCCCACCTTCAGGTTACCTGGGGGCTTCCCCCAAATCATTTCATTAACATAACACAGCCATCTTTATCTTAACAGTTAGGAAATTTCAAGCGTTTTAGGAGCTATGTGCCAGGAACAGTGGATGGAGATGAAATATACATTTCTTTTTATAAATCGTAATGTCACTGAGGAGTTGGTAGACAATGTTCACAAGCAGCTCTGGCCAGCCAGGAGGAGCCAGCGCCAGCACACCACTGTGTGTGTGTGTGTGTGTGTGTGTGTGTGTATTTGGGGAGAGTGGATGCATAAAGAATGCATGAATGAATGAAATAGAGAGAGATACCAATTCTGCAAAAGTGATAGGAGAGAACTGGAATGAATGGGATGTTTTTATAACTGCAGTAAATAGACTTTACAAATAAAATAGGCCAGGATCAGTGTAAAAAGCATCTTAAACAGCTTTTCCAAATTACTTTCAAAGAATCATGCCTGTTTTTCCATAAAGGGCCATGATGACAAAGTGCAGAGGTCACTACCTCTGTGACCTTGGGCACGATACTTAATCTCTCTCTAAGTCTCCCCATCTGTAAATGAGGGCAATAATACCCACCACAGGGCTAGTATGATGAAGGCACCAAGCAGAGGCCTTACCAAACGGCAGAGCTAGCATCTGAGCCTGGGCAAACAACTGAGGTGCAGACTACATCCTAGAGGATGAGTATACCCCCAGCAGCCCGCACAATTCCTGGAAAATGGCAGATATGCAATGATTCTTCTTGAAATAAATTTGGAGTAAGGGTAGTGGGGGTCAGCATGCTAGTGTGTAATGTGGAAAGAGCATAGACTATGAAACAACCTCTATTCATTTTCCATGAGCTTCCTAATTGTACGGGATACAAAAAATATAGATAAAGATAAAATGCTTTTTTCCCCCCAAAATGCCCTAATCTGTGCTTCAATATCAAGATTCACTGGGACGATTTTCACTTTCACTGTTCTTAGCATTCTGATCTAATTGATGGATTCCTACATGAGCTGAGGCCCTGCTGAATTTCATTATACTAGATCTTCTGGGCATATTGATTCTCTTTAGAAATAAGGCAATAAATTGTCCACAGACATAATGACCAAACCCACTGCCAAGCGAGAGAATACAGAGGCAGGTTTCCTCACTGCACCGTCTGTCTTTAACTGAACTTTTATCACGAGTTTGAATTTCTGAATCAGCAGTAGGTATCAACGTCTTTAAAAATGTTTGTTTCCTTTGAGATAGTAATTCCATTTCCGAGAATCAATATCCAAGAAATAGTTTTCTATGAAGACAAAATTTTATACACAATCATAAGTATCACATTATTTATTATGAAGAAAAAAGGAAGCCACTCAAATGATCAATAACAGGGGTCAAGAAAGTTTCGTGTTATGTAACCATGAGAAGTGAAGTTTACAAAAACTATGTTAGCATGGGGAAAAAGCCTACAAGATGAGATTAGATAAAAGCAGCATAGGGCTTCCCTGGTGGCATGGTGGCTGGGAGTCCGCCTGCCGATGCAGGGGACACAGGTTCGTGCCCCGGTCCGGGAGGATCCCACATGCCGCGGAGCGGCTGGGCCCGTGAGCCATGGCCGCTGAGCCTGCGCGTCCGGAGTCTGTGCTCCGCAGCGGGAGAGGCCACAACAGTGAGAGGCCCGCGAGAAAACAAACAAAAAAAACAGCATATAAAATTGTACATTGATTATGATTATGAATATCGTAGGGAAACTTACCCATAGGGATAGAAAGGACATGGGCCAAAATAGCAACAGTGATTTGTTTTTATGGTTTTTGATGTTTTCTTCTTAACAATTTTTCTCCATTTAATGCATTTTTTGTAATAAGCGTACATCACTTGAAATTAATCTTTACAATTTGAATTTTTTAATAGTATATATAAGTACACTATAGCCTTTCTAATGTGGCCAGCAGATCTATATGAAGGAACATGTACAACAGTATTTCCCATTTTTCGCTTGTTGGTAATACTTAGTCTAACGTCCTATTCTATAGTGTTAATGTGATTTGCACTCACTCTCCCATGGATGCAACCTTGAGTTCGTTTTATGTGGCAGAGTCAGTAACTTAATGTGGCCTGGAATTTGCTTACGCACACAGAAATGCAAAGAAGAGCCACTTTCAGCATCTGAAAAATCAGATGTAGGCGCCAGATCATAGTCTCTTTCTCCACTAGGATAAATTCTTCTATATTTCTCAAGAGTTTTAGTTTAGTCTCATTTTTCTGTCCAGTCACTTCCTTGATCCAATAAATAGCTCAGGAAGGAGTCACTCTAAATTCTATGCCTGTAAATACTATGTTCAATCCACAGGATGGGCACTGGGAACACCTGTAACTTGCTTTCAGTCCAATTCCCCTCCAAGCCACCCTCCAGGTAATAGCCAGGGTGATCTTTCTAGAATGTAACTCTGGTCCTGACACTCCTCCACCTGGCTTAAGCACCTTCAGTGGCTCCCATGGGCATGTCAGGTCCTCCTCCATCTTGCCTGTTAGCATCCTTTTCCCCCACCCTCTAAGGGCCACTCACATCCAGTTCTTACTGTTCCGAGACACAGCATATTATTGGTGCTCATACTACTAGGGAAAGACACAAGTTGTTGGCCAATCCACAGCTTTTCCCAAACCCTTTTTCTTTTGTCACCTCCCAGCCTAGAGGTTGGAAAGGTGGAAATTGGCTCTCAGGTAGGAATGGCCATGGGACATATTTATGGGCAGATTTGGCCAATGAGGTACAAAACAAAGTCTGCTGGAGGCATCTGGGAAAGGTTTGCCTTCTCCTTTCCTCTTAGGACACAGATGTGAAGCCTGAAGCTGGAGCAGCCCCGCTGTGACCATGAGGCAATTATCAGCAGGAAGAAACACCAATAAGCGGCAGACAGTGGATCTGAAGGAGGGAAAGCAGCTGAGTGGCTACTGGTATCACTGAGATGCCAGACCAGCCTTGAGGCCATGCAGCTCTGACTCCTTGAAGAGTGAATAAGAGGTCCTATTGCTTGCAGCTACATTTCTCCTATGAGACTCACTCTTCCCTCACATTAGGAAATGTACACAAAGTGGTGACTTCAGTGCCTGGAACATTCTAGAAGGTCAATCCATGTTATTCTCCTCTCTCTTCCTCCTTAGTATCCCTTTTGGGCCAACTTACTCACCTGTTGGGAATACACTGTACCCCAAATTGTAAATTTTACTGAGAAATACCAGGTTGTGTATCTGTATACATGATTTGACTGCCTGTGACAAATGAAGTTGAAGTGGCTGAGGCAAAAAATGGGACCTTACGGAAAGGATCCCTCCCATCCGCAGGGACGGAGTGGTTTCCACACACGGCTGTCACCAGCAACACAGGCATCACCAGGAAGCTCTCACCACCTTTCTGTTTCTCCTTGGCTGTGACTTTTTTCTTTCTTACTCTGCAATGGCTTCCTTCACGGTGACAGGGAACTCACACACTGACAACTCCTGAAGTTACTGTGGAACCCGTACCCAGAGAGAATGGTTCTCAGTTTCAGAGTGAAAAATCCTAGAATTCTGATTGGTCTGCTTGGGTCAGGTGTCTAGCTGTGGGCCAATCAACAATGAGGGGGTGGAGCAAAGCCACATAGGTTCTACCCACTGCAGGGCTGGTGTGGAGCAGGCTCTGTGCTCATCTGGACCCCAGGTGATAGGTTGGTGTCCCTCAAACCACAGCCCCTGCCCACCTTCCCCAGTACACAGAACCGGTCACCCTAAAGCAGCATAAGTTACCTAAGGGCAAAAGCCATTATTCGGCATGTTCATAAAAACCGTCTTGGTTTGGGTGTCCCCAAAAGCAGAGCCTGAGGCTTCTAAGAAGTGCACAGAAGTCCCTTTTCTGCTTAGAGGATGGGAGCCCGTGCTTGAGGTGGGCACAACGTGGTCTGAGTGCCCTGGAATGAGTCACTGCAGCTGAGAGAAGAGACAGGCTTGGAGATGTCATATCAGGGCCCAAACATGTCTGCTACACAGACAGAGGAGGGTGTAATTCCAGAGCTGCCTTTTCTTAGACGTTAGAAGGGTCCTTGGTTCAGTATAGAACTAGCCTGACCTAAGTAAAGATTTGGCCAAAAAAAGTGGACCCAGACAACAAGGTCCTACTGTACAGCACAGGGAACTATGTTCAATATCCTGTGATAAACCATAGTGAAAAAGAATATACATATATGTATAACTGAATCACTTTGCTGTACAGCAGAAATGAACACATTGTAGATAAACTATACTTCAATAAAATTTTTTAAAAAGTGGACCCAAGATTTCCAGACCACCTACATGGTGCCTACCTTACCAGATGCCCCCAACATTATTTTGGATGAAATTCTGTAATCCTAACGTTACTGTCTCCTCGTCCCATGTTAAAGAAGACAGAACTAAGACTCAGAGATGTCAAGTAACTTGTCCAAAGTCACCCAGCTGGAAAGTGGCAAAACTGGCATTCGAATCCAGAGCTGCCTTGGTCCACGAAGCCCAGATTCTCACACAGCACCTTGCTGTCCCCAGAAAGGTTCAGCCCAAAGGGAAAGCCAGTGCCTGGGAGTCTCTGAGATGGTGACCTCATTCACACAGCCCTGCTCAGCCAGCCTGGGCTGCAAAAGCTGGACATTTTTAGCACGTACCTAAAAGAAAATTAAAACATGCAGAACAGCACAACCGAAAAATCTCAGTGATCTTAACAGCAAAAAGTAATAGGAATAACAACGGGGGCCCAGGATGCAGGGAAGTTTGTGGGTTTCAGTTCCTCTTTTTCTACCTTGAGTCTTGAGGCACAAGCCCAATCCCAGAGGACATTTCCTTGTCGAGCTCTCCAGTGCTGCAGTGGTCGCCTCAGGTCTCAGTATGCACAGGTCATCCGGAGACATCCAGCCTCGGATGCCTGTAACTCATCGTGAGCCAAGCAGAGGCCCAGGGCCAGGAGATGCAGTCAGCTCAGAGTGCAATGAGATGCCGCAGTCATTCATCAGAGATCCAGGGACTGGATGGACGCAAATGATGACTAAGAAAAATGATGATGCCAGGGCCGAGGGTGAGGCATGGAGTGAAAGGGCAACATTAGACAAAGAAACCACAGTGTCACTTCTGTCTTCAGGAAGCTCCAAGAAGAAGCCCCCAGAGACAGGAGACCCCAAAAATTCAACAGCAAGAAGCAAAAGATGAGGAGGGGTTCCCTGGCACGACCCCCTCCACCATAGCAAGGGTGTCAATCATCGGGTATCACAGAGCAGAAAGGGTGGTCGGCTCTGGGTTAGAATCTTTTTCATGTCTTGTGTGAAAATTCACATGAAGCAACGCAGGTGACCCTTACACATAGCATGTGTCCAATCACTGGTGGTTTCTTTCTCTTCCCTCCTTCCGCAACCATCACCCCGAGCCCCAATTCTGTCTGAATGTGATGATTTTGTCATTTGAACTTTTCAGCCCATCATGATGCTCAGCACCCTGGGGCTCCCTCACTGGTCTTTCTCGCATTCACCTGTGACCCTGCAATCAACTTTCCAAACAAGCAGAGACAGTGAACCAATGCCAGGGCAGGTCACACCCCTGCTTAAAAACTCTCCAACAGCACTTAGAAGAAAATGCAAAGTGCCCCCCCGCTTCCAGCCTCCTGAACGGCCAGCCTCCCTGACCACATCTCCCAACACTGATTCCCGTACTCAGTGCCCTCCAGGGATGCTGGCCTTCACGCCGTCCCTTGAGTCTCCAGGTTCTTTCTTGTCTCAGGACTTACACATGCTGTTCCCTCTGCTGTGATGCTCTTCCCGACGATACCCAGAGGGCCTCTACTCTTCCTCCAGATCTTAGCTTAGCTGTTACTTCCTCTGGAAGTTTCCCCACCCAGAGTCCCCTGTCATGGCCCCCATGTCCCTCTTCACAGCAATTATAAGAATTGAAACTGATTTATTTCTCGTGTAAGAAATGAATCACTTATGTACCATTTCAGTCTGCTTTAAGCTGTGTGTGGCTAGGATGGTGTGTCTGTCTCACTCCTGGCTGAAGCTCCCACACCAAGCCCAGCACCTGGCACATCAGAGGTATTTAATACATATTTGATAAATAAAATGTTTAATAAAGAGATAAATGTCACTTATCCTGGACAGATAACATGTTATCCTGGGTTAAAAGACCTTCAAAGGAGTTGCCTATTCTTCATTCACATTTGGGCTTTAATGGTTAGTCATCTTTCTTTTCAGGGAAACAAAAAAGCTGAAACAAAATAAAATAAAAAGAATTTTGCACTCTTCACTGACAATGAACACCAGCGTTTCTCTCTCCTTTAAGAAATGATCTAGGGCTTCCCTGGTGGTGCAGTGGTTAAGAGTCCGCCTGCCGATGCAGGGGACACGGGCTCGTGCCCCGGTTCGGGAAGATCCCACATGCCGTGGAGCGGCTGGGCCCGTGAGCCATGGCCGCTGAGCCTGTGTGTCCGGAGCCTGTGCTCCACAACGGGAGAGGCCACAACAGCGAGAGGCCCGCGTACCGCAAAAAAAAAAAGAAATGATCTAATAGTCATAATGGTCATCATCACGCAGTATTTAGGGTGTGCTGTGTTGAGAGCTAGACTCAGCTCATCCTCACAGCCACCCCCCAGGGTGGAGCACTGCCCTCACCTCCCTCCCGTGTCACGGGAGGGAGCAAAGGGAGTCATGGGTGCTGAATGCCTTGCCCAAGGTGACCCGCCTAGAAAGCAGTGTTCTGGAGGTCAAATCTGGGCAGTTTGGGTCCTGAGCCACGTTCCTAACCACTCACATCACCACCTTTGGAAAGAAAAAAACCAACCCAATCTCTTTGCCCAGCTAAGTCTTTACCAGCAGTCAAGGTCATCGGTAATGAACTTGTCTCTTCCTCCGTGCTGGGCCCCCAGAGGCTGGCGCCGCAAAGAGGAGGGGAGTCAGGGCTGGGCCTGGCCTGGACACAGCACGTGATCTCAGAAGGAAGCTTCAGGGGAACGTGAGAGCAAATCACATCTTAGCTGCTTGCTGGTAAATCGACTTTCCCCTCAGCCACCTCTCAAAGGCATTTTAGGGAAAATGACCGCGTCTGTGGCCCTTCTGAATTTAGTTAGTCTCTTTTGCAAGTAGCCCTAGAAACTCCTGCCTGGCCAAGTGGGCCACCCCGGGGGTCACCTGGGCCCAGACTTCATGTCAAAACCGGCTGGAAGCTTTCAGAAGTGTCAATCCCTGGACCCCTCCCAAACCAAGTGGAGGGAGTCTCTGGGCCTGGGGACCAGGCATCACAGTCATTTAAAACTCCTCTGGGTGTTTCTAATGTGCAGCCATGGCTGGAATCCTGATCCAGACCACATTCCTCTCCAGGCAGATGGAGAGACTGGGGCCTGGAGATGCCGAGGGCTAACTCAAGGGCCCATGGGGCCTGGTGGTTTTCTTCTTTAAAATTTTTACATTTATTTTTATTTTTGGCTGTGTTGGGTCTTCGTCGCTGTGCCCGGGCTTTTCTCTAGTTGCCGCGGGCGAAGTCTACTCTTCGCTGCAGTGCATGGGCTTTTTATTGCCGTGGCTTCTCTTGTTGCAGAGCACGGGTTCTAGGCGCTCAGGCTTCAATAGTTCTGGCGCACAGGCTCAGTAGTTTTGGCTTGCAGGCTCTAGAGTGCAGGCTCAGTAGTTGTGGTGCATGGGCTTAGTTGCTCCGTGGCATATGGGATCTTCCCGGACCAGGGCTCCAACCCGTGTCCCCTGCATTGGCAGGCGGATTCTTAACCACTGCGCCACCAGGGAAGCCCTGGCCTGGTGGTTTTCAAAGAGAACTTGTTAATACGGCCTCTGTCGGAACAGATAATAGTCTGTGTTTCTCAGGTGAGGACGTTGCCAGTGAGCTGCAGGGCGGGGCTGATGGCAGCTCTCAGGGCTCCTCTTTCTCGTTCAGGGTCCCTTGGCTGTGCCTTTTCCGGAGCTGGAGGTGCTGCTGCCGACTCTGGGGCCTATTTTCAGCTCAGAGGAAGCCCTAGCTCTTCAAGTTAGCAGATCCAGTGTGCAGTTTTGGTGGATATCGCAGCTCAGGCAGGTTCTGGAAGTCTGGCTGGGCTAACTGGGGATGACAAATGAAGTCTGCCCTGCTCACTCCTCATAAGTTGTGGACTGAGGCAGGTGCAGATGGGGTAGGGGTGGGGGGCACGTCCCTTCTTGGGGGGGCTCAACTGCCTCAGTGCCTCCAGCAGCCCTACTGAGCCCCTGCCATGAGGCTGGGATCAGGACGTTCCCTGGAACATTCCCTGGGGACAAGCCACAGAAGCATGGGCAGTGAGGACGGCCACTCTGTCTCCAAGAGCCTCCTTTGTATCTTTCCTGAAACCAGGGTCAGTGAATACAGCACTGAGCGGAAGCCCCTTTGCTGCTATGAGCAAGACGGGGACACTGCTTGGTGCCCGGGGGACTCCAGAAGGACCACAGCAGACGAAATCGCTGCTGGAATGGAGGTGGGTAGAGAAGGAATGCTCACGCCCTAGTCATCATCATGTGTTGCAGAGCTGTTAGAAGCTTGGCCACGGAGCCACAGCCTTACCAGTTCACATCCCGCCTCTGCACTCACTGCACTGTGATCATGGGCAAATCAGTTAACCTCTCTGTTTCCACGTCTATAAAGAGGCATGATAATAATATCTACTTCACAGCCTTGGTTGTGATGATGGAGTGAGTTGATGGGTGCAAAATGCTTCTAAAACAGCCTGGAGCATTATAAGCACTTATGTGTTAGCTGCTGTCTTAATCCATTCAGGCTGCTATAAAAAGTAGCATAGGCTGGGTGGCTTATAAACCACAGAAATGTACTGCTTGCAGTTCTGGAGGCTGGAGGCCCAAGATCAGGATGCCAGCATGATCGTGTTCTGCTTAGAGCCCTCTTCCAGCTTGCAGACTTCCAACTTCTCTCTGTGTCCTCATAGGGCAGAAGAGGTGAGGGAGCTCTCTGAGACTTCTTTAATCAGGGCGCTAATCCTGTTCGTGAGGGTCCCACCCTCATGACCTAAACACCTCCCAAAGGCTCCACCTCCTAATACCATCACATTGGGGGTTAGGGCTTCAACATATGAATTTGCAGGTGTACAAACACTCAGTCTATAACAGTTGTGACCATTGTTTCAGCTTGTGTGATGAGGGCAGGAGAATAAATAGTGAATTTGAGTTTTAATTGCAAGTACTATGATAGTAGAGCAAAAGTAAACAACTTTGTTCTGATCAGCAAGAAAGATGTGATGTTAGTTCTGCAGGTGAGTAAAAATTGGTCCCTTTGGGCAGAGAGGCTGAACCACTAGGAAGTCTCGGTTTGTGCCCCATGACCACGAGTGACCCTTGGACCACAAGTCAGGGTAACTGTGGGATGTGGCCTGCTGATTTGGCTGATACCTCTAGCCCTGGGCTAGCTGCTGGGGTGGGGGTCAAAAGGACCCCGTCCATCCACTTCTGGTCTCTTCCATCTTGGGAGGATCCCAGGAGAAGAGAAATGTCCCAGTGGGGCTGTGAGATTGCTTGCTGTAGAGTAGGTGATGGAGGTAAATAGTCTCCTGTACTTACTCTTCAGGCAGTTCTGCATTGCTCAGTACTGCCTGGGTAAGGGGATTCTTTAGGGTCTCAGAGAGAAGCCAAGGGCTCATCCCAGTTGAGCAGTGAGTTGGGGAAATAAAATATGACTCCCATGGACACAGGAGCCTGAGCCCTGGGATACGTGCCACCTGGGAAATATACATACGTGTGTGTCTGTGTAATGTATATGAAGGTACGTGTCTTCATGCGCACACACAGGGAAAGGGATGAATGCCGTAAGACGGTGCAGATAAAGTGGAATGTGGGTTAGAGGTTGCTTCCAGCTGATGGAAACTGCCGAAGCCTTCGAGGAAGAAGTTGCTTTTGAGGCAGCGTCCAAGGGCAGGAGGGTTTAGGTATGGAGTAAGCTGTGAGAAGGACATGGGGTGGGGAAAGGCAGCATGTGTCTCTCGAGGAGCCATAGGGTTGGGTGTGTTGGCAGCTGGGGCTGGAGATAGAGGAGCAGGAGGGAGAACTGGAGAGGGTAGCAAGGGCTACCAATGCCGAGTTTAGGAGTTTGGACTTTTCCCTGCAGATAACAGTGAGATAGATTCAAGAACTATTTTTGCACACTGGAGTGATATAAAAAGTGCTGCTCTTTGAAAGAAAGAGCAGTCTGTTGGCTGGTACAGAGAGGTGAGAAAATGGGGATGGGGGAGCTGGTCTGAGGGTGCTGGTGGTGGAAGGCGGAGAAGAGCTCAGCTCCTCCATCAGACACAAAAGGCAACTGAGCAGCTCTCTGATCCCACTTGGACGTCCCTGTAGCAACCGGTAACTGGAGCAGCGATAGCCCAGCGCTTGATCCCCAGCGCACTGGTTTCTGCAAAGGGCGGAAGTGACAGGAACCCAGAGAAAATGCAAATAGAAAGATCTCAGGGTGACTGCCCAGCTCAGACATGAGCACTGTCAGAAGACAAATGAATAACCTTGTGGGTCGGAGTAATGCACGTCTGGTCCCTGAGTGCCTAGAGACTGGCTTTTATTAAGTTAGTTCAACTCAACACTCATCCATCCACATCTTCCAGGTGCCTGGTCCTTTGCTGGGTGTTGGGGAAACACAGGGGACAAGACAGAGTCCTTGGCCTCAAGGAACTTATAGTCTGGGGGCCGGGGTGAGGGGAATGAATCCACAAAAGGACTGGCACTACACATGACGGGTAACTCCATAGAAGAGGTCACAGGGGGAGAGTTCTGACTTGTACATCACTTTCCTGGCTCACGCGTGGACTGTTGGCACTTGAGGGCAGGAGCAGGGCTGTCCGCCAGCGCCAGTACCCACGGCAGTTCCGGGCACAGGGTGGATCTATCATGTGTTTATTGAATGGAGGGAGGGATGGATGCACAGGAGCTGAAGGTGTAGAGGGACCCAGGGAGTTTGGTGGTCATCAGTCTCCATGCTCCAAGTAACACGCCCCTCACAAGCTCTTAATTGGTTATGTTTTCTCACTGAGTCTCTAAATGACCCCCTGAAGGCAGGAGGATAGCGTTTCATCTCACACCATGCGTCTCTCCTGGCTGTCCAAAATTTTAATCAGTCCTAATCATTATCAACATGTTTATAGCACTTTAGCATTTCCAAACCACTCTCCACACATTATTCTTCCTGGGATCTCATGCAACTCTGAAGGGGTGGACAATAATCAACTTTACCGAGGGTGTTCGTGATTTTCCGTGTCACGGGAGAGAAGGGAAGCGATGTTTTACCTGTGTCTTCATGCGCTGCTTGCCTTCCACATGCTGTTATTATCTTTTCTTTCACACATGTAGCTTATTTAATTATCTCAGCAACAATGCCAGGCAATTATAATTCCTATTTTGCACATGAGAAACTGATATTCAGAGAAGTCAAGCATTGTCCCCAAGGGTGCACAGCAAGCGAGTTGGGATTCAAACCTGGTTCTGTCTGATTCCAAGTCTAGAAATAATGACAACAAACATGACGAGGATGATGGTGGTGGTGGTGGTGGTGGGCATTTGCTGAGTGCTAACTCTGGGCCAAGCACTGAGCCTGGCACTTCATGTGTTTTATTAAATTAATAGTCAATTTAATACTCATTGAGTATTAACTTAATACTCAACACGAATTTAATACTCCTGACAATCCCATAGGGTAGCTACTATTGTTATCCGTGGTGCTTCTTTTACCGGGCCAGATGCACTGCAGGTTGTGTATTTCAGGGAAGGTGATGGGGGCCATTACCTGATGCTTCACGGGCATTAAGTAGCTCCAGGTTAAATGCTCTGTGCTACCAGTTTAGGGCTCAGTATGCAGCACGGCGACAATGTATGGAAAATAGAAATGAACCGGACATCGGGAGACTTCCTCCCAAGAAGCATAAATGAAATGTACCTTTAGACTTGATAGTATTTGAATTTTGTTTTAAAATGCTTATTCTCATGGACCCTAAAAAGGATGACTTCAGCTCTGAAAAATGAAGATTTTTCTAAGAATTCAAGATGGACTAGGCAGCCTGGGGCAATACTGAGCTCCCTGTTGCCAGAGATGTCCAGGTAAAAGGGGCAAAAAGCTAAACATCCAGGATATAACAGTTCTGTGCTGGGGCGGGCGGGGGGTGGGGTTGGTCTCTCCACAGAAAGGGGAGCACCAAAGCAAGTAAACAGGAGTATAAATATTTACAAGGCAGTGAGGAAGACAAGGGCATCCCTGGGAGCTGGAGCTGGCCAGGGACTGTCAGTGGCTGGTGCCGGCAGCTGGCAACACTCACAGCCCAGGTGTCCTCCGCCTTGGTGGAGGTGAATTCCACCTTGCAGAACATCAATATCAGACCAGGCCTCTCTGGGCCTGAGACGAAGTGAGACCCAAAACAAGAACATTCTGCTACCTTCCTTAAGAACAGCCTAAACAGGGTAGGTGCAAAGCACAGAAATGACCAAACACCCGCTATGCTGGCTGCCTTTATTTCCTACGGCTGCTCCAACAAATTACCGCAAACATAGTGCCTTGACACAACACTACTGTGTTCTCCTACTGTTCTGAACGTCAGAAGCCTGAAATGGGCCTCAGTGGCTAAAATTAAGGTGTCTGCAGGGATTTGTTCCATCCTGGAGGCTCCAGGGGAGAACCCATTCCCTTGCCTTTTCCAGCTCCTAAAAGCTGCCACATTCCTTGGCTTGTGGCCCCTTCCTCCATCTTCAAAGCCAGCCATGGCGGGTCGAGTCCTTCTCATTCTGTCTCACTCTGACACGTGTATTCTTCTGCCTTCCTTGTCTACATTTAAGGACCTCGTGATGACACTGGGCCTGCCTGGATAACCCAGGGTGGCCTCTGTATCCGAAGGTCAGCTGATTTGCCATGTTCGTTCCCCTTGCCGTGGACCATAATATGTTCACAGGTGCTGGGACGTGTTTGGGGAACATTATTCTGCCTGCACACTGGCTAATATGAGTGAGGGCTGTTGCTCCACCAGTGCATCTGTGCCTTTGCTCAATCGAGGCTTCCCTGCTTTGAGATGAGATTTAACGTGACGCCCAGTTGCAGGATGAGCCCTGCTTCCTGACAGCATCCAATGCAGAACAAAGCCCTTCCTCCCTGAAACCTGCCCCAAACCACGTCCTAGAAGCCCACATCTTGCAATCAGGCCTCTCTAGCATGTTCTAACTGGACACCCCACATTCCCAGTGGTGTGTGTCCTTTAATCTCACCAAGCAACGGACCCAACTTGGTCAGCGGCTGGGGAGTTCTTGGTGGTCTTTGGTGGGGACCCTGGGGACAGCTGGGGTGAGAGGATGGAGTGTGCATGGCTGTGGAGGCAGAGGCTGGAGTGGCCAGCTCAGCATGAGGCAGGGTTAAGAAGAAAGTTCCAGGAGGCCATGACTTTCCAGCTAAGTACAAATGGAAAGAAGGAGCTTCTGGATGAGAAGCCCAAGGCGGAGACACTGCGCTGCAGAGGCTGGGGGCACACCTGTGGGCGCTCGTGGGTTTGGTAGGGTCTGGAGTTTCAGGGGGGCTATGATGACGAGCCAGGGGCTGCACAGCTCCTCGGCAGCCCAACGGTGGAGATTAATTGTCACCCCTTTGGGATAGAGGAGGAAACGGCCTCCGAGGGTCACAGGACCCAGGGCCAGTAAGAGGGGCATGTGGGAAAGGCGAGCAAGAACCCACCGCAGGGCCTAAAGGGGCGTCCACCAGCACGAGGGCAGGCCCTGGCCCCCAAACCACAGCCCATCTGACTGGCCGGGTCTCCTCCCTCAGGGAGGAAAGGCAGAGGCTGCGTCCAGCCAGCAATCTGGAACCAGAGGTTCTGTGTAAACGTGAGGTGGGAGGCAGGGACGGGGGTGTCCGCTTGCCACAGTTTAAACAGCGTCAGAGGGGCAGCGTTACCGATGAGGATAACACGCTCCCCCCCCCTTTAGACCCGCTTGAGTTTCAGTTGCTGTAGGTCATCTGAGCAGGATTAGGAAGGAGGCTGATGAAGGAACAGGAAGATTGTAAAGTCCGGAGGGAGGTCTGGGCTGGAGCCAGACGCCAGGCCAAGGAGCATACCCTGGGGAAGAGAGCATCAGCGGGCAGGAAGAGGCTGGAGATTCCACAGGCAGGAAGGAGAGCGGGAGAGGGCGGCGCCCGGGCCCAGGGAGAGAATTCTGCGCAGAGTGGGCTGAGAGATCAAGTACACAAAGACCAGCAGGTGGCCTCGGAGCTGCCCAGATGGAGACCTGGGGGCAGTGGTGTCTGATGAGTGGGGCAGGGAGCGGCGTGGGGTGGGCAGCAGCCGGGCAGAGTGAGTGGAGGGCCGGGCGAGCCAGGAAGCGGCAGGAGCTGCAAACACAGACTGGGCAGCGGCAGAGGGGACACGCAGAGGAAAGCAGGGACTTGTCAGTTTGGTCTGTGCTTAGCCTGAGGCAAAAAACCAGGGGTTTGGGGGTGCTTGACAGGAACAGCTGATGGCGGGCATTCTAAGAGGAGGCACAGGGCAGGGACAGAAGTGGCAGAGAGGGAGCCCCCTTCCTTTGGAACTGCAAGAAAATGAAGTACATTGGGGAGGGGTGTTGGTGACCTCCAAGACTCAGGGTCCCATATTCTTTGTGGAGAACTATTCCAGGCAGAGAGGGTCTGGGGAGCACAGGGGACTGTGTAGGAAGTGGTCACCATTTCTTCTGCAGCCTGAGAGCTAGAATATAAACAAACTTGACCCAAAGCCACAGGGCCAGGCAGGCCAATGGTCACCCCGTGGGGTGGGCTGTAACCATGGAGGTTCTGGAAGGGCCGCGCGACCCCGTAGGCAACCAGTCTGTCACTGGAAACATTGACAGAAGGGTGGCTGCATCGGAGACGGGTCCCTCTCCTAGGCATCCCCAAATTGGGTTTCTATGGCAACCTGCCTCCGACCTGCATATCCCTCAAACACTTAGCTCCAGCAAAGCACTTTCTGAGCATGGCTCCGCACTCTCTGAGACAAGGAGGTGTGGTCTTGGCCCCGGAAAGCCGTGGTCTTGTCAGGGAGGCTGAAGAGAGACAGACGCTCCACCTGGGAAACCGAGGCCGATTCCGGACTCCTCCTCGGGAGCCAGGGATGACTTCCAGAGGTGGCAATACCTAATAAGAGTTGAAAGGGAGCTGGAGCTAGTGAGACAAAGGAAGCTGGGGCCTGAGGGAGCTGGGAAGAGCGGCAGCCCAGGGAAAGTTCTCAGCAATACAGGGAAGAACTTGAAGAGGAGACAGGGGAGATGGTAAGGTGATGGTGTGGTTGTGGTGATGTGGGCCTCAAGGAAACTTTCCCTTTACCATATGTATGTATTTCTGTCAGGTTTACACTTTTATAAGGAGCCTGTATTAATTTCGTAACTTCATAAGAGTCAAAAAATGGGAACCTCCCAAATGCCCATCAACTGATGAATGGATAAGCAAAGGGTGGCATATCCACACAGTGGATTATTATTCAGCCATAAAGACGAATGAAGTGCCGATGCTACAACGTGGATGAACCTTGAAACCACATGCTGAGTGAAAGAAGCCGGACACAAAAGGCCAAATATGCTACGATTCCATTTATATGAATTGTCCGGAAGACGCAAATCCACAGAGACAGTAAGATGAGTGGTTACCAGGAGCTGGGAGGGGAGGGAAGGGGGATTGTCTGCTTACTGGGTATGGAGTTTGTTTTTTGGATGCTGAAAATGTTCTGAAATCAGATAGTGGTGTTGGCTGTTCAATATTGGGAATGCACTAAAAGCCACTGAATTGTAAACTTTAAGAGGATTAGAAAGATGAATTTTACATTATTTACCTCCATTAAAAAAAAAAAAAAAAGGATGACCCAGCAGAGCACCTGTACCCTTTGACCTGGAGACCACATGTCTGATCCAGAGGAAGAGCTAAATATGCTGATTGAAATAAACCAGTTTAGGGACTTCCCTGGTGGTCCAGCGGTAAAGAATCCAACTTCCAATGCAGGGGATGCGGGTTCAATCCCTGGGCGGGGAACTAAGATCCCACATGCCTCAGGGCAACTAAGCCCGCAAGCCACAACTACTAAGCTTGCGCACCTCAGTGAGAGAGCCTGCGTGCCACTAACTACAGAGCCCACGTGCCCTGGAGCCCGCGCACCACAACTAGAGAGAGAAAACCTGCATGTCACAACTAGAGAGAAGCCGGCAAGCCACAACAAAGAGCCCACGCCACAACGAAAGATCCCTCAGGCCTCCACTAAGACCCGACACAGCCAAAAAAATAGAGAAAATAAATAAATTTAAAAAAAGAAATAAACTAATTTATAAGTAGAAAATGTCACACACACACCCCCTATGACCATTCATTCCCTGTTTCCCACCCTGCCAGGATGCCTGCTCACGGGCCTTAAGAAGAACCACAGTGCCTCCATCGCCCATTCAGGTTCACTCATTTACCCACTCATTCATTCAGTAAGTATTTTACGGGCGCTTTCCGTGTGCCCACATTTCAGGTGAAATGCATGGCGGTGCCGCCCTCTCAGATCTCAGCTGTGGAGGGGAAGGCAGCCCAGGAGCCGATGCACATGGTCAATGGCCATGAGCGCTGTGAAGCCACCCAGGAGGGTCAGGGGTGGGGAGAGGACTGGTGTGCAGCCTCTCCTGCAGCCAGCTGTGCCTTGGAGCCAAAGGACAGGTCATTCAGAGGTGACTTGGTAACAGGGCCTCAAAGGCAGGTCTCGTGGCAACAGATGAGTTGGCTGCACGTGTCTAGGGTCACCATTGGGCCTCCCGTGCCTCAAGGGCCAGAGTCCTCCAGACCCTGTCGCCTTCTCCAGCCCATCACTGACCATGCCCTACTGCAGCCACACTCAACGCCTCGCCGTTGTTCTAGCTTCTGGCCCTTGTCCATTTTGTTTCCTTTGCCTAGAACTTTCCTGCTTTCTACGCCTGCCCTCTGCCTGGTAACTTTTCCGATCTTCGTGTTTCAGCTTAGACGTGGCCTCCTCCAGGAAGCCTTCCTCAACTATACTGCCGATCCAGGGTCAGGCACCACCTCTGGCTCTCAGCACTGATCACACAGCGTCGCTATTGTTTGATTTCAGCCGTGTGTCCCTGAATGGACCCTGAGCTCTGCCAGGACCAGAGACCTGACTGTCATCTCTGTGTCCCAGTTCCAGCTAGGTGGAGAGGTCTGCAAATATGGAACGAAATTAATACACAGAACTTGCAATATTAAGGAACATAAAGTTTATAGTCTTCTATAAACATTACATGTTCATAATACACCTGATAATTTCATTGAGATAGAGCTTATTAAGTCAAAAGTAGAAATAAAAATCTTTCACAAAATTTCCCTGAACAATGTGTCTTAATTCATTTCATATTCATTGAGTGAAGGAATAAGAACTGCAGAGTATTTAATCTTACAAGGTCAAAGACAAAAGCAGTAAACAATAAACAAAGCTCTTTGGCAGGTGGGCTGGCTCTCTCTCCCTTTCATAGACACACACACACACACACACACACACACACACACACACACACGCGCGCGTGTGCGCGCGGACAGCTACCTGAGACAGCAGCAGTTCTGTCACCAGGGAGTGCAGGGAGCCGATGATAAAGTACCTTTGTTTGTTCTCACTGGGAGCTGTAGGGAAGCAGCCGGCAGGTCCACGGGGACAGGACAAAAATGGAGAAGGCGAGATTCTCCATGAGCTTCTGGAGGAAGAGGGGTGGGCATAGCATTAACTGGAGGCACAAACACCCCGCACCTCCCAGCGATAAAACATCTCCCAGGGGCTATGAGCTGTTCTTACAATGGAGGACACCTCCTGTCATTTCCAAAGGGGCAGTGACTTCTGACATACAGTTCCTAAGAGTGACACCTCCAAATTAATACGTCAAAATGCTTTTTAAAAACTTCTTTTTCCCCACTCTATAATTTTTATGTGCATCTTAGTGCTTTTTGGGAAAATAGATAAAAAACAAAGGTATTTGGGGAAATAAACACAAAAAATTAGCTTCCCAGAAAATACATTTGTGTGTGTTTTCAACAGAATCAAGATTATAAAATTTCACAAGCATTCTGACTTAGCATTATAAGATTTCCTCAAAGCATAATGTTTGTAGCAGCTGTCGCAAACAGCTGTAAATCTGCCGTTTTATCTTTGTATGCCCACCTCCTAACCCTGTCCTTGGTACACAGTAGGCACTTAATAAGTATCGATATGTGTCGCAGGAAGGCTAAATGGACAATATTTCATTGATGGGATATACTGCCATTTACTTAACCATTTCCTGCCGTTGGACGTTGAGGTTGTTTCTATAGACTGGCCGTTATAAATCATTCTGTGATAAATTGTGCGTATTATATCTGTGTGTCAATGATCAACCAAGTAGAGAATCCCCTGAAAGGGGTTTACCCAGTCAAGGGGTGGGAATAATTTTCAGGCTGCTCGCTCATTGGCCAGCACGTATTTTTTTCAAGCCAATATCTGCCTTATATTGAAGATTGGCAGTTGGGTAAATATTCCTTTATCCCAAACCCCACACCAAGGTAGCTAGAATTTACATTTTGTTTTGCAAAAGCAAGTGCATTCTCCTTTAGGAATAACATTACATTTTCTTGACATGAATGCCAATATGAAATACATACTTTTGAGAAGTCCAAGAGAACTGACTCTGATGGGAATTGTATTTTAATAACAGTGACTTGCATTGAAAGCCAAAGGATGGAAGCAAAGGAGATGGGAAATTTACAATTTACTTCTTATAAACAGAAAAAATAAAAGGGAGAAACTCAGGGAAATGAATCCTCTGTCCCTTAAGCATGTCTTGAATAAATACAGTGGCAGCAAAAAGCCAGAAGCTGCCCGGAGCTCTGTTTGAGCCAAACCCAGAGTCTCCATCAGGAGAGACCACTGTAAAATTGGGAGAGAGTTAAAAGTTCAAGTGCCTGATCCAACTACCTAATTCTGCTATCATCTAATAAAGTGTAATGAAGTGTTGAAGACACTAGATCATTAAGGGCTGTTGTGACAACAAGCAGCTTTAGATATCAGACATCCCACAGCCAGTGAAGTTTACTGAGCACTAACCAGAGAAGTGAAGTTTCTGGTGGTTTTCACAGGATAGGTTTATAGCCTCATGAATGTGTATGACCTTTAACATCTGCTCCTGTGTTCATAGACTCAGATGACACCTCCAGACATGATGACAACCAGGTGTTGTATGGATATCATTAGGTCCTGGCAGAGGCTGCCTGTATTGGCAGATGGGTGCAGGACTGAAAATCTGGGAACCTGGGCTCTGAATGCTGTGACACTCTAGCACTGACTTGCTTTGGGTCCTTGGTCAAGGTGCTGCCTCTCCCTGGCCCCAGATTCATCCCCCTTCAGTGAGGACCTTAGATTGGATGGTCTCTGTGCGCCTTCCATTTCTTTGAAAATATCAACTAGTGATAAGAGCCAACATTATTGGGTGTTTACTATGTGCCAAGGGTCTCAAAAGCTCTACGGGGCCAACCCTTGATACCCCGGTCCCATCCCGAGCTCTCCTTTCTATCATCTCAGACTGACTCTGGCTTCAAGTGTTAGCTCAAACCATCTTCAAATTCCTCTGAGCTTTTTTTTTTTTTTCAGTTGACCACCTCATAGGGTTACCCGAGAGGCAAAACATTGAGGCTTCATAAACTGTGAAATAATAGACAATTTAAATCATTTTAATCAGCGCATACGTATCTGAGTGGCCCGTCCCCAGTGTCACACTGTGTGGACAGGTGTGGCAGCTTTGTAATGGGGTGCACGGAGCCCCCCAAGCCCAGACCACCTGAGGAGGTCAGATCGCTCCTCCAGAGCCTGGGTCACCCTTCCAATAGGGGTGCAATCAGCTCCAGTTTCCATCTCCCCTGGGAGCACGTGAGTCCCCTGAAGGCAGGGACCACGTTTAGATTCAAACCTGCCATTCATGGTGCTGGGTCCAGGCCTGGGAGATGCTCCAAAAAATGTTGAAACGCATAGGTGGAAGGAGAGAGGTGGGGAGGGGACAAAGGAAGGAAAGGGGGATGGGGGACTGCCCTGGGCAGGATGGCATCAATGCCTCGTGCTTAGCGAGCAAACAGTTCAGCCCGACTGGCATCCTCGCAATGAAGTGAGATCTGTTCTCCTGGGTCTGTTCCAAGGAGACTAGGATGAAAGCACGGTGCCCGGGATTTCACAGGTCACTGGAATCCGTCTCTGTCAGGCCCAGCTGAAAAGACATTCCCAGAGTCTGGGACTGAGCTGGTAACGCCCCACAATGAACCCCCAGGGCCTCACCATCCAGGCACTTGGCTGGTGTGTTCCCATGACCTCGGTGGTTTGTAGCCAGGGCAAAGGAAGGAGAAAAACAGAAGCGGCTCTAAGAGGGTTTCCAGGAGGAGGCATATTTGGCCTCCTGCGTAGAGGAACACACCCTCACGTTGGTGAAGATTTTCCACTGTTAATCTCCCAATGGAGAGATAGAATAATTGACCAGGATTCTCACTTCATGGAGGAGAAAAAAGACTTAGGAACAAAGAGCTATTTACCCTGCAGTTCTTAAGAGGCCAAGCAGAACTAAAAACCTGCCCATTTTGACCCTGAGTCTACTCTCCAAACACCATGCTCTGGCTTTGCCCTTATTCTCTCCATCCTAACACAGAAGGCCTCCCCTGCTCCTAAGATGACCCTGCTCCACTTTCTCAGCAGGAGGATTCCTCGTATCCACCTCCTCCAGGAAGTCTTCTCCGATTAGGCACGCCTGCTCCCCCCATCCACCCACTCATCCCCTGGCCGGACCAGGCCTCTTCCTTTGGGCTTTAACACAGAATTCACCACCCTGTGTTGTCCTTGTCTTCGATGTCATTTCCTCCCTCTATTCATTTATTCAAGAAAATTTACAGAGCGCCTAGAGGAAAGGAGACTGAGGCTGGGAAGTCCAATTGTACAAAGCCATACAGAAAGCTAGATCAGAAGTCATGTGACTGTATGTTCACTCAGTGAATTTAGAGAGTTGCCACATGACTCCCAAACACTCAGCTCTTTCTGACACCTGCCTTTTTATGGGGCCTCGTTTCTGCACAATATTTGGATTTCGGCCCATCCTCCTGGTCAGGACGGCAGGTGTAACTTAGTAACAGGAATTAGCCCAGTGGCCACCTGTCTACACAGGCACGTGGACCATGCCCACAGGACTTGACTGAACGCCCCGTAGAGCAGAGAGGGTATCATTTTCACTCTAGCACCTTCCGTCCTTGGTCCATGTATGGAGCCCCCGCATGAGCAGTGAAGCTGGGCTCCTTTAGAGAATCCAACCATCGAAGAGCGGCGTTTAACTCCCAGATCTGCCACCAGATAGAGAGTAACTCTTTGGAACCTCAGTTTCCTTTGCTGCAAGATGAGAATATCACTAGTTCATAGATTGGTATAGATGATGCATTAATGATGACACGCAACCCAGCTCCTCCTGGCATAAAGCAGGGCACTCAATAAATGGCACACATATCATTATCAATATCGTTAAATGTTACCATCTCTGCCCCTCAGCTTTTGTAGATAAGTTTCCTTTTAGAAGAGCTACCCCACAAACCAGGGATCTGGAGGAACACTGGGGTGAGAAGAGCTCGGGTTTGCTGCATGGATTGTAAGCAACCCAGCACGTTCTTGAGACCGTTAGTCCTTCTGCTGCTCAGTTTTCCCATCTGTAAAATGGAGATTGTCAGACCTGCCCTCCTCTCTCACAGAGGGCGGAGGAAGGATCCGATGCAGTGAGGCACATGAAAACGCTTTTTAAAAGTGTTCTTTAAAATTCACTTCGCAGAATACAAATATATGCTGTTACTGCCCCACTGAAAAACTCCGGATGGCTCCCTACTGATTCTGGGAGGAGATCCAAATTCCCGAGGCTACCATTCCCAGAACTTTGTGACTGGGGCTTTTTCTACTTCTCCAGCCTCTTTGAATGGCAGTTCCTGCCTACCTCCTCCTATTCCCACCCCCATATCCTCCATCTGTCGCGGGCGGGAACCTCCCTGACCTCTGCTCTCCCGATGAGCATCCATCACATCAGGCTACACTCCAATTACTTGCTCATGTGACCAGAGTCCCTGAGGGCTGGCGCTGTCTCGCTCAACGCTGTGTCCCCAACACCAGCACTCGGCCAGCCCAGACTTGCTAAATGTCTGCTGCAGGAAAGAAGGGGGTAGAGGGCTGTCTGAGGCAGGGGCTGTTTTCGTCCTGTCCTATGGTGGCTTCTCCCTGCAGTGCTTAGTCGCTTGTGGGAAACAGGCCGGGGCAGCAGCAAGGTCCTCTCTGGCCTGGGCCCACACGGAGGACCCATTCTTGAGGCTGGTGCTCAGGCAGCCCTGGGAGGCATGGAGGTCAGCCCCCTTCAGGACAGAGAAAAGCCAAAGCACTGGATCCTGGCGATGTGGCTGCAGTGGGGAGGGGTGGGAGGAGGAGGTCAGAGGAGAAGGAGAGGGGAGAGAAAGGGGGAGCAGAGGAGGACAGGGAACAGGCCTGCCTTCCCCTCTTTCTTTTAAAACTGGAGAGGGGGCTTCCCTGGTGGCGCAGTGGTTGGGAGTCCGCCTGTGGATGCAGGGGACACGGGTTCGTGCCCCGGTCCGGGAGAATGCCACATGCCACAGAGCGGCTGGGCCCGTGAGCCTTGGTCGCTGAGCCTGCGCGTCCGGAGCCTGTGCTTCGCATGGGGAGAGGCCACAACAGTGAGAGGCCCGCGTACCGCAAAAAAACAAAAACAAAAACAAAAACAAAAAAACTGGAGAGGTCAGGTGGTATACGGGTTGAAAGCGGACTCCAGGACCAGCCACTCACCACCTGAGCCACCACTTAACCGCTCCATGCCTCAGTTTCCTCATCTATAAGAAGGGATAATCAAACAAAAGTCTACACATGGCAAATGCTGGAGAGGGTGTGGAGAAAAGGGCACCCTCCTACACTGTTGATGGGAATGTAAGTTGGTGCAGCCACTATGGAGAACAGTATGGAAGTTCCTCAGAAAACTAAAAACAGAATTACCATATGATCCAGCAATCCCACTCCTGGGCATATATCCAGACAAAACTATAATTCAGAAGATACATGCACCCCCTATGTTCATAGCAGCACTCTTTGCAACAGCCAAGACATGGAAACAACCTAAATGTCCATCAACAGCGGAATGGATAAAGAAGATGTGGTACATGTATACAATGGAATACTACTCAACCATAAGAAAAGCATGAAATAATGCCACTTGCAGCAACATGGATGGATCTAAAGATTATCATACTAAGTGAAGTGAGTCAGAGAGACAAATACCATATGATATCACTTATATGTGGAATCTAAAATATGACACAAAAGAACCTATCTATGAAACAGAAACAGACTCAGGGACGTAGAGAACAGACTGGTGGTTGCTAAGGGGGAGGCGGATAAGAGAGGGATGGAGTGGGAGGTTTGGGTTAGCACATGTAAACTTTTATATATGGAATGGATAAACAACAAGGCCTACTGTATAGCACAGAGAACTATATTAAATATCCTATGATAAACCATAGTGGAAAAGAATATTTAAAAAATGTATATATATGTTCAACTGAATCACTTTGCTGTATAGCAGTAATTAACACAACATTGTAAATCAACTATACGTCAATTAAATTTTTTTTTTTTTTTTTGCGGTACGCGGGCCTCTCACCGTTGTGGCCTCTCCCGTTGCGGAGCACAGGCTCCGGACGCGCAGGCTCAGCGGCCATGGCTCACGGGCCCAGCCGCTCCGCGGCATGTGGGATCCTCCCGGACCGGGGCACGAACCCACGTCCCCTGCATCTGCAGGCGGACTCTCAACCACTGCGCCACCAGGGAAGCCCCCCCAGATTTTTTTAATTAAATAAAGCGCAGGACTCCACAGGGTGGCTGTGAAGATTAAAAGACTAGATAGTAACGAGAGCCTGGCACCTAGTGAGCGCACAGCAAGTGTCAGCTGCTATTCTTAAAAATCAGGCATCATTCAAACGTATTGATCCTTTCCACCCCACCACCGTCTTTATTATCTTTCTGTCCAAATATCATCAATTCAAAATTTTCAGCAAGTTTCCTTTTATGGGAAAACTCAACACAGAATTGAACTTTAAAAAAAAAATCATTTGCCACTCCCCTACACAAGAACTTTCTCAGCTCTTCATTTCCTACAGGAGAATTCCTCTCTTCCTTGTCTGGCCTCCAGTGTCCTCTGAGATCTGGTCCAATCAGCCTTTGCTCTGTGTCCTGCTGCTGCTCTGTGAATGCTCATCCCAGCCACACCGATCACTGGCACATGCCTTGCCCATGCCTTAGCTTCAAATCACCTGCCACAGCTCAGCCACCCAACCTCCCAAATTCTAAGCTCATCCTCATCTCATATGTCACTTCTGCAGCCAGGCTGGGAGAAGCAAGCATTCCTTCCATATGTGGATCTGGGGGTCACGGGCCATGAGATCCTAGGGCCTGGGAACAGGATTTACTTGTAAATAATAATAATAACAATAATAGTAGTAGTAATAACAATAATACATTTATAATAATAATGTTAATGGCCACTGTTGTATAACCATGTTTATGGACCAAAGACCATGCCAAGCATCTTCTCATAGCCTGGGAGGTAGCACAGTGTCGGCTTAATAGCCTGCATTTGGACCTAGACCACCTAGGTTCAGATCTAGCTCCCCACTTTCTGGCTGGATGACCAGAGCTGTGCCCCTGGGTGACAGTGCTGTGCCTCATTTTCCCAGCTGTAACACAGGGTTAGTAATTGTGTGCGTATATGGCTGCTGTGATGACTGAGTTAATACACATGAATGCTGAAAGCAGTGCTTGGCACAGAGAAGCTCTAGACTCATGACTGCTGTTATTAAAGGTTGTTATTTTTTTCCACCCAGCAGCTCTATAAGGAAAGCGTTTTGCGGAAGAGGGAGCCAAGGCTCACGGAGGTGAGAAACAATCTGGAATGGGGGGAAAGAGCCACACGGGATTCGGATTCGACCCGTTTGTTTAACCCTGAGGCCTGAGCTCACGTCTTCTCCGCATTGCCAGCATTGACTGGAGTTTTGCTGTCATGTTTCCACAGGATCAATTTGTGATCACTGGAACTTGCTGGAAACGCAGAATCAGACCCATACTTACTGCCTTGACTGCTTGTTGACAAGACCCCCAGGTGATCATGTGCACTCTGACCTCTGAGTGCCCAGCGGGAAACGCGTTCACTGTCCTGTAAGGCAATGGCTACCTTAGTTACTGCTGTGCTCGGGGCATGGGGAGCATCAGGCTGAACAAGAAACATTTGTTAGCTGACCTCAGGAAGAATATCATACCCTCCAATTAAGTTCCTGCCGTCCTCCTTCCAGGCATGGTCTCCTGCGCTTAGGACCAGACTCCTGAGCAGATGGAGATGTGGTTCCAAGTGGTGGCCAAGGCTCTGAACTGGGCCAAGGCCTGGGCTCTTAGGTGTCCAGTCATCCAGTCTGTCCATTCGACAAATATTTCTTGAGTCCAATCTTGATCTGGGCTCCGTGCAAGGTGTGAGGTTGTGAAGTTGTGAAGAAGACCAAGGAAGACTTTGGTCTCCCCCAGTATGGCAGATGGGATAACTTCCTGCTGGATAAAGCACTGAAGGCATCTTCTACATGAAGGGTTGAACTCACAAGCCCGGAAATCTGCCTGATAGATGCTGCCCTGGGAAGGTTGTGCTGTTCTCTGTAAATTAGGGGAATGGGATTTAACACTTATGCAGAGACAGTCATGACCCTGGAACTGAGACCAGCACATAAGCTAGGACCCTTGAAGGAATGGTCCCTCAGCAAAAGAATAGATCAGATGGAGAAATTCTACCTTTAGCACAAAAGATCACAGGAATGCTTGTCTTTCTCAGCCAGAGCTCTAGGTGAGGAAAAAATATCTCCCTTGAGAACATGTGACCACAGGCCTGTATCTCATGGGCATGTGGGGCTGAACTCATACCAGCCAAATGGCCCATAAATCTCCAGTGAGTAAATAAACAGGAAAAGGTTTTCTGAGCCAGTGAAACTCTGGTTATTATTCTCCTAATATTCCTAACACCCACAGGCCAGTGATATTCCAGAAATTCCTGGGCCAGTAATGCCTCTGATATCGTTGAGCCTATAATACTGTTATGGCTGAAGCTGAGACACACAGGACTCACACCAGTAAAGCCCCCCAGACCAAGATTACAGAACACCCAAGAAAGCAAGTTTTTCATGAATGGAGACCTAAGACATAATCAGCAGAGTTAAGTTCCCCAAGAACATCAAATAGTAGAACTATTGGATAGAGACCATAAAGTAGATCCTAAAAATAACGTCTAACTTTTATATAGCACTTATTATGGGTCAGGTACTGCTCTAAGAGTTTTTTTTAATATATTGACTCATTTAACCGCAAAATAATTTTAGGTAGTTAGGTGTTATTGTAACTTCCACTTTAAAGATGATAACACTGACGTACAGAAAGATCACAGGGTCTAAATTTGAACCCCAGTAGTCTGAATACAGAGACTTCCTGCTGCAGAAAAATACGGCAACCTTGAAGATTCATCTGAGGAAATTAACTAGAATGTTACTTAGAGAGATAGACTTAGAAAACATGAAAGAGAGGTTATGAGCTGAGGAAAAATAAGGTAGTCCAACAATACTAATATGAGTTCCAGAAGGAAAGAAAGGAAAAAGGAAGGAGGGTAATAGTCAAATATATAATGACAGAATTTTACAGAAATACTGAAAAATATAAATTCTCAGATTCAAAAATTATGTTCCAAGTGGGATAAATAAAAATAAATATGTCTTACAGCAGAACTTTATAATCCCAAGAGAAAGAGAAGATCCTAAAAGCAACCAGAGAGAAAGTGACAGATTACCTAAAAATATACAGCAATTACACCAATAGCAGGTGTTTTGACAGAAGACAATGGAATAACATCGTCATATTACCAAGAAGAAATAACTGAGGTTCTAGAATTCTATATCCAACTAAATGATCACTCAGTAGTGAAAACAAAATAAAGACATTTTCAGGCAAAAACTGAGAAGGCTAACTGCTAAGGTGCCTTGCTGATAAAATGCTAGCAATCAACAGGCTCCTGGGAGAACTAAACTGAACCTAAAAGGAAAACATAAAATACAAGAGGGAATGGTAGGCAAAGAAATTGGTAAATCTAAACAAGTAATGACTATATAAACTAATAATGACTAATTTGAGATGTATAAAAACAGAGTGGAAATATATTACTGGACAATATGAAAGATGCAAAAAGATATATCATAATTAAAGTCTTCTAAGATCCTGTGTACAGTTGGAAGATAGAGATATTAATCCAAGGACGCACATTGAAACATTAAAGAGTAGTCACTAAAAGAGTAGAAATATAATGTATACCTGGGGTAAAATGTGAAATAAAGAAAACAATCAGTTTTACAGAAAGCAAGAAAGGAGAAAAATAAGAATCATAGCAAAGACAGGGTAAATAATAGGCACAAAACAAGATGATGGAAATCAAATGTATATATCAGTTATTATAATAATTATAAATGGACTAAACTCTCCATTAGAGATCAGGGATCATCTATTGGATTTCTAAAATGAAGCTACATGCTGTTACCAGAGACACACCTAAAATATATGGACAGAGAAAGACTGACTTTTAAAAGAATAGGAAAAGTTGTACCAAGCAAATACTAACCACGAAATTCCTATCAATATAGCTATTTAACATTAAACAAAATAGACCTGAAAACACAAAATGTTATTAAGGATAAGGAGGGTCACTACCTAACTATAAAACAAAGATTGATAGCATGCTAGAAAAATATTAGACTTAAATGCATTGAATAATATAACCTCAAAATACGCAAAGCAAAACTTAAGAAAATTAGAAAGAGAAATTGCTAAATCTACACAATAGTTGGATGTTTAAACACATCTTCCTCAGACCTTGACAGATCAAGCATACAAAAGCACCAGTCAGGACAAATCACATTTGAAGAACACAGTTAACCAGCTTGATACAATGATATATATAGGAGTCTGAAAGTAATAACCCAATACATTTCATTTTCAAACACACGTGGAACATTTCCAAGAAGTAATCATAATCTTGGAAATAGAGCAAGTCCCCACAAGTAAAAAAGATATTAGGGGGGTTTTGTAATCCATTTACTGGGTCCCCTAAGCAAGCCATTTTTCTCCCTGGGCTTCAGTTTCCTCAGATGAGATACTTGAACCAATTCATCCCCAAGTCTCAGATAACTGCTTTATTTTTTAAGCTTAATTTAGATTATCCCCAGTTTCACTACTGCTAAATATCACACGGATCAAGACAAATTCTTCTTTCTCACTGTAAAAACCTGTCAAATCCCTTTCACAATATAATGTCAGTTTTCTTCTCTTTCTTATCATTTAAGACAAATGACGCCTCTTTCGGCTTGGCTTCACCTTAATCTTCCCAAGTTGGCTGTTGAGACAGACGGCCCATTCATGTTTATCTGCTTCATTGATTCATGAAAGAAATAGACCAAATCAGTCATCACGCAGCCCCTCAGTCATCGTCCACAGCCAGGCAGCATCCTCACACCATCCTGTCTCCACTGTTCTCTCCCCTCCAATCTTTTCTCCACACTGGGTCCAAAATGGTCTCCCCAAACACACAAAGTCATCCCCCTGCTGGAAGCTCCCCTATGGCTGCAAGGGAGCCACAAGCTCAAATACCTACAGCAGCCCAGCAGCATGCTCAATGGGTCCTTTCCCTGGCAAAGCCTGAATGGGGATCCTTTTCTTCTGAGCGTCCAGACTATGGAAAACTCTGCTCTATTGTTCAAAGGCTTTCTTATTGGTTTATCTACTCCCCACCCTGCACAGCTTTAGAATCTGGCAAATGTCTGGAGGAGAAAACGAACCGGGTATTTGACTCCCCTACCCCCATCTCTAATTCTGTCTATCTGGCCCCATGAGTGGGCATCTCTCTGTACCTAGCAGCAGCATCCTCTGTACCAGGCCTGGGCTCATGGCCTTGCCCCCAGGTAGCAAAAGACCCCAGAGAAAAAGCAGCAGCTGGCCCTCCACGGCTCTCCCCTCTCCAGAACCTGGCTCCCTCTAGTTCTCACTGTTTCAGTGGCTCCCTGAGGATTTAAACGGATAACTTTTATATTTTATATAAAACAGACTTTCTCATTGTTCTTGGCAGGAGTGGTTGTCTGCTAACAACTCCATCCTATCCAGGACTGCAGCTCATTTTTTAACCCCGAACTTGCTGGCTTCAGAAGTCCAGAGGCAGGAGCAATGAGCTTGTGGAAGAAGTGCTGTGTCCAAAGTACCCTGAACTATGTGTCCAGGACATCGGAAAGTGACCTCACCAAGAGCTCCTGCAAGGCAGATTGTGGCTAGGTCATTCTATTCCCCCTGTCAATTCAGGCCCCTCAAAAACCATGCACCTCTCTCTTCCTTAGTGCCTAGGGAGAACTACACACCTCTGCTGATACTAACATGTTTCTCATCAACAAAATCAACATGACTTTGCCATCTGACCCCTCAAAAGAAATCTTACCTCTCATCTGTAACTCAGTTGGCTATTCTGCATTTTATTCAAATCCTGCATTTCTCAGTGACAGAAAAAGCCCTAGTGCCCTCCTCCCAGCTCCTAGTCTGCAGCCTGGATCCCAACATCTCAGTCATTTTAAGGGGTCTGCAGACGTGGCTGGAATGTTCCTAGTATAGTGAAGTCCTTGAAGCTAATTTTCCTGTGTGGATAATGGCTATGGAAGCCAATGCACCTGGCCTCAAAAATGTTAGCTGCTTCTGTGGAGGACTGTTTGCAAAGCTGGTCAAAAGAATCCCTCCCTCCTCTGTGTGCATATGCATTTGTAATGTGATTCCCCTGCCTTGTCACATGGTTGGAGCAATAGAGAGGGGCAGAAGTGACCGTTGTGGGTTTTCTGAGCCTGGGCCTCTGAAGCTCTTAAAGCACCTGCTCTCTCTCTTTTGGAACGCTGCCTTGGGACCACCAGGTGCAGAAGCTTGAGCTAGTCTCCTGGAGGATGAGAAGCCTCATGGAGCAGAGATGAGCATCCTACCTGAACAGAACAGCTGACTGCTGGCTGGAGCCAACCACCAGGTTTGAGGCCATCTTAGACTACCCAACCCCAATCAAACTGTCGGATGAGCATGGCCACATGAATGACCCAGGTGAGATAAGCAAAAAAACTACCTGTCAAGCCAATCCAAACTCCTCACCAATATAGGTGAACACATGAAACAGTAATGGTTTTAATCAGTAAGCTTTGGGAGTGGTTTATTACTCAACAGTATCTAACTAATGAGCCTTCCTTCTGCCAATTATATAAAGTGTTCTGATGACGATGATGATTTATGTTAACTGGGTGCTTCCTCTGTGCCGGGCTCTAAGTGTTTTACAAGTTTAAAGCTCTTATGTTCTTACAACAATGCTATGAGTTAAGGACTCTCATTGCTAATGAGGAGACTGAGGCCCCAAGAGATGAGGCAATTTGCATAAGGCTGCAGAGCAAGCAGGTAGTGGAGTAGGAACCGGAACTCTGGTACGCTGGCCCCAATTCCTACATCCTTTGCCACTGCCCACACCACTTCTCTCTCATCTTGAAATTCTCAACCCCCCCGCCCGGCAACCCCCCATTCCCTCCCCACCTCCTGGTAACTTCCCTCTGGGGCCTGTATAGAATGACACGGAAGGAAGAACTCACATTTGTCTACTGAGTATTCATTTACACAATAACACGCACCACACCTGCTGGGTGCCCAATACTCTTCTAGAAATTAAGGATACCAGTTTCTAGAACACAGTAGACCAGAACTCTGCTCTTAAAGTCTAAACACGTGCCTAGCACATACAACCACTCTTAGCACATTCCCTCATGGGATCCTCACAGCAGCATCATGAGATAGACAGCACCATCCCCCTCTTACAGATGAGGCTGAGGGGAATAAGGACACACTCAAGGTCACCTAGGGCTTGGGACCCAGGGTGTCCTGACCCCAGACCTAGGCTTTCCCCAATTCACCATGAGACCTTCTTCCACCCACAGCTCCTTGAGGATGGATGTCCTCCAAGTCTTCTCCAAACTAAAGACCCCATTTCCCTTCTTTGTCCTTCTTATGTTTTGGTTTCAATCCCAAGAACCTCCTGTTCACCAATGTTTATTTTTAAGACTTGCTTTCAGCTCAATTGTGTGCACATTTATGGAGTGCTGGGCATCTGCCAGGCACTGGGTAAGGGGATGGTGCTCAGGGGGAACCCCAGTCCAGCTGCTTAAGAAAACTGCAGAAGAGGTGGCTGCTGGCTTGAAATAATATGGGGTGGAGCGTGGGTTACATATGGACTGAAAAGGTCTCCCTTTCCACACACCCCACCCCAGGAAGCAGCAACAACCAATGCCAGCCAAATCAATAATAGCATCTATTGCACCAATCTGGTTTGCTCAGAGCTAAGATCGGGCACGGGGCGGTCCGAGAACAGGCCAGGGGCTTGAGGGTCCCATTGGACCCAAAGCAGCTGGAATCTCGCCTGTGCCAATCGCTGTACGACTTGGACAGTGACTTGTCTGCTCCAAGTCTCAGTTTCAACATCTGCAAAATGGGAGACAATACCGATTTCTTGGCATCACTACACAAATTAAATGCAGCAACATGTGTGAAAAGGCCTTGAAAGATGCCCAGCATAAATTTAGTAGCATGTGGGGCTTAAATAATTTCACCCCAAATAATAATACTATCCAATATCTGGTGAGGACTTGTATGCCAATCCCTGTTTTAAGCACTTTACATATTTGGTTCAGTTCCTCCTACAAATATATGACAGGTGCTATGCTTACTGCTTTTCATTTGAGGCAATGGAGGCACAGAGGGATTAAGTCAATTTACCCACAGCTAGTAAGTGGTCTGAGAGGCTAGCTCCAGAATCCACAATCTTAGCCAACACACTCTCCTGCCCCAATAAAATAATATGAAGACGGTGCAAGGTTGAAAGGGAGATACTAGTAAATATCATACACGATATGAGCTCAAGTTGAAAAAAGTCTGGCTGCATCCGATGAACGTCAAAATGTTGAAAGTGAACATCTCCTAATGGTGGGATTCCATGTGTTTTTGTTTCTTTATTTTTTGTATTTTCCAAACTTACTGAAATAAACATATATCAATGTTTAGAAGCAGGGAAAAAATCGTTATTTAAAATGTTTCTTAGTAGCTACTATGCCAGGCTTGGTTAGGCACTGGGCATATTTTTAAGGATATTATATTATCCTGGGTTTTCAGGCACTATCTGGAAAGTTTCTAGCCTGACACAGAATACATACTCAATACATGTTTAACCTCTTTCCTCTCAGGAGCAACAGCTATTTCTAGTGTCCCACAAAGCACCCATAGCATGCTTCTTCCTAAAGTGTTCCCTAAAACTGTTATGAAGGCAACAGAACCAAACAATAGCTTAATGATTTTGTTTCTTTACATTCACTCTGAAGATAAGCCCCCAAGTTTTCCCAGTTCATATTTTGGATCTCTGAACTTAATTTTTGGATTTTACTGTGGGGGCACCTCTGGGTTGATGTCCAGGCACCAGCAGGTGGAATCTGGGGTAATATGGAGGTATATGTGGTGTTCTTTCCATTCCACGGGAAGCAGGGAGGTTGGAGTAAAGCCACCCTCTGCCCTTCACCCCAGCTCTGTGACCTTGAGCAGATGCATAAAAACTTCAGTTTCCTGATCTGTAAAATGCTATCCTCTTCTTTATCCCTGGTATGGTTGTCAGGAGACTCAAACAAGAGCACACACAAGGAAATACTTTGAAAACTTTAAAGTTCCATCCAGAAACAAGAGGTGGGAAATACCTAGAGGAAGCCGTGCAGCCTCTAAGCCACTTGCTATGGTCTGAACATTTGTGTCCCCCCAAATTTCATATGTTGAAATCCTAATGCTCAATGTGACAGTATTAGGAGGTAGGGCCTTTGAGAAGTGCTTAGGTCATGAGGATGGAGTCCCCATGAATGGGATTAGTGGCCTCGTAAAAGGACACCACAGAGCTCCCTTCTGCCATGTGAGGACACAACAAGGAGTCAGCTGTCTGTAACCCAGAAGAAGATGCCCCGCCTTTCAGAACCCAACCATGCTGGCACCCTGAACTCAGACTTCCAGAACTGTGAGAAGTAAATTTATGCTGTTTATAAGACCCCAGTTTGTGGGATTTTATTTCAGCCACCTGGATGGACTGAGACAACACCGAGCACACAGTGGGTGGAAAACAGACAGGAAATTGAGAACCTGACAATAATCCCTGGCAACTCAGGAAATTACATTTCATTCAAGTTCACTTCCCTATATAATATTACACTATCAGAAGTTTATTTCTCAGACTGTGAATTTTTTTTTTAATTTTTAGTGGAGTATAGTTGCTTTACAATATTGTGTTAGTTTATACCGTACAGCAAAGTGAATCAGCTATATGTATACATATATCACCTCTTTTTTGGATTTCCTTCTCATTTAGGTCACCAAAGAGCATTGAGTAGAGTTCCCTCTACTATACAGAAGGTCCTCATTAGTTATCTATGTTATACATAGTATCAATAGTCTGTATATGTCAATCCCAATCTCCCAATTCATCCCACCCCCCCTTCCCCCTTGGTATTCATACGTTTGTTCTCTACATCTGTGTCTCTATTTCTGCTTTGTAAGTAAGATCGTCTGTACCAATTTTTAGAGGCAGAAAAAGCTTTCGACAAAATTCAACACCATTTTATGATAAAATACTCTCCAGAAGGTAGGTATTGAGGGAATATACCTCAACATAATAAAGGCCATATACGACAAACGCACAACAAACATCATTCTCAATGGTGAAAACCTGAAAGCATTTCCTTTAAGATGAGGAACAAGACAAGGTTGCCCACTGTCACCACTATTATTCAACATAGTTTTGGAAGTCCTAGACATGGCAATCAGAGAAGAAAAAGAAATAAAAGGAATACAAGTTGGAAAAGAAGAAGTAAAACTATCACTGTTTGCTGATGACATGATACTCTACATAAAAAATCCTAAAGATGCCACCAGAAAACTACTAGAGCTCATCAGTGAATTTAGTAAAGTTGCAGGATACAAAATTAATGCACAGAAATCTCTTGCATTCCTATGCACTAACGGCGAAAGATCAGAAAGAGAAATTAAGGGAACACTCCCATTTACCACTGCAACAAAAAGAATAAAATACCTAGGAATAAACCTACCTAAGGAGGCAAAAGACCTGTACGTAGAAAACTAGAAGATACCAATGCAAGAAAGCAAGGCAACACAAAGAGATGGTGAGATATACCATGTTCTTGGATTGGAAGAATCAACATTGTGAAAATGACTATACTACCCAAAGCAATCTACAGATTCAATGCAATCCCTATCAAATTACCAACGGCATTTTTCACAGAACTAGAACAAAAAATTTTACAATTTGTATGGAAACACAAAAGACCTCGAACAGCCAAAGCCATCTTGAGAAACAAAAATGGAGGTGGAGGAATCAGGCTTCCCGTGAGTTCTTTTTGAAAGTGAAGGTATTTAGATATTTAGATGTTATGTAGACCCTATAGTGGTCTAAATATGAAAGTGGATTCTCAGGAGGACACGGTTAGACAGTGGGTCAGAGACACCGCCCCCCCCCCCAACGCACCCGACAGCCCCGGGGAGGGTGAGAACAGCTGTCTCTTCCGGAGGCCTCTGCAAGCAGCTCTTTGAACTCCATATCTCTCCTGCCAGCATCTCTGACAGACTGTGTCTTGGCCAATGGGACACAGCCCTGGACAGGAAGGCACAAGACCCACACCCTGGTCACCGCACGTCACTGGTTCTTAGGTCCCTCCCCTGCCTCCTGGACGGTCACAGGGCACAGCCTCCAAGTTCCCTTCAGCTCTGAGACTGGGTTCTCAGCCTGTCCTGGGCTCTCCCTGGGGAGCTCCTCCCTGACCCCCAGTGGGGTCGGACCCCCCTGCTGCCCCCCACGGCCCACTGAAGGGGGATAGTCTGTTTACAGGGCCGTCTCTCTCTCCCCCAGGAGTTCTTTCTCCTCTTCTCTGCTCCCCGGCACCTCAGAGATGCTAGGTGAACCTCTGTGGAAGGAAGGAGTGACTGAACAAAGGGGTGGAGTGGAAGACAGAGCAGCAAGACAGAAAGAATGACCCGGAGCAGCCCCACACAGCCTCCGCTCAGACCCGTGAGCAGAGCTCATATCCTGGAGAACCTTCTGGAGCCTCCGCCCTCCCAGGCTGTGCTGGGCTGGAGGAGAGAGATGAGAAGGCAGGTCTGTCTTTGAGGAGCACAGAGCTTGGCAGGGAAACAGGCAAGTGACAAGACAGCAAAGAGCAAGGCATCTGGGACAGGGCTGCTGGGTGCAGTGGGAAATGGGAGTCTGGGAAGCCCAGGGGCAGGGGCTCCAGGGTCTGGGAAGACTTCTGGGGACTGGGAGGTAAGAAAGGGGAGGGCTAACACTTTCTAAGCACTGAATATAGGCCAGGCACCCTGCCCTGATTCACTCATGCCTCATAAAAATCTGTCTTACAGGGAGGGAAACTGAAGTACAGCCCCTAGAGGACACCTGTCCAAGGCCCCGTAGTTGGTAAGAGGTGTGGCTGGAATTCACACTGAGAGAGGCCGGGGCCTGGGCCCCTTTGCTGCAGTGCTTGCACCTGGACAAACATCTCTTCAAGCAACAGAATACAAAGAAACTATCAGGGACTAAAAATAACCGCACACGTGGACAGTTGGGGCAAATTATGAACAAAGCACCAGAAAGCCAAAACCCAACTGCCAGTTCCAAGGTGTCGAGAGCGAAAGCAGGGTCCCGCGCAGGATCCCTGCACACAGCACCACGCAGGTGGAGGCAGGGGGCAGACCCCCTAAGCCACCCCTCAGGCCAGACCCACCAGTCCACCCCCAGCCTCACCCCATTTAAGGAACCAGCTCATCCCCCTTCAGGGAGTGAGCAAGGGAACCTGTTACTTGTTTTCGTCCCTCCTGCTACAGCCCGAGCCCCAGTAATTGCCTGAATTTCTCATCTGGCCTCCTATCAATTTCTATTGATTAAAGAGTCCAAGAACCCAGGTCCGTAACAGCACCAGGCACGTCTGGCCCCATGGCGTGTCCTCGGATTTATAGAATAAATCTTGATAAAAGACTCCATCACTTGATCTGCACAGGGAGGTGCTCTGGGATGAGAATTCTAAAGCCCTTCCGGTGAAGCAGAGGATCTGGCCGGGTCCTCAGAGCCCCAGCTCCCACTGCATTAGGGGAGCCAAGGCAGAGAGCGGAGGGTCTCCCTTAGTAAGCAGCATTCTGATTAGACAGCCCGGCAACAGCATGACATCTTAATCAATCCTCCTTGAGGGGCTGTTCCCGACTCAGCCTGGCGCACAGATTTCCCAGGGGCTGAGCGGCTGCTGCTTCCAGGTCCCCCTAAGGCCAGACCTCGGGGACTCACTTCATTTTCCTCCATGTCATCTTCCCCAGCACCGATTAGCCTGCTGGAGCTCCAGGGGAGGGAAAGCCCTACACTGTATTCCCGGCCGTGCTTCACGATCATGAGCTCCGAGCATCTGTGCGTCAGTGATTCACTGGGGCAGGACTGGGGGTACTTCGGAGCTGCCACCCTAGGAGACACAGCTCGGACTTGCCTGGCCTCCTGACTCCTTAAGAAGCCTCTTTCTCTCCATCTCAGCGGCTTCTATTCATCATTTGAGGGAGACTTGAATTTTTCTTGAGTGTCCGCCATGTGCTGGGCCCTGAGCTAGGCTCTGATTGACAGTGGCCAGCTGAGTTTCCTCTCTGTTTTCATACACCCTGCTGTCCTCCGGGCCACGAGCTCTGTCCGTTTTCTGGGCCCCAAGAAGCCCGACCCCTAAGGACAACCCCAGGAAGCTGACCCCAAGGCTGACCTCTCGTTTGATCTCTGGCTTCCAGTTTGGTTCGGCCAATGAGAGGCACGAGGAGGAGTCTGGAGGGAGGCGGGATAGAAGGTTCTAGAATTTGTTCTCCACCCCATTGGGAGCAGGTCTGCAGTGGCTGAGCGTCTCTACCACGGCCCAGCTCTCGGCAGCCTCGGGGGGTAGCAGCGCCCTCTCCTGGCCCTGCAGCCCGGGGCGGGCACCTGCTTCCCTTCTGGCCATCCTCTGTCCCCTCCTCACCCTGCCCGCCCCCCCAATAGCAAGTACACCCTCTTCAGTCACCCTTTTTTGGGGGTGTCTCCTCTCTCCTGCCAGGACCTGGTTTGTGGGATGAGGAAGCAGCTCTATCCAACCTCCAGACATGAACCTTGAGGACAGTACGCTGAGTGAAATAAGTCAGTCACAGCAGAACAGACGTTGTACATTGCCGTTTCAATGAGGTACTTGGAGACAGAAAGTAGAATGGTGGTCGCCAGGGGCTGGGCGGGGTGTTTAATGGGGACAGAGTTTCAGTTTGGGAAGATGAAGAAGTTCTGGAGATGATGGTGGTGATGGCTGCATAACAAGGTGAACATACATGTTGGTTAAAAAGGTACATTTTATGATATGTATAGCTGGCCACCAAGAAAGGCACACCAGTCAATCACGGTGTGAAGACCTTATTCAGATCCTGATTCAAACAGACTGCAAAAAAAGTTAACTCTAAATTTATAAGATAATGAGAAACTGGAACACGGATTGGATATTTGATGAAATTAAGGAATTGCTTGAGGTATGGTGATGGTATGATGGCTTCAAAAACTATGTACGAATTAAGCAATGAGTTGTCTAGTTTTACTTGAAAATAGTATGTGTGGGGGGAAGGGTGTTGTACAGAGGAAACAAGATTGTCCTCGAAATGGTAATTTTTGAAGCTGAGTGACATCTACATGGGGGCTTCAGAATAATACAAAAGTATTATTCTGTCTACTTTTGTAACTGTTTGAATTCGTTCACAGTAAAATGTTTTCCAAAACGAGGTTAAATCTCAGTCCTGTCTTTTACTAGCTGGGTCCTCTTGGGCACGCTACTTCACCTCTCTCCTGCATTCCTTCTTCAAGAAGTTTTCTCCTCAAAGCATCACCTGCTCTGAGCAGCCTGGGAGGATGGTATGTATAAGAGCACCCTCCTCATCTCCTACCCCCTTCTCCCCCTCTTCTTCCACTTCATCAATCATGACTTGAAATTACACCACGTATGAGTCTGGGTATAGCCTTCCTCTCCCCTCTGACTTGTTCATAGCTGCATCTCCTACATCAAGGAGCGTGCCCGGCACATAAGAGATGATCAGTAAGGATTGCTCGAATGAGTGAATGCATGAATCATCTATAGAATTAAGGAGGTAACAACTGCCCCGCCAGGTCAGTATGAGCATGAGTGAGATGAAGCTTTCAGCCCAAGACCCAGAGGAGAATAGATGCTCACTGATCACTACATATTTCCCTTTTCTTCTCTCCATCTTAAAAGCAACACCTGCCTTTCTTGCACTTTATCTTCCTGAACCCACAACTCCTGGGTGAATGATTCTCTGTGTGTGTGTGTGTGATAAAAAAACACATAAAATTTACCATCTTAACCATTTATAGACTTGTATACTGTTGTACAACAGCTCTCTCGAACTTCTTCAACTTGCAAAACTGAAACTTCCATCCAATGAACAACCATCCCCTCTCCCCGCCAACCACCATTCTACTCCCTGTCTCTAGGAATTTGTCTCCTCTACTTACCCCATATAAGTAGTACATAAATCACACAGTATTTGTGCTTTTGTGACTGCCTTATTTCGCTTAACACAATGTCCTCAAGATTCATTCACATTAGAGCATGTGTCAGAATGTCCTTCCTTTTGAGGCTGAATCATATCCCGTCGTAGGGATAGACGGCTCTTCCTTTTCCATTCATCCGTTGATGGACACCTGGGCTGCTTCCACATCTTGGCTACTGAGAATAATGCTGCAGTGAATATGGGAGTGAAGAGCTCTCTTTGAGATGGTGATCTCAGTTCTCTTGGACGTACACCCAGAGATGGGATGGCTGGATCATGTGATGGTTCTATTTTCAACTTTTTGAGGAAACTGGCTGTCTTTTGGCTACAACCAGAGAGCCCCTCTAGAGTTCTGGTTCTTTGGGACTATGACATGGACAAAACATTTGATCCTACAGTGCGACAGTGTGGGGAGGCCACTCGCAACCCCCCCAGTGAGAAATGTGATGCTAGAGGAGGTTTATGATTGAACAAGCTCAGAAGAAAGGTGGGGGATGACTTAGTAAGAAACGAAATTAATCCTATTGAACGGCGTGGTAAAAGCCTTAGGGTTTAAATGAGAGCAGTCTACACCTTGGATGAGAGCAGACGCAGGGGCCCCTCTTCACCTGAAAGGGTCAGGCTCCTAAAAGTGGCCCAGGTGAGAAGATCGGTGGTGGAAGAATTTGAGGCTTCACAGGAGAAAAAAGGTTGGGAGTGAACCTATGAAGATCCATATACAGAGTTCTCAGAGAATGAAGAGAATGGTGAGGAAATATGATACACAGAAAACACTGATGAAACATCGGGGGGAAGGATAGAGAGCATTTTATCCCCTTGTTCAACAGAAACTTTTCAGGTTCTTTCTTCCTTAAATTTTCATCAAGATGCCAATGAATTTGCTCTGTTTTGCTAACAGCAGGAATGGTGAGGCCATGCCTGGTGTATTCGATTTTGAATCCAAATGCTCAATGCCTTCCTGGTTTTATAACTGAAGAGTTGATGCTAGTCGAGGCCGAGACCATAGAGGCCAATCTCATGATCATCGTCCACTTGCTTTTTATAACAGTACACTAATTTCGGTTGGGGTTGCCATGTGTCCAACTAACAGACTATATTCCCAGTTTCCTTTGCAGCTAAGTATGGCCATATGATTAGGTTCTAGACTTTGGAAAATATCAATGGAAAATGCCTAAAGGGTTCCTTAGGGAGTCAGCTCTCCCACCACTCCACTACCAACAATGACATTTTCTGTTTCCTGGAACTTGGACTTGATGGCTGACACTTCTGCAGCCATCTTGTATCATGAGGTGACTTTGAGAATGGAAGTTTTGAGCTGATATCTTACAGAATAAAGAAGGAGCATGATGCCCATGGCTCCCCCATGAGACCCATGGATGCTCAGCCCTGAGGTACATAAAGAAACTTCTATTTCATTTAAGCCATTATTATTTGGGACTTCATTAGATGCAGCCAAATCCATTTTTAATTGAAACAGCCTCCCCTGCATGTTAGGACCCATCTGGTCTCAGGGTCACAGGGGGACTTGGAAGCTTGAAGTGGAAAAAAATCTGAATTGCTTTTTTATCAACTACCCTGATTTTTTTCTCCCCCCGTCCTCCCAGTACTCAGTGCTTACAGTTCAGGCTCTGCCCCTGAAAACTTCCTGTCAAATCAAGCCGTCAGCCGTTCTTATACTCATCCAGCCCATCCTTCCTCTCAGGGGCAGGAAGGGGGGCTGTCTCTGGCCTCCAGAAGCTTCCATTAATGAATGATATCATTTCCATCCCCTTATTCCTGCTGCTGGTCCCTCAGACTCCCTCTTTTTGAAAACCTCTGATCACTCATTTTCTCATTATTCCCAAGAGGAGTGACTTGTTGTTTGGGTTGAATAAGACTCAGATTAACATGGCTGACAAAAAAAAAAAAAAAAAAAAAGACTGCACGTGCTAAGGGATCATTGTTGGAGAAGGAATTATGATACGTTCTCTCCATGTTGTATCAATGCAGACATACAGTTTACATGACACAGGCCCATACCCCATGGAAAACGTTCCCCTGCATTCAATGCATAGAAAGAGTACCAGACAGTGTGGGAATCAGAAGTCCCAGGCCCCATGCTCAGCTCTATCTCTGACTTCCTGTGTGACAAAGGGAGCCACTCTCCCCTTCTCTGAGCCTTGATACCCTCATCTATAAAGCAAGGGCACTCTAAGGCATTAGTTCATTTTATCCCTCTGCCCCCAGATCTGCCAACTGAAATTTCCCCTGTGCTAGTGAGTATCTTCTTCACAAAATACAAATGTCCCTAGAAACTCTCAGTCATTCATCACATAGTATGAAATAGTTAAACAAGATGACTTTCCTAATAACAGGACGGTAAAGCCACCTGTACTGACTGCATTGGAATGATTGTTCTGATGGAGGGCGGAGGGTTATGGTTATGAAGCAAGGGAAACTGTGGAATGAGAAACTGAGACTCAAAGAGAATATGTCTCTGTAGGTCCCATCGCTAGCTAGTGACAGATCCGGTACTGGTATTCCAGTCTGTGTCATTCCAAGTTGCTGTCCACTACCCTGCAAACCAACACTTGGAGAACCTCTTCATGATACAAGAAATACAAATATAAAGCTGAGAAAAGATGTCACCTTATCTATAAGGTGACATTTATGGTCCTAATATTTACAATAGCCAGGACATGGAAGCCACTTAAATGTCCATCAACAGAGGAATGGATAAAGAAGATGTGGTACATATATACAATGGAATATTACTCAGCCATAAAAAGGAATGAAATTGGGTCATCTGTAGAGACCTGGATGGACCTAGCGAGTGTCATACAGAGTGAAGTAACTCAGAAAGAGAAAAGCAAATATCGTATAATAACGCATATATGTGGAATCTAGAAAAATGGTATAGATGATCTTATTTGCAAAGCAGAAATAGAGACACAGATGTAGAGAACAAACGTACGGATACCAAGGGGGAAAGGGGTGGGGTGGGAGGAGTTGGGAGACTGGGATTGACACATATACACTATTGATACTATGTATAAAATAGACAACTGAGTATACTGTATAGCACGGGGAACTCTACCTCATGCGCAGTGGTGACCTAAATGGGAGGGAGTCCAAAAGGGAGGGGATGTCTGTATGTGTACGGAGGATTCATTTTGTTGCAGTGGAGGCTAACACAACATTGTAAAGCAACCATACTCCAATAAAAAGTAAAAGGAAAATTCATGGCCCTAATTATAATGGCACAGATAAAGCATCTGTATCAAATGGAGTAAGACAGACAGTGCATAATAAATACCAGTCCTTCCAAGGGAAAAATTCCAAGGATGAGGAGTGAGTCTGAAATCTCCCTTCCCTCCCACCCTCCCACCTCCACCTCCTTCTCAATCCCTGCCTGTGACGCCTCCACTCTCTGACCCACCTTCATTGCATCCCAGACCCCTAGCAATGCCTGGGCCCTTTGCTCCTTCAGCAGCTGACGGCAAAACTCTCGGTGCAGGAGGAATGGGGTGGGGAGGGGAGCTGGGTTAGAATTCAGCTCTCCCTTCTGCTGAATCACTTCCTTCCTGTCCCCCAAAGCAAACATGAAAAGGATAGTAGTATTTTCTCATCCAGCAGGATCTGTACTAGAGACAACCAGATACAGTAAAATGGGTGCTTGGAGCACCATTAAAAGAAAGTTGAGCAACTAACCTATGCATTCATTCAACAAACATTTATTGAGCCCCTAGTGGAAACCAGGCACAGTTCTAGGCACTGGGGATGGGGCTGAAAAAAGAAAGTGTTGGGGGCGATAAGAAGTGGTCAGATCTTGGATATATTCTAACGGTAGAGCTGAGGATTTGCTGACCTGGGGATGGACACACACACACACACACACACACACACACACACACACACAGGGCAAGAGAAGGAGGAGGAAGAAGAGAAGAAAGAGAGCATAGAAGTTAAGCTCACTTTGCAGCTTTCTTGGCTCTACTGAATTCCTGCAGGAAGCAGCAAAATCACACCTCAGAATACTGAAAAGGCTGGCAACGGGCCCGGGACACCTCTGAGTGTGGAAAGGCAGAGCGGGACTAAACACAGGAGGACTGAAATCTGTACAGAAAGCAGCTGGGTGCTGGGGTCACTGCCCCCGGGGCTGCTCAGCCAGGAGACCTCCTCCCAGCCCCTGGCTGCCAGTGGGAAGCAGCTCCCAGGCCTGGGACTTCAGGAAGCCATCTGTTCTCACTCCACTTCCCTTCCTTAAGGGAACTTTGGGGAAAATATTCCAAACTTCCTGCGTAATCAGGGGCTGAAGGGGAAAGTACTGCCTGGCCCTTTTGAGGATGGACTTGATTTGATCACTCTTTTCTGGATGTCTTGGTTTAGATGTGTTTGGAGAAGTCAGAAGGAAAGCCAGGTGTTTCCAGGAGGCAGAGTGGGGAGGAAGGAGATGTCAGAGAAGCCGGAAAACTGAGCGGGCCCTTCAGCTGGGTGCTCTGACCGTGAAGGGTGACCGTGCTATGCGCCGCCAGGCCCTTGGCCCCTTACTCCACTGAGAGCACGTGAATTTTCTTTTTAAAATTTTTAAAAATTTATTTATTTATTTTAATTTTGGCTGCATTTGGGTCTTCGCTGCTGCACGCGGGCTTTCTCTAGTTGCGGCGAGCGGGGGCTACTCTTCGTTGCGGTGTGCGGGCTTCTCATTGTGGTGGCTTCCCTTGTTGCGGAGCACGGGCTCTAGGCGCGCGGGCTTCAGTAGTTGTGGCACGCAGGTTCCGTAGCTGTGGCTTGCGGGCTCTAGAGCGCAGGCTCAGTAGTTATTGCGCACGGGCTTAGTTGCTTAGTTGTCCAGCCCTTGGCAAACAGGAGGGCCGCACTGGGAAGGCCTTGGGGGCTCCCTGAATCCTCTAAGACCTGCTGACCTCAGCCTGCTGACTTGGCACTTCTGGGTCTGAGTCGGCAAAAATAAGGTGCTGAGGCTAGTCTGGAGCGTTTGTGCGGAATCACAAAAAGATGCCCACTCCAGGTGGCTGCAGCCCACAGGTCTCTGGGTGAACTTGTAAAAGGCACCACCTCCTCCAGCCAGGCACGGTCTCCCGGCAAGGACAGAGCTGGGGGATTTAACCCCCTTTTGCCTCTGGACCATATACTTTGTTCAGTACACAATGTGAACAACCAGAGCGGCAGCCCTGGACGAGCGAGGAGGTTGTCTGTTCGCCTCCTGCTGCCTGACCACAGACCCGACTACCCCACGCACACCCTCAGCAGGTGTGCTCAGATCCTGCTCTGCTGATTGCACCCGGGATAGCACCAGGGCACAGCAGGCCCTCAGTGTTGACCTGTGTCTCATGAATAAACCGTCAGGAACAATAGGGAGTTGTCCATTGAGGCCACTGGGACTTAACCCATCAGCTTCTGTCTGCAGTCTCCCCCTTGTGTGTGTGGTAGAGGATATTGACTCTGGGGTCTGGTCTGGTGTGAGGCAAACACCAGGGTGTCCCAGTCCCAGGGATGGAGATGGGGATGGCGGAAGCAACAGCAGCTGGAGGCAGTGAGACCCAGCCCCGCCCCCCTCCAGCCTCACACCTGCTTCCCGTTGCTAAATTACTCTCAGCTACCAGCAGACAGAGCTGCTAGTCTTGGAGCTGAGCCCTGGAAGGCTTGGGGGCCGTAGGGAGGATTTGGCTGAGATTTTAGCAAAGGGGAGAATTGATGTGCGTTGGGGAGGCATGCAGAGGGATGGGGGAGGGGTGTGTGAGGGGAGGGCAGGAAGGGGAAGGGGAAGGGCTTGGGAGGAGTAATGCGGGGGGATTAGCTCTGGGCAATAATCCAAGCGGCAGGGCCTCCCTGAGCTGGGCAGTGCAGCAGAGGGGAAAGAGCTTAGGAGCACGGCAGGTCTGCGCTGGCTCTGAGATTCCTATCCCCCACAAACCAAGAAAACTTACGTGGGAGTCGAGGCCTCTCTATGCGTTCTCGCCTGTAAAGGACACGTGATGATGCTGAGCCCAAGGAGCTGTGAGAACCCCATGAAGGCAGGTGTGGACCCCTGGCACAGGCAGAGGCAGGAAGCAGCTTCTATCAGATGTTCCTTCCCACTTCCAAGGTTGGGGAGCTGTGCTACCAGGGACACAAGTCACCATTTATCCCCCATTCACTGTATAGAAACCTGCAGGATGATTCCCCTCAGAGCTCAGAGCTGGAGGAAAAGATCTCCAGAGCTGCTTCCTTTTATTGGCAATTCAATGCCGACAAACCCATGTTATTCCCCTTTTTGCCTTGACTACCAGGAAGCTCAGACCTCATTTTTCCATTCAACTGTCATAGCTGCCCATAGCCTTAGTGCCGGGTATAATTATTCTCTCCTACCATCAGTTATTATCTGACCCTAAGTTTTCACTCTCTGTAATACAGATTCTTTTTATTGTATCCATGTCTTTTATTTTAAGTCTCTTGAACTCCTTCTTGGAAGTAGGTAGGGACATATACAGCATGCCTGGGGGGTGGATTACACGGGTACAGGTGTGAGGACCCGTGTGTCAGGTACTGGGATCTGAGCTCCAACGGAGGAAAAATTGATTTCAGATTCAGAGCCAGACAGACTGGGGCTCAAATCCTGGCTCTATCAGTCTGGGCATCTGTGAGCCTCAGTTTTCTCAGCTGTAAAATGGGGATAAACCCCCATCCCTCACAGGCTAGTCAGCGAGGAATTTCAGAGACACACTGTGATAAAGCCATGCATGCCCAATGCCTGGGGCGACGATGGCTGTTATTTGGCCAGTGGGGGCACTATATTTTATGCAGCTCCGGAAATGGGAAGACATGCTGAGCCCTGACTTTAGCAGGTGGCGCATGTAACAGCAACAACAACAATAACAATAGCCTGCACAGTGAGCCAGGCTCCGTGCTTTGTGCCTCACTGAATTGTCTTCCTAAGATATAGGTCGTGTCCCCATTTTACAGATGAGAACACCGAGGCCCAGATGGGGTCCAGTGTCATACGGAAAGGAAATGGCGGGCAGAATTTGAGGCCAGAGCCTGCTTTGTTGCACCCTGTAACTGCTCTCAAGATCGACAGGCCAGGCAGAAGGGACAGAAGAGGCCGGGCCCCGTGGCCGTGCTTGGTCACCCTGTGGCTAGAGCAAGGGTTGGGGGAGATGAAGCTGGAGGGGTTTGTCGGTCAGATCCCTGAGGGGCTGAAGGCCAGTGCCTGGGGCTGGGCTGCATCGTGTAGACTTGAACTCAAAGGGAGGAGGAAGTAGCTCAGGAAATTATTTTCCATGCCTAACAGTAATTTCTGTGTTTTAGAAAACGCTTTTTCTGGATGGCAGGGGATGCTGGCTTTCTACTTGAAGGCATGGTGGCAAGTTGCACTTGAAGATAACGTCAACACTGCAAATGGCCAAGAGGCAGGCATTTAGCCTCTACTTAATCCTTCTGAGATAGATACACTTTGGGAGGTGGGTCTGTTATTTGCATCGTTTCTCCAGGGGAGGAAACTGAGGCACAGAGAGGGTAAGCAGCTTGCTCAAGGTCACACAGCTGATGGTGGCAGAGCTGGATGTTAGAGCAGCTGCACAACTTATACTCTACTGCCTATGTTAGGTTTGTTCATTTTAACAAGGGTCAAATGAAGCGAGAAGGCCCGGCCCAAGCAGTGGAAACGAGCATCCTCATGGATGTTAAACAGGGGCTTTTAGGAAATGGGAGACACCAGCCCAGACCACCTCCTGAAGGCCTGGACACTCTTGAATCCGTGGGAAGGCTTTCCGGGAAGAGGCAGACCAAGGAAGAGGACCAAAGACCCTGGAGGGAACTGCAGTGGTTTGAGTCGGGTGGGGAGGGTCAGCGCAAAGCCGCACAGGGATTGAGCTCCTGTGACTGTTAAGTGTTGAAAAGCTCTCGGCCGGCTCCTTACAGCCCTGGATGAGCTTGGCTGCATCATCACCCACAGACCCGACACAGCACCATCACTTCCTCCAATCTCTTCACACCTGCCTCCTCAGGGAGGCTTTTCAGTCCTAAGCTCTGTCTCCATCTGTACCACCAGCGATCCGCGCCCTCTCCTTACACCCTGGACTTCATCTTCTTATTCTGCTTTTTAACATCACAGGCATCAAAGAGGAAACAATGGCAGTATTCCCACAGCTCTCATCACATCCCAGGGCCTCTTTTTAGTGCTTTTACTCACTCACCCCTCACAAACCACCCTAGGCTGTAGGCACCCCCATTGTACAGATTAAAAAACTGAGGCACAGAGAGGAGAGGTGAGGAGAGGAGCCAGAGCCCAAACCCAGGCAGGGCATGTGTGCTCAGCTCCTGGGCCACCTGCCTCCCAGCATTAGAGGGAAAGAAGGAGGGATGCGCACCTGGGCTGGGAGGGCCATGGCGAGGCGCTGGTCACGGGGCATCTCCTGTGAGATGCCAGTGAGGTAAGACGAGGTTATGATGCTGTTATTTCCATTTTCTCAGGAGGAAACCAAGCCTTCAGGGGCCTTGGCTCAAGGCCCGCAGGTGGGGAGCATGGTGGGGCTGGGATGTGAAGGTAGGACTCTGTGTTCAGGGCCCACACCCCATCCACCTGCTCGGGAGAGCCGGCCTGGGTACCAACTGCCACGTGGGACTGTCCGCCCATGCCTCCTCTGCCCCGGCCCCTGCCAGCCCTCCTCCGGCTTCCTCTTCTCCAGCCGGGGAAACCCGGGCTGGAGTGTCTACCACTGAGCACAGTCTCTGGCATAAGCGTAGCTCAGAAGCCCTAGGTCCCTTCCTGACTGGCCTCCACCCAGGCCACCACTTCTGCTCTCAGGACAATATCGCCCATCATGGCTCAGCCCAGACGCGACCTCCTCTCCTCCCCCTTGGCCTCCAAATTCCTCAGGGCCTTATCAGCTGTCCGTTCCTGGTGGCCATATCCCAGGTTCCCTGCACTGAGGTCACTCATGCCCACGCATCACCCTCCTGTCCAGGCGGTCAGTGCCTGCAGGATGGAAACACGGACGGTCCCTCGCTGGGGTCCTGTTCACTGAGCCGTCTCCCCAGTTTGATGTATCCCCTCCTCCTGAGGGCAGGGCCCCATCTGTCTAGTTCACCGCCTCAAACCACGCTGGTCCATGGTTGAGGCTCAAAAAGTAAATGTTGAATTGAATCAGCACATCCTAGGGTGCATGATGGCGGGGACCCCCAAGCATCGTGAGGGGGAGCGAAAACTGTACAGTCTCAAAATGGGGCGGGGAGTGGGTGTGGACAGGGCTCTCAAAGTGACAAAGGCTTCTCTGCTCTGACCCAGAAATTCCTCTTCTAGGAATCTGCCCTCAGATGAATTCACACGTGAGTGAAGGGATGGATGTACAAGCATCTTCATGACAGCACCGGTTTTAGCAGCAAAAGATCAGAAACAATGCGAATGTCCCTTGAAAGGGAGCTAGTAAAACCCACACAATGGAAAACAGTGCAAGTGTTTAAAAACGGAATGAACAAAATTTATGTTCTGATGGGGAATGATCACCGAGATAAATGAACTGAAAAAACCAGAGCACAGGCATTGAGGTAAAACGGGCGTGTGTGTGTGCGGGTGTGTGACTGCTTAGAATACACAGGGTATCTCTGGAAGGAGTCATAAGGAACTGGGGTCATGTTTGCCTCTGGGAGGGGAACCGGGCTGGGAGGGAGACTTGCACCATATAGATTTCTGTGCCTTCTGAATCTTGAAGCATGAAAATGTCTTCCCTATACTAAAGACACATGTAAAATCAAACAGGAAGGTCACAGTGGGATTGCACAGAAAGACAGCACCTTCCACTGCGGGATTATAGAAGCACATGTATATCCATCCACCTCTGGTTTCCTACCCCCAACACCACCCCAAGCCTGTGCCTGTGTGTTTGCCCCCGCCCGCAAGGACTCTCTCCCTGGCTGAGCCCTGCTCATCTGCGGGGTCCACCTCAGTCACCACTGACCCTCCCTGACGCCTCCCCCGCTGGTCAGCCACTGCTTTGCGCCCCTGGACCCTGCATTCTCCCTGCTGCACCCTGCTTACGCCACGCGGTCTCCAGCTATCTGCGCATCCATCCCCGCAGGAGCCTGGAGGACGCGGACCTGGTGTGAGACCCCTGAGACCCAGCCCCCCAGTGCCTCGTCTGCCCCGGCAGGTTCTCAGGGAAATATTTGCTGAACAGACTGCTTTGCTGCAGGAGCAAAATGCCTCCCAGAAGGGCATGGCAGTGAATGGCAGTGAATCAGGCACAGGGAGAGGCTGCACTGAGCACCTGAACCGCTTGGCCAGGGGTCAAGCCAACCCTCTCACCCGATTTGCCTAAAAGCCCAGGTGGTTCGCAGCAGCGGGGGCGGGGTGTGCATTTACCTCACTGTGTTCAGGGCTCCTTCTCTGTGTAGCTCGGCCAGGCACCCCCCAAGAAGGCGTCCACTGCTGCTTGCTGACAGCCCCGTGTGACAAATGGTTTTCTGCAGAGGCAGCTGGGCTGGTCCATCTGGCTGGTCTCCAGAGGCCTTGGGTCACTCGTGGTGGGAGGGGCGGCCCGAGCCAGCTCCTGCGGGCTGGGTTCCTGCCTGTCCCCACTCGGTCGCCCGAGCAGGTCCTGTCCCTCGCCTGGGAGCATCTGACCAGGTTGGGCCCTGGCCCAATCAGGCCCACCAAGGGGGCAGCAGGGGAACACGGGGCCCCTCCCAAGGATGGGAGTCTTCGGTCGAGGCAAGGAAAATGCCGCAGTCTACCATCCACCATCGCAAACGTGTCACCAGGAGGAATCACAGCACAAAGCAGTGACCCAGCTTGAGGAAATCCAAAGTGCAGCCCCAGGCGATTCACGGCTCAGGTTAATAGTAAGTGGCTCCTGGCTTCAGAACGTGATTTATTATGGAATCATCGGGCCACGCTGCAAAGATTGCCGCGGCTTCTTTAATGGATTTTCCCCGGTGGCCTTTCTGCTGAAGCCCAGCATGTGAGCAGAGGCGGGAGGGAGAATTCAAGGGACAGAACACGGATGTCTGAACCTGGTGGGAGAATCTGGGGACCAGAAATGGCCTTGACTGCCTCCGGCAGGCTCAGCCCTGTGGCTCAGCTGGCTGCTCACCCCGACATCAGCCGGTTCATAGACTGTCTTCAGTGTACTCCCGGTGCTCAAAGCTGATGGCATTGTCCCAGGAAAAAGGGAGGAGAGGGCAGAAGAGGTGAGCACAAACCAGCGTACAGATCAGCTCTGCAGGACGCCGCACAATTGGCAGTTATGGGGTGGCGGTGCTGATTCAAACCGTGAAAGTGATGACTGCAGTGGTTTCCAATCTGGGGACTCCTTGGTGTGTGATGGGGCCACAGGGCTCACAGGAGGTTCTGGAGGATGGAGATGGGCATCTTCTGTATTCTTGTTTCCCAGCACCTACCCGAGGTTCCGGAGTTCACATGGCAGTTAAATTAAATGCTTAATGAACAAATGAATGGGTGGATCCATTGGTGACCTAATCCAGGGAACTGTGGACGGACGTGATGACCCATGACAGCCCCGTGGGCTAATGAAGATGGTGGCGGCTTGATGAGCTGATGCTCGCTCATGGATGTGCTTTTCTTATGCCTTGATGCCCCCCCCCCCCAGTTTTCCTCAAAATAAATGCATTCATTTCTGTCCTTGGGCTATGGTTAGGTACGTAAGGTGTTAACGTCAGGGGAAGCTGGGTGAGGGTGTGTGGGAACTCTTTGCGCTTTTCATTTCCACATACAAAGCTAAAATACATTAAAATAAAATCAATATGCTTTGCCTACTGCCCTGGGAGCCCTCGGTTTCTTGTCCCGGTCCTTCCTTGTCCTTATGTGACAAGCCCCTCACCAGCCCCTCCTAAGGAGAGAGATGATGACTCTGAAGGGTGAGCCCGGGCACAGGATCTGGGCACCTGTGGCCCAAGCCCCCTTGACTCTTCTTCTACCTCTGGGTCGCACACGTGGGTCAGGGCAGGGTCCTGTTCCCGGAGGAAGTAAGCGGTGCTGGGTAGGGATGAGGCAGTGACTCTTTGCACCTGGCTTGGCAAAGGGCTACTCTGCACATCCCCCCTCTGGTGGCACACCAAAGTTGTTTCATCCTCAGAGGCTTTGCCCTCGCTGTTCCCTCCTTCCCCACCTCACCCACGTACTGAACACCTTACCTCGTTAGGTCTATGGGCTCTGCTCAGCCATTCCTTCTGGAATGACCTCCCATTCCCCAAAGCCAGGCAGACCTGCCTTCAAAGCCCTTTGTCTCACACCTCACGGCACACTTAACCATGACTGCACGGTGAGCTGTTTACATGTGTGCCTCTGCTGCCCTGTGAGCCCCTGGGGCAGGGGCCAATGTGGACTCGCCTCTTTCTCCCTCATACCATATTGCCTGGTGTATATTAGACGTCCACAAATGTCTGTTGAATGAACGGACTTATCAGAAAGTTCTGACTGGTCTTAAGGTTTTAAAATGTGAAAGAGATAATTACTTTAATTGTCTCCTTTGGTAGACAAAAACCTTTTAAAACATGGGGAAGGGCCCCGGGCAGGAAAATAACAAAACAGTTCTCTGCAGCTGACAATGTTAGGAGCTATTAGATCAGGGCAGAGTCTCCCAACCCCGGCACTGCTGACATTTGGGCTGGACAATTCTTTGTTCTAGAAGGTTGTCCTGTGCACTGTAGGTGTTTAGCAGCATCCCTGGCCTCTACCCACTAGATGCCAGTGGCAGCTTCCCAGCTGTGACAACAAATAATTTCTCCAGACGTTGTCAAATTTTGCCCTGCGGGATGGGGGCATCAGACCCAGTGGAGAGCCACTGGGCCGGTCACTCGGTAGGTTTTGGAACAGAAAATATTCCCTTTGCTGCCTGGATATTTGCAAAGCTGGACTCCTAAGAATTTGCAAGTCCAGTATTTCTCTTGAGCTCTGACAATCAACACAGATCCCCAAGCCACAGGCAAAGCCAATTGCCACTGAATGAGGGTTTTGATTGCTACCAGTTTCTTAAGACGTTCTCTGAAAGTTCTGCTTCAAATATTTACGGAGTCTAGGAAATGGCCCCAGAGAGTGAGTGGTCCTATTGCATTTATAACTCCAACGGTGATTTATTGACCTGGGAAGTGCTGTAGATGCTTTGTCGAAGTTCTTGATGCAAAGCCAGGATCCTTGCGGGGCTCAGGAGCTCGGGGGATGGTAGGAGGTGCTCAGCTTGGAGGCCAGGCCAGGACATTCCACCTTTTTCTTGCAGACGTTGTACAGGGAGCCCTGGTTCCACAGCGATGGAAGCCTGGCACATTCCAGGGTCGGGCGTCGGCCCCGAGGGCCAGGGAAGCTGGAGGCAAGAGCACAACGAAATGGTCTCTACTTTTACACGTCCATAAAAGCCCCTTTGGTCCCACAGTTTATCCAAGGAAGAGATGGCAACGATAACAAACATTTATTGAGCACTTTCTGTGCCAGGCAGCTGCTATTACATTCTCAGTGAGGCACACGCCATCAGCACTGAGTTACAGACGAGGCAGTGGGGATTGGGGCGGGGAAGGCTCGAAGCCCAGGTCATCTAAAGGCCTGACAAGAGACGATCACTGACGGTATCTCCATAGAGTCATGTCCTCTGTAAATTTTGCTGTTCAAGGCGACAAGAGATGATGACCTTTCCATTAAAAGGAAAGCAATATCCACTGGATGCCAACCTCCTACTCCCCTGTTTTTGTTTTTGTTTTTTTTCCCTCTAAGCTCAACCATAAAATAATTGTGACATATGACAAATCTGGTTACTTCCCTTCAAAAATGACCTCATTTTCCTTCTAGGTCACTAATGCCCTGGTGTCGTTTAGAGTTCGTTTTCACCATGGGAAGCTCGTACCAAAAGCCGGCCCAGAGAGACGGCTTGCAATCTGTTTTTCCTAGGGCAGAGAGCTCTGCTCCCCAATGCCTGTTATAGCTAAACAGAACCGAGGCTGTGGGCAAAATGCAATGCTGGGGATAAGGACGAGGTGCCCGCATGAACTTCTAGAGAAAGAGCCCAACAGCCTCCTCCCACCGCCTCACTCTTCATCCAAATCCACCCAACAAGGCCTCCTGTGGACCGGGTACTGTGTAAAGCACTTGAACAAAGACATTTACATTGACTATTCTGTCCTCTGGCTATAAAGAAACAAAATTATCCTGTGGCCTTGAAATTATGTCCAGTAAAGGAGGAGATTTTATCCAGCAGCATTCTACAGTGTGGTGAGAACTCTGAAGAAGGTTGAGGAACACTTGAGAAACTTAGAACCGTAAGAGTATTAAGATGCTCTTGGGTTCATCCATTCATTCAATTTACGCTCCAACTATTTCCTCAAAAGCTTTGCTATCAGTTTCTGGCCAGTATCACCGAGTGCAGACATTGGAGGGTTTTTTTTCTCACGTTGAACTCCAGATTGTAACCTCAAGGGGGGCAGGAGAGACAACTCTCATCCCCCCAGTGAAGGCCCAGCGCGATCTGGACACATAATGACCAGAGCATCAGCTCTAGAGCCAGACTGCCTGTGTTGGAGCCCCAACTCTTTAGCTGTGTGACCTGGGGCTGGCTACTTACCCTCTCTGTGCCTCACCTTTTCTCACAGGTGAAGTGGAGTGAATGTCAAGATCGATTCTGTGGGCCTATAGTGAATACTGGAAAAGCTGATGCATTGCACATAGTAACCATTCAAGAAATGGAAGCAGGGGTTTTCTTTCTCATTGTTGTTCTTATCAACATCATCATTATGATCTCCTAGACTCCTCTCTCCTTTATGCTGCAGGCTCATTTAATTGCTTACCAATCCCCCAATGCTTCAGGAGCATTCACCCCTCTGAATGACAATGTCTGTGTCATTCCCTTTGCCTAAAATGCCTTCTACCTGCTTGTAATAAGGTAGGTCAAAGATCAAAAGTCAGATGTAATTTTCCTAGAAAAAGATCAAAGCTGGAAAGAAGTTCTCATTCCTAGATAATAAGCCTGCAGATAAGTAATTTGAAATGAAAGTCACCAGTTAGAAAAAAAAAGTTTAAGGTCAATCAATAACACCAGCTGTCTTTTATTGAACACCGCCTGTGGCAGGCAGTACAATAATTATGTTACGTGCATGATTTCATTGAATTGTCCCAAAGACCCCGAGAAGTAAATATTAGCTCCATTTGTTAGATTAAAAAAATTAATATGAGCATGAAGGCAACAGAGAAGCCACAGGAATAAAAGGAAGAAGAAAAACAATAATAATAAGTTGAAATAAAATGCCAAGAATAAGATCAGTTTCCTCCTAAGTAATGGCTGCTTTTTTTTTCTTTTTCGAGCATCTCTTATTTTCCAGAGACATATTCAACTCTGCTTATCTGATTTTATCCTCACATCAGCAGTAGGCAGCATTATCCCCATTTTACAGATGAGGAGATTTAAGCACACACAGAGTAAGTAATCCACCCAACATCACACTGAATTACAGCTGAGATTTGAACTCAGGCCTGTCAGACTCCAAATATCATGAGTAAAATAGGTTTTCTCTGGGAAAACAGAGTGCTTCTCTGGTTCTGACTGGTGAGGACATTTTGGACCAAACCTCCAGTAAGAGCATCTAGGAAAGCTGGACAAAATATAGCAAAAGATCTATTTGAAACCATCTGAGAGCTACAAAGCCTGTGAGGATTTGTGGGACTAAAATTCAAGATAGGACAGAAGCCAAGAGTAGTTGGCCCAGATTGAAGGCTGCATTTCCCCCCAAGTGAAGGTGAAGCCTGTGTGTGATTGTGGTGGCTGAGAGATAGAAAGCTAAGCAGAGATTTTGACAGCCTCATGGAGTGGGAGGTGGCTGGGGAAGGACACTGATAAACATTACAGGTTTTTGCTTGGAACCATGAAAGGCTATGCCCTAAGAGTAAGAGCGAGCAAGAAATAAAACAGATCTCATAAGTACTAAAATTATCTCTGAATCAGTTCTGATGTGCAGAACAAAGGAAGTCCTGTCTGGATGAAGACACTATTAAATTACATCTTCACATTTTCACACATAATGTCTAGCACTCAGTGAAAAATAACAAGACACAGAACACATGATATGACCCAATACACAAAATTTAAAAACAGATAATAAAAAGAGACTAGAAGGGGAAAACAGAGGGGTGCTTTGTGGTCACTTTCTAGTTCTGGACCTGGTGATGGCTTTATGGGCACATACCACTCCATGACAATTCATTGAGCTGTACATTTCCAAGTTGTACCCTTTTCTGTATGTGAGTTATACTTTCAATAAAAACATTTATTTGAGAAATTAAGTGACTGACGTCCTCTCACCTTCAAAGAACCCAGTTGAGCTGTCTGTGCTGGCCACTCAGCCTCTGGAATAGGCCAGGACTCTGAATGCAAAGGTCTTTGGAGGACACTGTCCATTTCAGGATTCAGGAGGTATTTCTGAGCTAGAAGAGAATGTTCTCAGTCAAGCCTCAGTTCAGAAGTCTATTCTAAAAATCAACAAGTCAGACTTCCCTGGTGGCGCAGTGATTAAGAATCCGCCTGCCGGTGCAGGGGACGTGGGTTCAAACCCTGGTCCGGGAAGATCCCACATGCCCCGGAGCAACTAAGCCCATGCACCACAACTACTGAGCCTGTGCCCTAGAGCCTGCAAGCCACAACTACTGAAGCCTGCGTGCCTAAAGCCCGTGCTCTGCCACAAAGAGAAGCCACGACAATGAGAAGCCTGAGCACCGCAACAAAGAGTAGCCTCTGCTCACCGCAACTAGAGAAAGCCCGCGTGCAGCAACGAAGACCCAATGCAGCCAAAAATGAATAAATAAATGAATAAATTAAGAAAAACCCTATATGTCATAAAATAATCTTAAAAAATAATCATCAAGTCTCTGAGCCTTTTCATTGTCTTTCATTCCCAGATCCTTTCACCCCACAACAGAGGCCCTCTTGGGTGCATTTGAACTCTGAGTGCCACATTCACAGCCCTCTGATGGTCCTGCCATGGTCTTGGGATATCCTAGAAAATTGCCTGCCTGCTTCACTGTCCACTACCAGGCGGCAAGCTCCTTCAGCACAAGGACCACCATCTTTGAAGCTGACTCATTTTTGTAAGCCCTACAACACCTATCAGGGATCTGGTGCATGGCAGCCTTCTAGATAAGCTGAATGAATAAGTAACTAAATTAATCTAGTACATTTCCTTCTTTTAAAGGTGAGGAACTAAGCCCAGAGAAGGGATGACACTTGCATAAACTAGTGGCAGAAGCAGGACCAGCTAGAATTTATGCGCCTCCAACTGTGAAAACAGATGCCAACTCAGACTTTAGGGGTAGAAGACAAAGGTACGGAAGGGCAGGCCCATCCTGACCAGCTAAAAACTGAAGCCAGGCACCTCTTCTTGTTTGTTGGCGCCCTGCAGTGTGTCAGGCACTAACACTTCTGAAAAAGATCATGTTATCCTCCTTTTAAAGATAGGAGTCTGGGGCTCAGAGAGGTTAATTAACTCACCCAAGATCACACAGCTTTAAGAACAGAATCTAGTAATAAGAATCGCTGAGCGAGCAGTTATCAAGAGCAGCTCAGTTGCCTAAAGGTAACTCTATCCATACTTTCTTCACTTTTATATTGAGCACCTGAAAACAAAGTAACCCTAAACAAACCCTTAGGAACGCCCCTCCTCCAGTGCTGATAGTACACTGCACTTGGAAAACAAGGCCCAGGGAAATTCTCTCTGGCCAGATAGCATCTTAATTTTCTTGTTAACAACAAGAATAATAGAACAACAAAACCCCACCCATGTTACCATCTAAGTAACCACTATTGGTATTTTAGTTTATCTTCTAGCCTAAGTTGCCAATCATTCACAGATGTTCACGTACAGTTGTATCATTGTAGTCATCCGATACATTCCATTTTGTATCCTTTTTGAACTTAGTAGGATATCCTAATTCCCATGCTATCACATGGTCCTTATCAGCATCATTTTAGTGACTAGCACTTCATACTCAGTGAATATGGGTTAATTAACAATACTGGAGTTTTTCCCCACAGCTTTTCACTGTTATAAATACCCTGGCATGAATATGCCTGTCCATTGAGCTTTTCCACATATTTACTTAGGATAAATTTCCGGGACTGAAACTACAGGGTTGCAGAATTTGCCCACTTTGGCAGTGGCAGTATTTTTCTAATGTGTTCTCCTTAAGTAGTGAAATGAAAAGGCAGAGTCAGTAGGGAAGAGAGTGCAAGATAGTGGGGTCGGGTTTCCTTTAGTCATCTGCACTTGACCATGGGCTTTTCTCCACCCTGGCCCACCTGTCAGATTGTTCTGCCGGTGTGGACTGTGTCTGAGCCTGCAGACTATTCCTAACTGAAAATCACACTGACCTCTGACAACTGTTGTCTTCTCAGACTCGACGTCCAGGTGATGGCTCGTCTGCAAGAAAAGACATCTCAGCAGTTATTCTTCATGACACAGCTGGAAAAGCCTTCTACAGACAACTGCAACTGGAAAAATCAGCCCCCTCACCGCTGCAGAAAGCGCATTCTATGGCCAGATCCACTCCTCCCTGTGTGTGTGAAAATACAGGCAGGACCTCCCCTCTGCCTACAATCCTCAGAGGGGTCCAGGACTTGCTCCCAGGGATACAGGTGCAAGGAAAAGCTTCCACTTCCTTTACTCAAATGGAATCTCCAAAGGGAAACTGCATTTTAAAAGCTGTTAAAAGGGGGAAAATGAGGGCAGCCGGACGGCAGAGTCTCCAGGAGAAATACTCTCTCTGTGTGGAAGTCCCTTCGACACCTTGTGAGAGCTGATTGCTGGGCTGCACCGGGGACTCCTGACTGAGTCACCCAGGAAACCAGGTCGGGCTGGACCTGAGTCCTTGCACCACCCCCTGGTGGACTAGTTGTCTTCCTGGACCCCACATGCACACAGGAAGAGGTGAAGCGGCAATGGTAACTCTGCTCTGAGAGCACTTCACTTATATCCCCTAAAACTGTGTGTCTTTGAGTACCATGACCCTTCACACCCCAGTGCCTTTGCTCATGCAGGTCTCCCAGCCTAGAGGGCCTTCCCTCCATTCTTCCAGCTAGTAAAACTCTTCTTTTTTAATCCTTCAAGGCCTATTTTTTGTGCTTCCTTCTCCAGGGATTATATTCCCAAATAAGTCTCCTTCTCTCTGCTCATTGCTGTGTTGCAAGTGAATGCTTTTGTTCACACTTGGGTTTGGAGCTAGTCTTACTAGACACAGACTTCTTCAAAGTGATACTGAGGTTTCATTGACTTTTGTGTCCACAGAGTAGTCTCACAGGCACTGAACTACTTCTGGAGCCACTGCATTCAGTACCTGATCAGAGATCTATAGATCTTTCCCCTGCTCTCTGCTCCTCATTTATCCCATAGGCCTGGAGAGGCTTGGAGCCAGGCAGCCTCAGGTTGAATCCTGGCTCTGCTGCTTACGGGCTCCATGGTCTTGGCCAAGTGAGCTGAACTCTCTGAGCCTTGTCCTCTCCATCTGCAGAGTGGAGCCACTAATATGGTCCTTGCAGGGTTTTGTCAGAGTGAAATAAGAATGAACGTCTACTAAATGTTCCACATACAGTAGCAGACGGATAAAGACTCACCCTACACACTCCACTCCCCCACCTCTCTCCCCAGGTAAACTTTTGGGGGAAAATTCTCAACTTCATAAAAGGTAGGACATCAAGAGAAAATAATTGCCTGGATCCTTGGGGGCCCAGGCTTGGGGTCGTTGATTTAATGAATTAAGGGAGTTTAGGGCTCTCAGTCTCACTGCTTCTTTCAAAATGTGATTCCATTTCCAAAGGCCCATATATAGATCTTGTTGACCAATGCCCAGAGGAGAGCAAGATGTTTCCAGGACATGGAAAAAAGAGGAAAAAGCAGGGCAGGAGGAAGTGGAATTAGCAGCCTCCTTGCCAGGGGGCTTGCATCTCTCCGAGGCTGGGGTCTCCATGACCCTCAGGTGTTAGTACACCAATCCCCTGACCTCCCCCAGTGGAGCAATACTTTGGTTCTGCTTGAAGGGACCCTACATCCTCTGTGTCTTTATGTGACAGCACTGTGAGGGGAATTTCAGGTAGGATCTTGTTCAACCCTCACAGAGCCTTACAAGAAGTCAGCAACCCCCGCCCCTTGCTACCAAGGCCTAAGAGAGCAGGCGGCTTCGGGAGGTGAAGGACGAGCACCGAGTGGCTTGGCACAGAGGACTGTCACAGAGTGGCAGTTCTTCAGGATCTGGGGTGTCTTTGTCTGCCAGGTGAAACTTGGTGTCTGAAGAGAGGGCAATAATCCTCACGTCCCAGGAACTGCAGGGAGTCAGGCAGGGCGAACCCATCCAGGTCTCTGATGGACCTTCCATTTGTTGAGCTGACCCCAGGCTGGACCCTGCAAGCATGGGCAGGAGGGCACCCCTGAACCACTTCCCCCTGGCACCCGGGCATCTGCCTCCAAGAAGGGGATGACACCTGAGTACAAGCAACAAAGAAGGTGTCTCATTCTTGGCTTGGGAATGTCAATAGCCTAGATCCTGGTGAAATCCAGAAAAAATAGGTTTCCTGGGACTGGAGAGGGGGTAGGAACTTAAGAGGCCCTGAGAAGGTGCCCTGAGCCCTGCCCAGTCAAGCCAGTTTGGGGGATGGGGTGGAACTGAGAACCCCCCGTTTCCATTTAGGAGTCCAAGAATGGAAGGAACCCACCCTCCCTGTGCTCCCATCTCAGCTAAAGCCAGGGAGGTGGCAAGACCCCATGTTCCCAGATGGAAGACAGTAGGAGAGCTGGCCAAGCTAGCCTCATGGAATCCTCCTGCTTCAGGACCAATGCCCGAGCTGAAGAGAACCAGCAGAGCTAGAAGAAGGACACCAGGGCGGATGCAAGGCCAAACTGTGGAAGTGGCAGCCGAGATTCTAAGGGATGGACAATACACCAGCTCAGGGAGATGGCAGCTCTGAGGGCCGGCTAGCCCCCATCCACCCATGCACCTGTCCTGGTCCCTCAGTGGGTATTTGGAGGTGGGGTCTTGGGGAGGTTATCAGGTCATAAAGACAGAGCCCTCAGGATGGAATCGGTGCGCTTATAAGAAAAGGTGTGAGAGAGCCGGCCTCTCTGTTCACCATGTGAGGACACAGTGAGAAGGTGGCTGTCTGCTCCCCAGGAAGAGAGCCCCCACCACCGTGCAGCACCTTGATCCCCAGCTTTCAGTCTCCAGAACCGTGAGAAATGAATGTTTGCTGTTTAAGCTGCCCAGTCTGCGGTATTTTTGTTAAATTAGTCCCAACAGACTAAGATACTTAGATGCAGCCCCGAAGAAAGGACACAGATGCTGAGCCGACCGAGGCTCAATTTCTATCTCCCACCCAACCAGGGCAAGAAAAGGAAGTCAATGGGAGGCGGTGAACGACCCTGAGCCACCGCTGTGGGGTGAGCACCCTCTTCCTGAAACGGTAGGAGCTCAGATGGACCCCAGCTCTGAACCCCCAGCCCGCCACCCCTGCTTGTGACCTTGACCAGCTCTCTGACCACTCTGGGCCTCAGTCTCCTCCTTGACAACGTGGGATGTTGGGAGGATGAAGTGAGTGAACCACAGAAAGTGCTGGCTCAGAGGAGGCTCTGTGAGTCTCGGCCGTCATCACCGCTTCCAGTGAATAAATGAACGGCAGCCTGTCCGGGGGGGCTCCCCCTACCCCGTCCTCTCTCAGGTGTCTGTGGTTAGTGTGGGCTCCCTCCCAAGGGCAGGGGCCAGTGCACATGAGCTTCCCGGGGCCCAAGTACGCCAGCCTTAGTGCTTCTGGGACTCCCCTGCTTCTCCGCTCTGGCACATCCCCTCCGCAAGCCCATGAGTGTCCCCCCCACCCCAGCCAGCCAGGCAGCCCTCCCGGGCTCTGAGCCTAAGCCCAATGTCCCCATCAGGAATTCCATCTGTGTTCTCTGAAACGAGAATCAGCACCCATAAAACCCACGTCCTGCCCAGCTGCCAGCAGGAGGAGCTGCCACCGCAGCCACCAGGGCCTCTGTGGCCCCAGAGCTCTGCTCGGCTGCCTGGGCCTTGGGTGTTCCCGGCCGGAGCCAACTGGCTGCCGTGTGCATGGCCTGCCTGGGACTTGGCAGCTCAGTCCAGCCCACAGGCCTGCAGGGTTCCTCTTCCCGAAGCACATCGATCCTGTTCCACCCCTTCAGCAGCTCCCCATTCACTGAAGGACCAAATGCAAACACCCCTGCGGGCAGTCAGGTGTCCGTGACCTCCCATCCAGCCTCTCGGAACTCCTCCACTTGGGATCCCTCACTGAAGCCAGCCTGGAGCCCTCTTTGCTTCTTAAACACATCACAGGGTTATTTTTCCCACTGCCTTTTATCTGCACACTGAGGATTGGCCTTCCAGCGACAAGAGGGACAGACTCACTGAAGGCCTAGTCTGTATGTGCCAGAGCCCGTGCTGCTGCCCACATGCCCCACAGCCCTGCAAGACACCCAACACATCCCCCTTCACATAGGGGTCGGAGCTTCAGTGCACAGAATCCCACGGCCAGGTTCAAATCCCAGCTCAGCTCAGGCAAACGATTTAACACACAAAAAGCTGAGCTAGAAAGCTGCTATAGACGTGTGTCTTTGGGCACGACCGGTAACCCCTTTGAGCCTCAGTTTTCCAGTCTGGAAAGGGGGATAATAAGAGCACCTCCCCCATGGAAAGACTACCTGAGTCAGTTACATAAAACCCCCACGGTAAGTGATACACGTCAGTGTCCCCTCCTAAGGCCACAGAGCTTGACAGCGGCAGAGCTAAGATTTGAAGCCAGGGCTCCTGGGTGCCAGAACCCGCCCCCTTGGCAACTGCCCACCCGAGGACCAGGTTCCTAACTCGTGGGACATCCCTACACAAGGTGCTTCATGATCTCCATCTGTCTTCATGTCCATTCTGCCAAGTAGGTCGTAATATTCCCATTTTACAGATGAGCAAACTGAGGCTCAGAGCAATTAAGGTCTTTTCCAAAGACACACACACAGTCTCTGTCTAAGCCCTTCCTTCTTGACACTTGCTATAATTTATGATTATTTCTCTCCTTGACTGCATGCACGTTTTGGCCTCTTTGGTTCACCATTTCTCCCCAACCCCAAGCACCATGGCAATAGGTGCTCAATAAATATTTGTGGAATAAAATGGCAGAGCCAGGCTTTTGTGGTTTGTGGAGGGAACAGTGAGCCACCCCCCGAGATCATGAAAGTGGGGGTGTTCTTGGTGAGCTGAACTGCAAAATAACGCAAAATGGGTCACGGCGGATTCAAAGTCACCTTAAAAGGAGGAAGTAGAAGCTTATGATTGCCCACAGCCTTTCCAAAGGTCTGGGTGGGGAGACACCCTGGCCCCAGGGGAGGCATGCGGAGCACATCCTTACAGGAAACTAACGCATGAGGCTGATCACACCATTAACACTCTCTGTTCTCATTGAATAACCTTCTGACTATAAATATATATTGACTTACAAATGAACAAATGAATGAATGAACTTGACTTTCTAGATAACTCCACTATAGGGAGAGAATATGCTGATTATTTTTTCATCCATCCAATATTTCATCCTGCACATAGTTTGATCTCTCATGGGAAATTGTTAAGTTAGTGTTCAGGTTTATACCTCAGTCTCTGTGAATTTGGTCAATGTAAGTCAGCCTGTTTAATCCCAGTGAACAAATCGGGTCTAATTTCAGAGCCTGCCAGACCGAGAGCAGCCCTTGGAGGGTGGGGCCCTCACTGCAATGATGCCTTCTCAGCACACAGCCAGCCTCCCTCCCAGGTGACACCTGCCACATCCAACATCTTCCCTGGAACTCTGCACACAGGGACTGTGCCCGGTGCCTTGACAAGATGCTGACCTCTCTCCCCATCCTTATTCTGCCTCTGAAGAGGCTTGAAACCCTCGGGAAAAGGGATGAGCACTGGACCGGGAGTCTGGGGCTCTGGATTCAAATTCTGGCTCTGAACCAAGTCGCCATGGCCCTGAGCAGGCTCCTTGGCCTCCTGGTGTCCATGTCCGCTGTGTGGCAATTTGGATGAGAGGACATCTAAAACCCTGAAGGCTGTGGGGGAAGGAAGGGACAGAGAAGGTCGGCCTGCAGAGGCTGGGCTGGGAAGGCTGAGGAAGGTGACGCAGGCCTGGGGCTACACTGCCCAAAGCAGGCCCCCCCGAGGGCAGATGGAAAACAGGGCTGGCTGCGTGCACAGCAGCAGCTGCATTTCGCCCTCGCATCGTCAGGAGCTGAGCTAGTCTGGTGGGGGCACAGCTGGCTGGTCCCCAGGAATGGGGCTGTGCGCCTGAGTATGTGTGCGCGCTTGCGTGTGTGTGTGTGCATGTGTGTGTGCGCACGCGCGCGCATGGACAGGCTCAGCTGAGCACCCGAGGGTGCTGCATGCACACAGACACCCAGGTACCACTGTTGAGAGCCAGGCAGAGACCCGGGAGCGTGTTTACTAGACCTGGGTCAGAACTGGTATCCATCACCATCTGCACTACCTGGTAGCTGTGTGACCTCAAGAGAGACTTCCAACCTCTCTGAGCCTGTTTCCTCCCGCTTCTGTAGACCATTAGGAGAGGAGATGCTCATTCATTTACTTCATTGCTTCATTCATTCAACAAATATTACCTGAGCAGCTTTTCTGTGCCAGGCACTAGGGAGACAGAAATGGATATGAAGCAGCTCTGGTTTCAACAGAGAAACGCTGACAAAACTCCCCTAACAGTAGGGGGCAAATCCCTCGAATGTCCCACGTCAGTCATATCCACGTACAATGAAGGATGGAGGGGCATGTGGCTAATCCTGTGGCCCGTGGAATTTAGAGCAGACTCCTGGGCAAGGTCACACCCGAACTGTGCCCTGAAGGATGGATGGGAGGACTACAGGACAGAGAAAAAATCTGCCAGAGGAAGCAGTAAGTGCTAAGGTCTTGAGGCACACGTGAAAGACCCATCTAGTGAAATAAACGCCACGGTGCTTGTCTGATGCTGAATTGACACAGGGCAGGGCAGGGAGGTGGAGGGTAGGTTGCTGAGCTCACAGCCCCAACAGGAAGAGGGCAGGGCTGTCTGTGGGAATCTACCTGTGGGACCCCCGGAGCCAGGAAGGTGGCTGCGTACTCAGCCAGAGCCACGTCATTCACCATGTTGCTTGCCGTCTCAGAGAGCTGGTGGTTCTCCACCCCGTGTCTGTGCAGCTCCTGGAGCAGGTGTGTGATCAGGTGGTTCCTCTCCCGACACTTCTGGACCAGGGAAGCCAGCTTAGCCTGAAAGGGTGGGAGGGAAGACACAGTCAGGTGGGTCCACACATGCAGGACTCCCAGGGGGGCTGGATGACTGAGCTGGGGGGCAGGGCATCGGCTCCCTGCTCTGCATCCAGCAGCCCTGCCTTAGCTCAGCCTCCTCCCTGCAATCCCTCCCTCCACCCAGAAGCCAGAGCCAGCTTTGAAAACAATGGGCCGCACTGCTGCCCACCACCCCAGGGGCCCCTCACTGCTGTCTGGATGCCTTCTGGGTGGGTAGGTGGCGTGGGCTTCAGCTAGCTATGAGACAAGCTCCTCTCTAGCCCTCGACTTGCTCATCTGTACTCTGGGCATCATCAGGGCACCAGGACCAAAGGAGATGGTGCAGGCAAAGCACGCACACGGGGCCAGCCCAGCCAGGCCCTCATGCACAAGAGGTTAGACCTGTCCCTGTGCCTCTCCAGCCCGATCACGACCACCCTCCTTCTCACTCCTCTTTTTCCGGACACACTGGTCCACTCCCCAACCCCGGCGCCCCAGAACTTCCTCATCACTCCTTTGTAGCTCATGTCCCAAGCCCAGAAAAGCCTTGCACAGATCCATTCAGAGGCCAGACTGGGCATTGTCTCCCCAGGCAGGCTTCCCTCATGCTCAGGACTTGGGTCTCTCTGTGCCCAGGCTCCTGGCTTCCTTCTGCCCCAGCAGTTAATCTTTGTATCTCTGGGTCTGTCTCCCACATAGCCTGGGGGATCCTCATGGTCAAGACTGACACTCCCCTGGATCGCCAGCACCATCCCTACGCCGTGGCTGGGCACAGCATGGCCCATGGGAGAGATGTGTTACATGAGTGATGCGAGTTCGTGACCCTCCCACCATGAAATGACCTCCCACATTTGTGCATGTCCGGAGGGACTGATAGACTCTCGCCATCTCCTGCTCCATCGGAGGAGGTGATGACCCCTTCTTGCCAGAACTCCCTTCTAAGCCCATCCCAGAGGGTCAGGGACCTTTGCACATTAGTGTCTAGGCAGTGATGTCCGGGTGCCCAGTACTGCAGGCAGGCAGCACAGGAGGGTGGTCTGACCTGGATGCTGGGGTGCCCCAGGCCCCCTGAATCACATCCCTAAAACATCGGGGCCTCTCCATTCAGCCAGCATCAGCTGAACGCCTACTATGTGCAGCTCTCCCAAGAAAGAGGCCATTGTTGATGGTGACAATGACTCCACTGGGCTCTTGGAGAGACAGCGAGGCCAAGGGGAAGGTTGCAGCCTTTGGCATCAGACAGAACTGGGTTAAATCTTGGTTCTGCCACTGAGTAGCTCTGTGTGACTATGGGCAAGGCACTGCACCTCTCTGAGCCTCAGTTTCCCTATCCATAGAGTAGCGTTCATGTTCCTGACACGTTCCTGACATGTTGAGAAACTGTGCTATTGAGAAAATATGTCTGGAGTACCTGGCACATGGCAAACATTCAACAGAGAGTGGCCCTCATCATTAGAATCCTTACAAAACCTCCCACGCCAGGTTACGAATCACAGTTCCCATCTGCGGATGAGAAAACTGAGCCTCCAGAGGTGAACGACGCCCCTGGGGAGGGGCTGGATCTTGAACCCAGATCGCTATGGCTCCTCCCTGCAGTCTGACCTCTTCTGCTTAGGCCTTGCCTCGTGTGAATGACGTGGTGCTGGTACCGCTTCCTTTTCCATCTTGAGTTTGTAAAGCGCTTTGTCGTGTACAAGGGGTTACGGTCCTCATTTAAGTAAATGGTATATAGCAAATGATGAAAATAATGAAGGAGCAAGAAAGCCTCCCATTTTCAAGAGCTTTACACTTTGTTCTCCATTTTTCCATGGACAACATCCATGGAGGGTCTGAAGAAGCTGTGAGAGCAGCCGAGCAGAATTACTGTTATTTCAGAGTGAGTGGGATTTGGCAAGTCGGTGGGGTCCCGGGGCTCAACCATGTCCTTCTAACTCCCAGCCAGAGCCCCTCCTAGCCCACCCTGCCCAGAGAGTAGAAAGAAAAAGCAGCCCCTCCAGGTCCACTGCCCAAATCCAAGTGCCATATTTGAGGTGAAATGTGTCACCTCAACCAAACTACACTTTCAATTAGCACGTTAAACCCTGTGAGCCAGTAATGTCATTTCTGGGAATCTGTCCTCAAGAAATGTCTAGATATGTGGGGAAAACTTTTCTAATAAAAAATGTGCATCATGGTGTTTATGTGCAATAATGCAAAAGAGAGAGGGAGGGAGGGAGAGAGGGAAGGAGAATGGACAGAGGGATTTGAACACCCGAAAGGGTCTGGCAGCTTTATGAACTGCAGTGGCTCCTGCTTTAGACTGCGGCATGAACAGCAGCTTCAAAGGCTAGCAAAGACAAGGACAGCCCCTATATGGGTTATACTCCCAAGTGGAAAAAGCCAGACACAGACGTACAGGTATAGTAGGACCTCAGACACATATAAAATATACTGGAAGAAAATACATGCAAATGCTAGATTCAAATAGGGACTTGGGGTGCCACTTGTCTCTTTCCTTCTTCTTTCCAGTGTTTTTACACAATAGAAATGGACTACCTCCTAATGGGAAAAATACTAAGCTCTTTTTTTCTATTGAAAGGGACATTTCATATTGATTTCACACACGTATTACCTTCAAAGGAGTCACAGCCAAATTTGCTTCCTGGTGCTTTTTCTGAAGTGCATCAAGCTGAAAGAGAACCAAGATTTTTGAAACCGTTGAGCCGTGGATTACACAGCTCGGTGCGTCCACAGGCGAGCCATGCTCAGAGAGCTTGGCTCTTATCCCCCTCTTTCCCCACAGGAGCTCTCGGTGGGAACAGGGACCTTTCCCATCAGCTCCTCGGCCAGATCAGAGGAGGAAGGATGCTCTGAGCACTGGAGAATGAGCTCTGCCAGATTGCAGTTGCCAGGGCCAGCTCTGCCAGACTGCAGTTACCAGGGCCAGTTCTATTGCCTCTTACTTCAGGAAGGAAGCCTTCCCCATTCCCCATGCAGAGGTGCCAGAGTTCTTTGGTGTGGTGTTAAACCTGTAGGTTCCCTAGCCAGACACCCTAACCCCAGCCCAGCCACTCACTAGAACTGTGACGCTGAGCAACTCAAGTCTTTCTCTGCCTCAGCTTTCTCAACTGTAAAGTGGGGTTAGTACTAGTGTCCACCTAACGGTGAGGATTGGATAAGGACTCTGTGACTCGATTCCTGTAAAGTGCTTAGACAAGGCCTGGCATCTGGTCAGCATTCGATGAACATAAATCATTATTACTCTCTGCGGCAGGCACATGTGTGAAGCCACCTTGGCCCTTCCAGCCTAGCCCAGCATCCAGCTGACTACCACCAAGTGATCCCCACTGATGCTTTGCAGAGCAGAAATGCCCAGCCGAGTCCTGCCTAAATTCCTGTTCCACAAAATGAACATTTCTATGCATCTATTTCGGCACACATTTCTGAATATATTTGAAGAGTAAAAGGCCGGCTCCAAGAAGACTGTCTTCTATTCAAAAGGCACAGTCATAAGCTACAATACGACAGGTGCTCTGAGAATTCTTCTCACTCACTCTGATTCCCTCTGTAGTCAGTACAAGAAAGCTAGATAAATAAAAGTACTTTTTCCTCTCCCCTTGAGCTCTTCTGACCTCTAATACTATTTTCAACCTTACATACCCATAATCAGAATTCATATGTGTATACACACACACACACACATACACACATGAAACTATACTATACAAAATGTATTACAGCTTGCTTTTGTCATTTAATATAAAATCGTGGTGTTAATTCCATGGTATTACATACAAACCGATCACATTCTTTTAAAATCTTGCATATTATTTAATCATGAGGTTGAAACAAAATTTATTTAACCAATTCTTTGTTTATGAAAGTGTATATTGTTTCTGCTTTTTTGCTTTACAAACAAGGCTTTAATGAACATTTCTATATTCCTATTTTGGCACACGTTTCTGAATATATTTGAAGAGTAAAATGCCGGCTCCAAGCAGACTGTCCTCTATTTGGAAGGCACACGATAATATTTGCAGGCTTGGATGAAATCTTCTCTCTACTTCAGTTTAAGAAATAGCATGAATATGTTTCTGTGAGCTGTGTACTGCGGCATTTGCAATTAAAAAACAGACGAGAAGAAAGTGAAAAGACAACAGAATGGGAGAAAATTTTGCACATCCTATAGCTAATAAGGGACTGTATCTAGAATATATAGCAAATTCTTACAACTCAACAACAAAAAAAGAAACGACCCAATCACAAAGTGGACAAAGGATCTGAATAGACATTTCTCCAAAAAAGATATATGAATTGCAAATAAACACATGAAAAGATGCTCAACACTATTAGCCATTAAGGAAATGCAAGTCAAAACCACAGTGAGAATAACCACTTCACACCCACTAGGATGGTTAGCAACAGAAAGACAGACAGTAGCAAATGTTGGTGAGAACGTGTGGAGAAGTTGGGACCTTCATCCATTGTTAGTGGGAATGTAAAATGGAGCTATCAGAGACAGACCTGAAAATAATTTTGATTGAAATGTTTAATAATTATATTACAAGAATTTCATCAGAGAACTGGAAGCTATAAAAAATTAGTCAAATGGAAATTCTAAGACTGCAAAATACAATACCTGAAATGAAGAACTAAAATAATGAGTTTAAGAGCAAATTCGACTCACCTAAAGAGTATTACGTAACTGGAAGATGGATTAGAAAGAAATATCCAAACTGAAGCAGTGAAAGACAAAAAGAATGAAAAGAATAAAAAATAGACTTAAACATATATTGGATAGGGTAAAAAGGTCTAACATGTGTAACTGGAGTTCTATTTTTCACAGGTCAGGGACAGACAGGACAAAAACGTCATCATACCTCCTACACTGGTTGAGGGCACAGTGACAAATATACCTTCATTAATTGCCTTGGCTTTGGAGGTAGGTGCCAATACTTTGGAAAGCAAATTTGCAATATGTATTTAGAATGAACACTATTTCGTCTCCTTAAACCAGTAATCCCAGTTCTCTGAACTATTGTATATAAACAATAATATATAAATTAATGGACATAAGTATAGATCCAACAGTAGGGGAACAGAAATCACATCCACCCCATAGATTACTGCACAGTCCAAAAAATAAGGGACAAAAAGGCTATGAAGCAACATGGACAGAGGACATAAAACTCCATGTATAGTGTATTCGATTATACAAAGAATGCATAAGAAGGAGTCGGAAATCACTCCAAAATGTTGATAGTGTATTTTCACCCATCGCTTTGCCAAAAAAATGTCAAGTGTGATATGATTCAGGGTAACAAGTTGTAGCCAAACAAATACACTCATTTATTTATGGTGGGAGTATACATGATGCAACATTTTGGAGGGTTATTTGCCATTATCGATCAAAGTTAATTATGTACATAGCCTTTGACCCAGTAACTCTTTCACTAGGATGTAGCAGAAACATATCCCAAGACAGATGTATAAAATGTTCGTTTGTAAAGCAAAGTAACAGAAACCATTTAGATTTCCATAAACAAAGAATTGGTTAAGGAAGTTATGGTTTGGTCTCTTGAAAAATAATATGCAAGAGTTTAAAATAATGAAGTTCAGTTTGCATGTATTGATATGGAAATATCACCAAAATTTTTTATTAAATGATAATAGCAAGATGCAGAATGTTCCTTATGGTATGATTTCATATATGTACACACACGTACTGAATGTGGGTAGATAGGGTTAAAATAAAGGAAGTTAGAAGGAGTTGGGGTTGAGGGGGAGAAAGGACTATATTTTTCTGCATTTTTTAAAGGTTGAGATAATTTTAGATTTACATACAGTTTAAAAAAATAATACAGAGAGATCCCTTGTGTACTTTGCCTGGTTTCCTCTAATGGGAACATTGTGCAAAACTATAGAATATTACAACCAGGTATTGATGTGGATACAATCCACCATTCTTTTTTTAAAGGTTTATTTTATTGAAGTATAGTTGATTTACAATGTTGTGTTAATTTCTGCTATACAGCAAAGTGATGCAGATATATATATATATGTATATATGTGTATATATATATATATATATTATTTTTTGTATTCTTTTCCATTATGGTTTAACACAGGATATTGAATATAGTTCCCTGAGCTATACAGTAGGACCTTGTTTATCCATCCTATATATAATGGTTTGCATCTGCTAATCCCAATCCACTATTCTTATTCGGATCTCTCCTGTGTACATTTGTGTGTGTGTGTGTGTGTGTGTGTGTGTGTGTGTGTGTACCAAGTTCTGTACAATTTTATCACCTGTGTAGGCTTGTGTCTCCACCACCACAGACAAGATACTGAACCGTTCCAACTCCACAAGGACCTCTCCTGTTGCTCTTTTATATTCACACCCACTTCCTCCTTTCAGAGAAAGGGCTTTTATTTATGTAACATTTAAAAAACTGTTTGACAAAAAGGAGGACATGTCAATCCATGGAGGAAATATGCCTTCTGAAAAGAATGAAGTTATATTTGGTTATCTACTTGGAGAAAAAGGTAATCAAATGCCTTCCTCATAATCTATCCCCAACTAAATTGCAGATGGATTTTTTAAAAAGCCATACACATGTATTATTATTTTTAGATCTAACAAAGGTTACCTGGATGGAAGGATTACAGGCTGGATTTTCTTCCCTATACTGCTCTGCACTTTCAAAATCTAATAAATACTTACAAACTGTGGGAAAGGGCCAGTGAGATCTTACCTACTTCTTTTTTCTACTCTCAAAACTTTCCCAAGTGAGGGAACATTGGTTTTCAGGCGGGAAAGGGAAGCATGGGCCCAGCCTACCTTGTCCTTGAGCTCACACCGGAGACGGGCAGCCTCATCCCGAGAAGCCTGCAGCTCCTGGTGTGCAGACCCTTGGTCTCGGAGCTGGCACTGCAGGGTCAGCACTTGGTGACGAAGTTGTCTGACGCACAGCCTGAGGTCCTCCTTGGAAGCCTCAGCTTCAGGGTCCTGGAGCTGTGGAATCACAGATTTGACTGTAATTCTTAGGTAATCTTCCAAGTAATTTGCCTTAGCCAACAGACAGTACCCGTTTTCCTTCTTAATTTGTTCTCCTGCTTACAATAAATTCCACAAAATAAAGTAACAGAGATCACTCCAAAAACTATTAGCCAGCATAAACATCATTATTATCCATATATTATCTTATATTTTCAGTCTTTCTGCTATGCCCTTACCCAGGTGCCCTTACCCTTGAATGGGAGAGTTGGAGAGGGTCTAGGGAATCACAGAATAGCGTTCTAGAGTGTTATTTTAAAAAAAAAAATTTTTTTTTCACACATGAAAAATATGTGAAATGGCATGGTACTCCAGAGTCTGTTTTAATAGACATCAGTCACCATTATACTGAAACACACTATGATGAATGAAATTTAGTGTTCAAGTCCAATTATGAGATACTTATCACACTAAACCTTCATGTATTTCTATGGAACAGAACATACTGCATTTTCCCAAAACACTCTTCTTAAATCAGTACAAAATAGCCTCTCACCCTTCTTGGGTCAAACACGAGTGGGTTTCATATGAACATCAAATAGGGAATTTCTGGGAGGGCAGAAAGTGAGAAAAAAGAGGCTGATTTATCACCATGGGAAGTGTGGTCAAATGGCAGTGATGCTACTGCCCCCACTGGTTCTGGACTCTAAATTTTTATTTTTTAATAATGTATACATACATATACATAAACATGCATATATATGTATATATGCGTATACACACACACACACACACACACACACACACACACATACACCCCCACATATTTTTTTCTACATACGTTTATATGCCATAGATATCTTTTGTATCCTGTTTTCCTCCCTTAATACCATGTCATGGTCATTTTTCCATATCATTAAATAATGTCAAAAACCCTGTTAGTATCTATGCAGTATTCTGTGGCATGGTGAACGCTCAGATTATTCTAATATACTGATGCTATAATTGAGGCTGAGATAGAAAGCCTTATCTGACACACCTCTGGTTCTTCCCCTGAGATCATCAGAGGGGAATTTCTGTGTCAAGGCCCTGAGCATCATTAAGCTCTTGATTCATGCTACTAAGGCGGCCTTGGGAAAGAGCAGCCCTGCTAATAGTAAAAGTTCCAATTGCAATGTGTCCAGGGTCCCGGAAACTCAGAGATGTCTCAAATGCCTTTGCTCCCGGCCCTGGCAGTCTAGCTTTCATTGAAAGCAGCCACCCCGGGAATGGAAAGCCCACAGAGATCATCTCTTCCACGTGTTCCTGACCTGGGTGTGAGATGGCAGGAGGAGCAGGAGAGAGAGGATGGAAGGGAGACAGAGACAGCAGAGTCAAGGCGACTCAGTGGCCCATGAGGCCTCTCCCTTGTAAGCAAGGAATACGATAGCAGAATGTGTTGTTTTGTTTTTTTTTAGTTAATAGAAATTCACAGATTGTGGGCCTGAGATTCACAGGCTGGGCCCTGTCAAAAACAGATGGGTACTCTGAATGGTTCCGTTAAGATCCAGCTCCAAGATTTGCAAAACGACTTGGCCTTTCTGGGAAGTTTGGTGCCTTTGCTGCCTCTCTCCTCTGCGGTGATTTGGGCTTCATCCCCAGGGTCCTAAGACAGCATCCACAGGATGTTATTCTAAAGAGAATAAAAGTGTGGGGTGGAGGCTGGCCCTGCCTGCCACGTGGGGCCGCCCCACTCAGTGACCCTTGTGAAGGACCCATGACTCACTTGCTCCCTAAGAGACCTCAGAGGCACGTGCTCTAGCCACAGGCTGCACTTGGGCTGGGAGCCCTGGGGAACACGGCCCTCGGGGAGCTCTGTCTGGTGGGGGAGGTTGACGCAGAGATAAGCCACTAGCACAGGGAGGTGAGGAGAAGCCAGGAGGCCGCCGGAGCCCCAGGGAAGCACTAAATCAAAGGCGTCCACTGCCACCCAGCAGTGTGTGGTGAATGCGTAACAACCACTCTCCAGGGAGGGAGAGGCACACGGATGTGTAGCATGTGCTGATTTCCGTGGTTTAAATACCATCATGGCCAACTGCAAGCTACCAAAATGGCACCACGGAAAGCAGAGTTGGGGAGAGACGTGCCTGAGTTGCCTCTGCACCGAATCCATCCTGGGGGATTGGGAGGAGATGCGCTAAAATGAGACCCAGATGGTGAGCAGCAGTTCTCAGGAGAAAGCTGGGGTGTGGGAGGGCCGGGTTGAGGAACTAGGAGCCCAGAGTCTAGGGAATGTATCTAGCAACAGCTGAAGCTCCCCAGGGGCCAGTTTATAACTCACCAAAAGGAGTTTGGACTTCATACCAAGTGTGACAGGAAGACCCAGAGGGTTTAAGGTTTTTATTTTAAGCAAATAAAAACAAGATCAGGTTTGTAACTTGGGACGAGGGAAACAGGAAGCTTTCTTCGCCCTCTGCCTCCTGTCGGTCAACAAATCCCATTGATTCTAACTCTAGTTTTTACCTGGAATCCTCTCTTTATTAAAAAAAAATTCCTCTATTCTAGCATCATCTCTTGGCAAAAATCCTCTTGACTGTTCTCCCTGTGTCCTCCCTGTGTCTTTACAGCATCAAAGATCGCATCATTTTACGACAGAAATTTAATCATGTTTTCCTGCTGAAAACCCTCCAATAGTCTCCCACTGCATTTGGAAGTGATCATAACCAGAGCCTACAAGGCCTCCCGTGATCTTTCTCATGACAACTTTTCCATCCTCATCTCATACCACGCCCCACCCATGCCCACCGCGATCCAGCCACGCTGGCTACTTTCTGCTTTTCAGCAAGCTAGGCTCATTCCTGCCTCAGGGGCTGGCCACTTGCTTCTCCCTCTGCCTGGAATGTTCTTCCTTCGCTGCTCCTTTCAAACCTTGAGACTCTTAGCTTGAAATTCACCTTCTCAGAGTTTTCGTTCCCACCAGGTCTTACTAGCTGGGATTTGACAAGATATGAGGGAAGTACATAAAAACAATTCTTTGCAGGCATTAAATGGCAGCCAATGCAGGGCTACAATCCATGAGAAAAAGGATGCACAACAAGGTGAGCTCTACGTTGTCCCTGGAACATTTTCCAAACCATGGTTCGGGGAAATAGATCCCGCGCTGAACATGGTGGTCCTGCTAAGTAGAATCAGAGACTGGGGTTCAGGAATGCTATGACAGCTGGGGTTTGTGGGACAAAGCAACAGAGAGAGGTGAGCCGCAGAGAAGAAATCCAGACACTGTCCTAGAAATACCCTTGGGTCCTTGGCTGAATCATACGTGGTGCAACATAGTGTAAGACTCTGAGACCTAGCAGAGAGCAGCAGCTGGGAGATCAATTGCTAAAGAGATTTTGGAGGTCACACACTGCTACAAAGATAGCAAAGTTCTGGCGTAGCCGAAGTGGAGAGTCTTTGGTGAATGCTCTGGGAACTCAGTTGATACCACTGAAAGGCCATGCCCTAGAAGCAAGGACCACCCTTGAGGAGTAAAATCAAGCCCTGGTACTGAGGGGAAAACTGAAGTAGACCTGCACAGGAATAATGGTCTGCTGGTCATTCAGCTACCTACCAGAACAAAACTTACAACATGCTTTAGAGGAAGCTAATAAGCAGGAATCTCTACATGTTCCACATAACGTCCAACATTTAAAAAAAAATTACTAGTCACATGAAGAAGCAGAAAAGTGGGCCTTAACCAAGAAATAAAATAGCCAATAGAAACAGACTCAGAGATAATCTAGTTATTGGGGTTAGCAGACAAGACCTTCAAAATAACTATGATTATATTTTTTAACAACATAGGAAAACACAGACAAAAATGAATGAAAATATGGAGTATTTCAACAGAGAATCAGAATCTCTTTAAAAAGGGTAAAATGGATATGCTACTGCAAAATACAATAAATGAAATTAAGAACGAATGGATGGGTTTATTAGAAGACAGGACACAGCAGAACTGAACAGCAGAACTTTTAGTGAACTAAAAGACAGGTCAGTAGAAAATTCAAACTGATAACACAAAGAGAAAAAAATAGAACAGTTCCAAAAGATGTGGGATAAAGTGAAAAAACAGTCTAGGTTTTTAGGAGAGGAGAGAAAAATAGAAAGGAACAAAATATTTGAAGAACTAATGGCCAAGAATTTTCCAAATCTGATTAAAGATATGACTCCACAGTTTCAAGAGGCTCAGAAAAACCAAGCAGGATAAACATAAATAACACTTCATGTAAGCACATCATAGTCTAACTGCCAAAACCCAAAGATGAAAAGCAAATCTTTAAAATAGTCTGAGGTAAAATGACACATTTCTTTCAGGGGAAAAAAAGACAAATTATTCCATTTCTGAACAGAAACTGTGGGAGCCAGAAGACAATGAAATGAGATCTTTAAAGTGTCAAAAGAGGGAAACATATCTTCCTATCTAAAATTGTGAATCCAGAGTGAAAAACATCTTTTAAAAGTGGAGTTGAAAAATTGTTTTCATAAAAAGAAATTTGAGGGGATTCATCACCAGCGAAAAATAACAAAGTTCTTCAGGTGGGTGTAAAACAGATCCACACAAGTAGAAGACAGAATGAACAGCACAAGAATGTAGAAAGATATGAATAAACATAAAAGATTATTGAGTGTTTAAAGCAACAACAGTAATAGCACTTTGTAAGGTATATATACGTAGAAGTAACATAGTTGACAAAAATAAACAATGAAAAGGATGAAAAGGAATAAATGGAGTAAACTATTAAAAGATTTTTGAATTATTTGAGACATGGTAAAAGTACTAATTTAAAGTAAATTTTAATAATTAATACCTACAATTTGAAATTTCTAGGGTAACCACTAAAAGAATGACACTAAAATGTGTATCAAAATAAGCTAATAGAGAAGAAAATGGAATAATAGAAAATAGTTTACTAATACCAAAAACAAAGGCAGAAAGAAGGAATAAAAGAAAAGAGAACAGAACAGACAAATAGAAGAAACAGCAAGAAGGTAAACATAGAGCCAATTACACAATTATGTATGTGAAATGTAAATGGACCAAACACTCCAACTAAAAAGCAGAGGATGTCAAACTGAACTAAGTTTAAAAAAAAAAACAAAAACAGCCATATGTTGTTTCTAAGAAACATACTTTAAAGATACTGATAGCTCGAAAGCAAAAAGATGGATGGTGTAAAAAATTTATATACCATGAAAATACTAATGAAAAGAAACTGATGTGGTACTTTAATATCAGACAAAGTCAACCTTAGGGCAAGAAATGTGAGAGATAATGACAGATATTTCATCATGATAAGAGTCAATTCACCAGGAATACATCATAATCCTATATCCATGTGTATCTAATAAATAATTTCAAAACATATGAATTAAAACTAACATAACAAAAATAAGAAATAAACAAATGCACACTCAGAGTTGGAGATTTCAAAAGCCATCTCAGGGCTTCCCTGTTGGCGCAGTGGTTGAGAGTCCGCCTGCCGATGCAGGGGACATGGGTTCGTGCCCCGGTCCAGGAAGATCCCACATGCTGCGGAGCGGCTGGGCCCGTGAGCTATGGCCGCTGAGCCTGTGCGTCGGAGGCTGTGCTCCACAACGGGAGAGGCCACAACAGTGAGAGGCCCGTGTACCGCAAAAAAAAAAAAAAAAAAAAAAAAGCCATCTTGGTAGATGACAAAACGAATAGACCATACATCAGTAATGATATTGAAGATTTGATCAGCATAATTAATCTGCTTGGGCTAATTAATAGCCAGCAACTGCAGAATATTCATTCTTTGCAAGGGCACATAGAATATTTACCAAAATAGACCATAACATGGTCAATGAAAAAAATCTCAACAAATTTCAAGATTAAAATAATATAGTGGGGTTTCCCTGGTGGCGCAGTGGTTGAGAGTTCTCCTGCCAATGCAGGGGACATGGGTTCATGCCCCGGTCCGGGAAGATCCCACATGCTGCGGAGCGGCTGGGCCCATGAGCCATGACGGCTGGGCCTGCACGTCTGGAGCCTGTGCTCCGCAGAGGGAGAGGCCACAACAGTGAGAGGCCCCCATACAGAAAAAAATAATAATAATAAAAAAAATAAAAAATAAAATAATATAGTGTATGTTTTCTGACAACAATGAAATAAAACTAGACATCAATAGCAAAAATATAACTAAAAATTTCTACAGATGCTTGGAAATTCAACAACACACTTCTAAATAACCCATGGGTCAAGGAAGAAATTACAATAGAAATTAAAAGCTAAACTTTGAACTGAACAGACATAAAAAGTACAACTTATCAAAATGTGTGGGTTGTACTTGAAACAGTGCTTAGAGAGAAATGCATAGATTTAAATGCATAAATCACAAAAGAAGAACAGTTGAAAATCAATGATCCAAACTTTCAACACAGGAAGCCTGAAAAAGAACAGCCAATGAAACCAAAAGAAAGTAGAAGAAAGGAAACCATGAAGATATTAGAAGAAACCAATGAAATAAAATACAGACATACAATAAAGAATATCAATAAAAACAAAAAATGATCCTGTGAAATGACTGATAAAATTGGAGAGAAAGAGAGAGAGACAGAGACAGAGAGACAGAGACAGAGAGGCAGAGAGATCGGATATGAATATATACAAAGGACTCAACACTAAATATTCTACAGACACATTCAAGACCACTGGAAAAATAAATTTCATCCTAGCAGTCCTGAATGTCGAGTATTGTCCACAGATGAGGAAAACAACTCAGAGAAGTCACGGATGTAGTCAGCACAGACCTGGGTTTGAACCCTGTTTGACTGAGTTCTAAAGCTCACTGCTCTCTCCTTTCAAGACCCAGTATTCAGTGTGATAGAGGTGTTGGCTAAAGCTATGGTGGTAATCAGATTGCAATATAGAAATGTATCAACTCAACACATTGCACATCTTAAACTTACACAGTGTTAGATATCAATTATGTCTCAATATAAATACATAAATACCAAAAAATAAAAAGACTCAATGTGCAGAATTATAACTTGAGGTGCTTGAAACACTCCTTGGTCTGAAAGTAAAAGCTCTAATATTAAAGTGTAAACACCCACTCCATGTCCCACCAGATACCAATTTGAACAGCCTGAGCAGCGGGGCAGACTCACATTATCTTGTCCAGGGTAAGAATAAAGACTCTGGAGCCTGACTGCCCAGGTAGAGTCTGGGCTCAACCCCTCCTAGCTGTGTGACTCTGGGCAAGTCACTTAACTTCTCTGTGCCTACGTTTTCTCATCTGGGAAATGGGGGTGGTGACTGTTCCTCCCTCCTAGGGCTGCTGGAGGACACGGTAGTAAAGGGTGTGGTCAGTGCTATAAGTCAGCAAGATGATTAAACAACCATGCAGAGTCAACCTACCCGGGGGCCACTGCGTGGGGACTTCAGAGCTCGCCCTTGGTCTGCAGAACACTGTGGTCTTTTGTCGTCCTTCTCCAAATGTGCTTCGTTCACTCCTGCCCCTTCGGTGTTTCCTTGCAGGGCACTGGATCCTGCGGTATTTCCCCAGACCAGTGATGTAGCAGGAGAATCAGCACCGCACCTGGAATTCTCCAGGCCTAAACAAGGTCCCGTCCACCCTCCAGCCAGACCCATTTCCTGCTCCGAGGGTGGCCCAGGGCCTCTTGCAGTCAGTTGCCCTGAAATCTCAGTCACCTGCACCCCCCTTTCTACAGCGTTCACCTGGTCCACCGCCATCATGTTTTTTCCCTGGAGATACTCCTCTGCTCTCACCAAAGGTCCCCCATCTGTGCTGCTCCCCCACATGACTTCCCCCTCCAGGACTTGGATCCTTTGTAGAAGGTGTTCATTCTCCCCTCTGAAGGCTTGGATCATGTCTTCTATTCCCAGCACTATATCCTTTATCAGCTCTTTATAACTGACCCCAAGTTCCGAAATCAGTGCACTGAGCTCCCAGTTTTCCAGGGTGATGCACTCCATCACGCCTTTGGATTTTCGGATGCTCGCAGACATGGCTTTCCGGAGCTGCCCAAGGTGCCCTTTCAATCTCTCGTTTTCCTCTTCGAGCTCAGAAATTTTGCAGTAACTTTTCCTGTTACAGTCTTCAAGGTCAGAAATGACCTGCACGTACTGGTCCAGCTCCCTCTTTACGTGAGAGATGTCTCCTAACAGCACGCCGTTATCCTGTTTGAGCGCAGATATTTTTTTCACATTTCTCTCCCTCTCTTTTTCCAGGACACGCAGTTTTCTGTGGCATCGTTCCTGATCTACCTGAAGCTTGGCGTTGTCACGTAAAACTTTGCTTCTCTCCGTCTTCAATCCAGAAATGAGCTGACGAAAGCTCGTCCTCGCTCTCTCGAGGGCTCTCGGCTGCTGAGAGAGCTGGTTCCGACCCCACTCAGAGGGCCCCTCTGGCGGGCCCGGGCTCAGGTTGACCAAATCCAGCACCGGCCCTGGAAGAACTTCGCCAGTGCCTAGGGCCTCATTCTCTCCCGGCTTAACGTCTTCATCAGGCTCCTCGGGGTTTGCTTCCTTGGCATAACAAATATCGAGATCCTGGTTTGCCAAAGCCTGCTGAGGATACGCGTCCTCCTGGCAGCTGTGCCATCTCCGAGCAAAGCTCCAGTTCTCTCCTGCCAACGAGGAAGCTTTCCGGCCATGCCCCCCACTCCCAGGCTTCAGGATAGAGAGTTGCTGGAAACAACCCTCCATCTCCTCTTCAAATTCCTCTATTTTTAACGCAGATCCCTCACGGCCTTTGCTCGGAGCCCGGGAGTGACTGGTAGGTTGGGCCCCCTCGGGCCATAAAGCCAATCCAGGAGACGGTGGCAAACCTCCCTCCTGCAGTAGGAAAAGCATTTCCTTGGCTTCACAGTCGTCGGAGCCAGGCTCCTCCCGGACATCCCTGTGGCCCGGGCTGGACCCTTGGAGATGCGACAATTCCTCCTCCTCTTCCTGTCCTTTGTCCTCAGGGCTTTCCTCTGGGAGAAGCAGAGCATTTCCAGACCACACACAGTCTTCCTCCTTGCCCGGAACTCTCCTGACGGCTCTGCCCTGCTCTGCAAGGGTTGGAGCACCTGCCGGAGGCGGCCCATTGGTGCCGTGGGCCCTGGAGAAGGCGGCTGTGGGAGCCTCTTCCTCCTGTGATGATGAAAGCCCTCCTCCCCCTTCTCCCCCTTCTCCTCCTTCTTGGGGGCTCCAGACATGCCTTCCCCCCCACCCCCTCCTGCTCAGGGATTCAGGACCCTCCGTTGACACTGAGGCCTCCCCCTGAAGAAGGGGCAGTGGAAGCTCCCGCCTGGGCCCAGGGCAGGAGGTTGCAGCCGGGGGTTCGGAAGCCCCGTGCTCATTCCATACACCCTCTGGGGCCCTGACACCAGCCTCCAGGCTCAGGTTCTCACGGCTTTCCTGACTTGACTGAGCCCTGGCACCGAGGTCATCCTCCTTCCTGCCGCCGGTCCTCCTCGCCTCCCGCATCTCCGGTCTCCACTCTGGGGTTCCTCCTCCCTCCTTGCAAGAGTCTTTTAGGCCCTTGGGGCCTCTCCTGGAAAATTGGTGATTTGAAATGCATGGGGACTCCCGGCAGAGGGAGGCATCGTGGCTCCTTGCCTGGCGATGACCCCGGCTGGGGTGTCCTGCAGCGGAGGAAGCAGGCGGGGGCCTGGCCTCCAGCACCTGTTGGGCTTGCAGTTCTTCTGGGGAATCTTCCAGGAGCAGCTGCAGTAGTGGCAGGGGAGCCGAGTCCCCAGCCTGCCCCCAGGGAGGGCGTGTGCATGTCTGCACTGGGAGGAAGGACACCTGGGCCAGGGTGGCTGCTAGGTTCTGCTCTGAAATCCAGGCCAGCTCCACCGGGAGGAGTGAGCTGTCCATGTCCTGCCCCGGGGGGCAGCCACAGATGAGAAGGAGGGTCTGTTCGCCCAAGCTGGGCTCAGCCGGAGTAAACTAGAGGAGGGAAGAGAAGAGAAGGGGTGAAGCGGCCCCTTCCCCCATAGAGCCTCTCCCCATCTCTCTGAGCTCATCTCCTCACCCAGCCATACACGTCTTCCAAACACCCCGGGTCTGTTAGCACTCCAGGGCCTCTGCCCCTGCCCTTCCCTCTGCCCCGCCCCCACCCCCCCTGCCACGGCTCACCCTCTGGCTTCATTAACATCTCAGCTCAAATGCTACTTCCTCAAAAAGGCCTTGCTGACCACTTCCACCACCGTCTGTCCATTCACCCCCTTTCCCTCGCTCTGTGGCGCCCTCCCCTCACTCACATCATGTAGGATATGTGTGTGTGTATTGTTTAACTCCTCCCATAGCCCTGCACTGTCCAACATGGTAGCCGCACAGGCCACACGGGGCTCTTCCAATTTAAAGCAATTCAGTGAAAGTTAACACTCAGTTCTGCAGTCACACCAGCCACGTTTCAAGTGCTCAGAAACCACGCGTGGTTCACAGCTCCTACTCTGGACCGCACAGGTGCAGAATATTGCCAGCACTGTGGAAGGCTCTAGTGGACAGCAAGGAGTGGACTGTCCGCCTAGAATAGTCCCAGGCACACAGGAGGTGTTTCATAGATATTTTTGAATATCTTTTTATATTTACTTATTCAATGAGCTTAACCAGAGAGGAGGACTGGCCTGACTCAGAGAACAAACGCAGGTTGGGCTGAGGCCCGGGAGAGGAAACTTGGCTTCATCCAGGCCCAGTAGGAGCCCTCGGCTCACATGTGACCACGACCCCACTCGCACCTCGCAGCGCTCCCAGCCTCACCACCTTTACCTGGCGGGTCTTCCCACCTGGCCTGCCCTTTCGCTGTCCATCCCTGGTTTCCTGTCTGTCTAACTACTTCCCCAGCTTCTCTGTGAAGCTCTCCCCACCCCAGGGGCTGCTCTGCTCTTTTCCCACTTTGGGTGTGACACAGCACATCACGCAGTGGCTCAGAGCAGGAGGTGAATGGATGAAAGTAGGTGAGCAAGGAAGGCCCCCCTCTTTAGAGCCACAGAACCGCATCAGGGCTGGCTGGAGCCAGGCTCCTGACCCGTAGGCCAGAGTGTGGTGCAGAGTGTGGGCTATGGAGACGTGAGGACCCCAGTCCCCTAGAGGGCTGTGAGGCCTTGGGAAATCACGACTCCCTCATATGCAGAAGGGTGGGGGGGGGGGTCATGGCTCCTGCCCCATCGCTGGCGGGGAGGTTTCAATGAGATGAAGTTTGCTACGTGGCAGCTGGGTCTGGGCACACAGCTGGGGCACACAGCCTTCCTGCCCACTCCCCACCCAGGGCTCAAATCTCCCTCTCAATTATTTCCAGAATGTTCTTCCAAACCCCAAGCTTCTTTACCTCCTTCTCCCATCTTCTGCGTGGTGGCCACACCGTGCAGCACACACAGTAGGGCTGATCAGACCCAGCTGGCACCCCAGGCACGCAGAAAGCCTCTGGCCTCACCTGTCCACGGTCAGATCCCGCGAGGTCTCCTGGGAACTTGTCCGTGGTCTCCGGGCCTGGGATCAAGACAGCAGTGCCTTGTCCAGCCCCGATGCAGTCCCAGGCACGGGGCCCCTCGGAGGGCTGGCCTGGGAAATGACAGGACCGGAGAGTTAAGAAGACCCTCCTAGGAGCTTTCCCATGATTGCCACCAGCAGTGCCATCTGCTGTTAGGATGAGACAGCACTTCTCATGACTCAGGACCTTTGAGCCTCCAAAAGTGGCCTGCTGGCCACCACTGCCTGTCAGGTGAGAAACCGAGGCTCAGGGATGCGGAATGACATCCACTGGTGAGCAGCAGAGTGGGGTCTGGAAGCCACCTCTTCTGACCACAAAGCCCACGACATCTCCCCGGCCCCGCACCCTCATGGTCACACAGGGTCATAATCCCTGGCCCCCAGCCCCTCACGGTCAGCACGTAGACAGGGGAGTTGATGCCCAGGCTTTGCCAGACACGCCCTGCCCCCTTCCCCAAGGACAAACCTGACCTCGTTTGACTTGTCAGCTCTGTTCCCCAGAAATGGGATGGAGGGGAAAGGTCAGCTTTGCTGGTCAACAGCCCCGCTGGGTATAACTGACCCCCTCATCCTTAAGTTGAATTTCACCTTGGAAAACTGTACATAAACCACAGACGGCCAGTTGGACACCGTGGCTTTGGGGCTCCCTGCATGCAGTGGCTTTTGCAGCAGGGACCCTGGAAGCTGCACCCAAGAATATTAGCAGAGATATTGGTTCCCGTTAGGGACAACTTAGGGATAAGGGGGTCCCAGCAACTCCCAGGCTTCACACTTGTCTCACACCTGAGCTGTCACTGGGGCGGGGGCGGGGAGTAGAACAGCTCCTGGTCATGACACGGTCTTCTGCGAAGACAAAGCCCCCTGAAGGGACCCCTGCTGCCTGAGGCTGGCACGTGCGTCGCCTGGTTGGCACCTTCTGAGGGCTGAGGGAGTGAGCCTAAATGTCGCGCTGAGCCTAAGTCACAGACCTTGCCGTGGGCATTGTGGACTCTGATCCTACCTTTCCCAGCTGTGTGGCATCAAGCAAGCAACACTACCTCTCTGAGCCTCAGCTTCCTGACTGTAGAGCAGGGACCGCCACCCTGCTGTGTCATCAGGATGTCGTCAGAGAGCTGGCCCATCAGTGGATGTCCACGCGGGGCCCCCCACGCACCTGCCAAGCCCCTTGGTCCAGGCGCCCCGTCAGGGCCTCGGTTTCCGCAGGCATCCGGAGCCTCCTCCCAGGGCAGGGGCAGCGATTCATCCTGAACACAGCCCAGGGCGTCCTTGAGGAAAAAAACACAAGAAGACAAGACAGCTGTGAGTGTCCCTGGTTGCAAGGGACCCTCCAAGCCTGTCCCAGCCAAGTCCCTCCCAAGGACCCCTGGAGGGAGTTGCATCCCCTCCCCAGGTGAGGACAGCAGAGGGCAGTGGCCTGGCCATAGGGCCCTGGTCCTGCGTTCTCGGTCCTGCCAACCAAACTGACTCCTGTGAGCACCCAGCGTCCATTTAGCAGACAATGGGGAGCTTGTCCATTCAGCCAAGATTTTTCTGGGCCCCCCAAGGTGGCACCAAAGGCTCCAGTCCCCTTTCCTTCCGGTGCAAAAGTTCCCTCTGTATCCACCCGAGGTGGGAGCCTGTCCCTCCGGGCAGTCCTGTCCCTCAACTGTCCACAGGCCCCAAACGCCGCAGCCAGGCATCTCCGGGTGGCACCCTCCTCCTCTGGATCTCACCCCAAAAGGCAAGCTGGGCTGCAGCAAGGAGCTACCCTAACCCAATGCCCACCCCCCGCCCCGCAGAGCACGTTAGAGGCAGCACCTTGACTGCGGCTCCAGCCACCGCCCGCGAGGGGCCAGGGCACAAGTCTCCTGCAGGTTCCCACTGCCCCGGGTACGCCTAGCCCAGTTCTAAGGGGCGCTGTTTGCTTCCCACCTGCTCCCACACTAGACCTGAGGTCGTTCAGGAAGGAAACTGGCCTTCATTCGGTCCGCACTGACACTACAGACTGGCACACACTAGGTGCTCAATGAAGGTTTGACAGTTGGATGGATAGACAGAATGTGCAGAAAGGCAGACATTTCGGACTCGCCGTGCGTTTATTCAGCAAACATTTATTAAGCTCCTACTGTGGGTCAGGTGCTCTGCTAGGGGAGGGAGAAACGGAAATGGACAGGTCATGCCCCGTGCCCGTCCCCAGGTCCTCACCTGCTCTCAGCAGACCCCTGCGTTGGCCACTAACTGGGCCTCCTGCTTCCCCTCCCGTCCTGCCCGCAGCTGCCAGGGACCCTCTGACCTGCAAGTCCGCCCTCACCTCCCCCACTCAGTCCACGGGATCAGCTCCTGTGCTGCGGTCAGGCACGGAGGCCGTCCAGGGCTGTCACCGCAGCCCGTGACACTCCTGGTCCTGGCTTCCTCTCACAGTGCCTCCCTGTTCCCCCACGCTGGTTCCTGCTGGCCTCTGCACGTGCGGTTCTTCCTGGCTGCCTGGCGCATCCTCCTGGGAAGGGTACTGGTTGCAGGCTGCCTCCTTGCAAAGCCCTCCCTGCCCCTGGCTCTCTGCCCCTCCTTTCCACACCCTTTGGCAGGCGAGCAATTGCACTGAAATGGAAACCGGCTCAGGTTGCCCTCCTGTTTCCAACCCTTCCATGCTTCTCATTGCCCTGAAAGATAAAACCCCTGCCTGCCCGGCCTCACCACACCCACCTCTGCTCTTTGGATGGACCCTTCTCCCTCCTGCCTTGGGGCCTCGCACCCCTAGTGCCTGCTGCCTACACCTCTCCTCCCCACCCTTCTGCCTGGCCCAGCTGCTCCCTTCTGGGCTTAACTTAAAGGCCAGATCCTTAATGAGGCTTCCCTGAGCCTCCCCCAAATGAAGCCCCTCCCTCACTGCAGCATCTTCTCCTCATACCCCAAGGTTGTGACCTTCCAGTTACTGTGTGACAGTTTGTGTCTTGTCCAGTTCTCCTCAGAGACCAGGGGAGACCAAGCCCTGGCCACACCTTAGGATCACCCAGAAGCTTTTAACAAGTACCAGAACAGGGCCCCAGCCAAGACCAATGAAAACCAGAGGGGTCTGGGCACAGCCCTGCTCTGCATCCAGACGGGCCGGGACAACCTGCCACAGGTGCCTTCTGCCCACAGACCTTGGGGTACCTCACGGTTTTCTCCACTAGCTTCCCCCTTGATCAGAATTAAACACTCTTGTCAAGAACTTAAAATCACTATTGGAAGGAGGTGGAGATGAGAAAATGGAGAGAGAGAGAAGGCACAAGAGAAAGGAAGAGAGAGAAGGCAAATGAGAAAGAAAAAAAAGAGGAAATAGGATGCAAAAAGGGAGACAGAAATTCAAAGACATGAGAGCAAGCAAGAGAGAGAAGCAGAAGGAAGGAGGAGGGAACAGATGAAGGGGAGGCGGAGGGCGGTGTCGAAGGCCACCATTGTTCTGCTGTTCATTTCTATTTGGATTTTGCTCCAGTACCCAAGTTTACTTCCATTCAGTTCAACAAATACTTTCTGAGCACCTACTATGTGGCAGGCTTTGTCCTGGGGCTGGGACACAGCCATGGGTGACACACACAGACCCCTGCCTCGAGGAGCTAACATCCAGGGGAGGACTTCCGAGATGATGCTATACCCGCTTCATGTCACAAGTGATGAAATCAATACTCAGAGAGGGACAGTGACTTGTCCAAGGTCACACAGCACACACAGTGGGAGAACAGGACCTGAACTCAGGTCTCTGAACTTGATCCGGGCCTTCTCTCCCGCTTCCTGCCCCCCTCTGCTCAGTGTTGCCAGCCCTCCCTGCTTTTCAACACTCACAGGAGCATTTGCCTGTAACTTTACTTGGCTTTAGTTTTAATGTGTAATTATTTTGAAAGAAGAAAATGAGGAATACAGTGATATCCAAACACAAATATTACAAATGTGTGAGAATATATCCCTCTGGGCTTTTTTTCTGTGCAGAGACATTTAAATTCTTCCAAAAGTCTGTTTCTACAAAATGTTGACTTTCCCTTTGTGCATTTTTCATGTGATGGTATCGAAGGATCATTTCTCCACAACTTCTTCTGTAATGTGGTGTTTTAGGGCTGCCGAATAATCTCTGATGTAAGGAATGCCTTCACTTACCAAATCAGGTCCCTCTGATCAGACATTTAGGTTGTTTCCAATTTTTACCAACTATAAACAGTATTGAGGTACCTTTAATATATGACAAATATTCAGAATACAGCGGAATCGTGAGGTTTTGCTCATTCGTATATTTTTTTTAAGTAATGGACCTTTTTTGTAAGACCACGGGCCATCTGTATTTCCTTTTTACGTTATTTGTATGTTCGTGGCTTTTGCCTATGTTTTGTTTTTTGACATTATCGAAACTGCTTTAAAGCCCTTGCTCGCTGCAGGAGCGAGTGACAAATGTGTAACGGGCACTTCTGCTCAGGTGCAAGCTTTGAGCAGGAACGGGCTGCCTGGACTCAGGAAACAATCAAGAGATTCTCATACTCGCCACCAGGGGTCGCTCTACTCATATCGCTGGGGTCGAGAAGCTGGCCTGAGCAGCCCGCATTCCTGAGGCCACTGTCACAAGGAGCGGGGTCGCAGCTCTGGGATGACAGCCTGACACTGACATCATGAGAGAGTGACTTTTAATCTCTTTATACGAGCCTCCTTGTTACCCTCCAGGCCAGGCCACTGCCCCAGGGTGTCCCCTGCTGTAGTGGTCATCCCCCAAATTGCCCTTTCTGCCCCTGTGTCTATCTCTCCTATAAACTTTTGAAGAGAAGGATCGCCTCCCCAGCCCCAGTGGTCGGCACGGTGTCTGGAACATACAGGATGCCCAGTGCACGCTTGCTAAAAAGCATCTGGACACATCTGCAGAGAGGCTTTGCTTCTCTTGCAAACCAGAGTCCTCTTAAACTTTCTTTCACCTGGGATTCTGACCAGAAACCCCCTCCCCAAACTCCTCCCCGAGTTGGGCGCTTGTCCTCGCAATGGCCATTCCTGTGGGGACCTGGGCTCCAAGCAACTTGTTCTAGAAACTATAAACTGTGTGATCCTGGGCAAGGCATGTGCCTCCTCTGTGGGATTGGGGACAAAATCATTGATCTCTGCCTGGCTACCTCCCAGTATCAAGGAGATCCTGTTTGGGGAAGTGCTGTGTAAATAGGAATCAAAATATCTTCTCATAACGATTACCCTCACCATAAATCACACCATGACACACATCAGATGTAACCAAGGGGCTGGTTTGGGTTGGAGGCACCCTAATAATTTGCAATGATTTTCAATATGATACACACTTCCCTGGGGCTAGACCTCCCTCTCATTTCCCAATTTCTATACCTCACTTCCCAGCATTGCCATCTTAGGCTGGTCCCTTCATCTGGAAGTTTCCATTTCCCATGGGCAGTGGAGCAAATATCTTCTTTTGGCCATTTATTCACTGAGTCACTTCCTCACCAAGTATTCCACAGCCTGTGGACAGGGGCTGGGATTTATGGCTGAATCGGACCCAGTTGGTGATGACGATGAAGGAACAGCTACGGGGGGGGTGGGCAGCCAGGCCCAGCACAGTGAGAATTAGGGTCACCAGAGGTGGGTCATATTATGATGGGGGCACCAAGGAGGGAAGGAGCTGGCGTAAAATCAGAAGAGTCTTCTTGGAGGAAGAGACATTCTCACCAAATGGAGAGAAAGAAGCAGGGGTTTACCAAGGGGCCATGGGGAGCAGACGGTAGAAGTCTCTAGACACAGGGAAAGTAAGCATGCTGGAGGAGTCTGGCATATTTAGGGACCTGCAGGACCACAGGGTGGGAGGAAGGGGTGGGCAGTGAGCCTGGAGGCAGCGGCTAGAGCAGCTGGGGCCTTGAATGCCGAGGTTAGGAAGTGGAGCTGGATCCCAAGGCGATGGAGCTGCTGGGGGCTTATGAAAAGAGATCATTTGGGGGTTACACCGTTATCCAGAGAAGGGCACTGAAGATCTGCCGCGTGGCTCTTAACCATTCTGGGTCCTGCCCCTTTGGAAATGCGCTGTCAGCCTTGGGAAATCATGCATGCATGCATGCAATGCTCTCAGAACACTGAGTACAATCTCATACATGCACAGCCATGGCCACAGGCCAGACCAAGACCTGAGGGACACCATCTGGCTTTACAGTGTTGTTATCAATAGATTCTAGCATTTTAACTTTAAAATTGCAAGCCATGCTGCCCCATGACCTGGTGACTGACTGGCATTTCCCATCTCTCCAGCGCGCTCTCTGGAGGATTTCTTCCTTTCAAGGTGGCCCTTTTCGACTCCAAGGTGCTCAGAGTCGGGGCTGTCAGTGCCCGCTGAGAGTAGGACAGTTTGGAAGACTCTGACATACCCTGTGGCCCTGTCATGGGGAATGGTCCATCCCCCATTCCAAACACCAAGATCCCCAACAGTGACCCACAGATTGTCGGGCCCCTTCCCCCTTCCTCTGTCTGCACCCTCTTTCTCCAGGCAGTCTTGTCATCCCGTGCAGGCAGGGGTCTTGTCTCATTTCCCAGCCCTGGTACCACGCTCAGGCCCGAGTACACCTCGTTGTACGGCACCCGTTAAGTGCTGATTTTGGACCCAGTGACCACTAGTTACCGGAGGAACAGAGCATGGCACTCACAGGCTCATCTCAGGGTCAGCCTGCCGGGGCGCAAATCCTGCCCCACCACTTACTATCTGTGGGACCCTGGGACTCTCCGGGCCTTCACTTCCTCATCTGTAAAATGGGGGTAAAATAGTTCCTCCCTTGAAGGTCGTTGAAGGACAAAATGAGTGGACAACAGATGCAGAGCACCAGAGATGGCGTCTAGTGCAAAGACTCCCTCATAAATATAGGAATCGTTTTGTACCCCCATGAAGCCGGCGAAGAAGCACATCAAGGAACTAGAACCGACAGTTCTACTGTTTCACGGGGCCTCATAATGGTGCATCCAGGAGGGCACTTGTTATGAGTTAAATTGTGTCCCCCCCCCAAAACTTCCTAAGTTGACTCTTAACTCCCAGGACCTCAGAACATGACCTGATTTGGAAATAGAGACACAATTGACTAAATTAAGATGGGGTCATTCGGGTGGGCCCTAGTCCAATATGACTGGTGTCCTTATAAAAGGGGGACATTTGGACACAGAGGTGCATAGAAGGAAGACAGTGAGACACAGCGAGAAGACAGCCGCCCACAAGCTAAGGAGAGAGGCCCGGAACAGATCTTCATTCACAGGCCTCGGAAGGAACGACCCTGCCGACACCTCAATCTCGGGCTTCCAGCCTCCAGGACTATTGTTGAAACCACACAGTTTGTGGTTCTTTGCTAGCGTAGCCCCAGGAAACTCTCAGAGTACCTACATTTCTATTTGCTCAATAAGGACATTAAGGCATAGAAATAAGACGACTGGCAAGGCTCCCAGGGCTCCTAGAAGGCAGGGCCAGGCTCCAGGCCCACCAGTTGGGGGGACTCGGCCCTGCTTGTCTCCATCTGGGAGAACTGCTGATATCTGGCTGGAGCAAGAAGCTGGTCACCCTGGTGCCGAGCCTCCCTTGGAGAGATCATGAGCAAGGGGATGGGAGCCACTTCCCGGAAGTGAGAGCAAGCCACACAGGAAATGCACAAACCACGATGACATGGACGCCGACGGCCAAAGCAAGCCCTTGCTAATATCACTCTCCCAGCCCGGATGCTCACAGGCTGCCATTTTAGATTGCTAAAAGCCAGCATCAGTGACCGTCCCATGACACTCTATGCTGAAATGGTAACTGACATTTGTTCCATCTTTAAAGGGCTCTTGCATTCACGCTCCCATGGGCTCTTCACTCTGACACACTCAGAAGACAGCAAGTGCTACTACCCCTTCACCCAGCGGAATCCACTGCCTCTGTCCACTCCGGGTCCCACCTGCCATCTTAGAGCATGAGCATCTCACCCCAGTGTGTATGGCTCCCATGTTTAAGGGTCAGCATTTTCTATTCCACGGGCCCCTGCTTCCTCTGCTACTCATCTGATAACAGACTGGCTTCTCCGGATGCTATAGAGGCAGAATTGGCTGGGGACCACACTTTATGGGAAATTTAGGGAATTTTTGAGAGACTTTTGACTGTGCACAGCAGCCTCCAGCAAGGTCTTGAGAGCATGCAGTTCTCCTTGGGCACTGGGTCTTTTAAATAATAAGGCATGAAACATCGAGAAGGTCACAGATGCATGTCAACAAGGGGCTTATACCTGATGGCACACAAGCCACCAAACGCAGCCACTGCCACTGCCCCAAACTCCGCAAGAACCAACGCTGGCCCCAGCATCTTAAGGTAAGGACAGCCTCTTGGAGTCACAGCCTTGATCTGGCCCATGTCCCCTTGCTGGCCCTAATACTTTGGAGCTGCATGCCTGTGGTCAAGTCACTTAACCTCCTGGGTCTCAGTTTCTCCGTCTAGTCAGTGGGATAATAGCACCTGGCTTGCAAGGCTGTACTAAAGATTAAATGAGAGAACACAAAACGTACAAAACATTAGGAGGCATCTCTAAAATATTTAGGTATTCACCCTTTTCCTTAGATAAAAGAAAGAGTAGCAGTGCACGGGAAGGCAGAAAGATTGGGAGAATAAGGATGTAAGCCAACAGCCTAAATTAAAATCTTACGTTTAGGAAAATTACAGAAAGGATTCTAAATGACAATTTCCATCTCTACACGATTTATTTTCTGAAATTACAACAAGGTGCCAATATGAAAGGTACACTGTATTCCTTTTACCTGATGAACATAATGGAGGAAGAACGAACAGGACACGCAGAAGTAACATGAGTAGAATGAAGTACTAAAAAGATAAAATATAACCACAGATAAACTCAGTATTAAAATGATCTAGGCAGGATACACTTCATTATCTTGAGAAGACTAAAGTTCCAGTTAACTTGAAATAGGTTGTCCAGGTCCAAAGATAAATTTGATTTTTTTTTTTAATGAGTAATCTTCTTTGGGCTAAGGTGGCTCCCTTATTTTTCCTTAAATGCAAATTAACCCAGTGGGATCTTGATGTCTTGGAGGGAGCTGAGTTAACTCTCCCTTTTCAGGCAGGCAGCCTGGTGCGGAAGAAACAAAGCACTCTGGACTCACATCCAATTTGGATCCAATTCTACTTCTGCCTCTTCTGAGCTGTGTGACAACAGGTCAGTGCACTGCCTCTCTGAGCCTCAACCTCCTCTCTGTGGAGTGCGGACACTAATAGTACCTGCTTTACAGTTTTATGAGCATTAAATGATGCCTTTGAAAACACCGTAGGGTGCCAAGCACATGGCAGGAGTATATTAAACGTTAAGTTTTTGCTCGTCTATCAATTAGGTGATAACATCAGTGCCCAGCCTGCTCTCGGCTCCAGAGCTTAAGAAACTTGCTTGGGGTCCCACAGCTAGCAAATAGGAGAACTGGAAAGGAGCTGAACCCTGCTTGTTCTCTACTGCACAGTCCTGAGGGCCTCCTGTGTGCTGCTGCTGGGGCGGCCGCTACAGAAGCCATCTGACCTGCCCTCAAGGGGCTCACAGTCTAAAGAAGGAGAAATGAAGATGCACGTACAGCACCGGCACGCTGGGGACCGTGGTCACCTTTGGAACTGTGAGGGAGTTGGGAAAGGGTGATGGCTTTCCCAGGGAGGGGCGGATCGGGGTGGAAGTCACAAGACCATGACAGTTAATGCCATACTGCACGTGGAGGAGCTCGCCCAGCACGGGGCCTGGCACAGGCAGGGACCCATCAAAGGTCAGATAGATGGATGGACAGGAGGAAACAGACGAGGAGGGGTGAAGGGTAACTGGATGGCTGCCTGGAGAGTGGCTGCAAGGAGAGATGGACAAGCAGATGGTCCGGTGAAAGAGATGATGGAGTGTGGGTAGAGGGGTGGGTGGGTGGGTAGACAAGACGGTGCATGAGGGCATGGACAGGTGGACGGTGGCTGAGCAGGTGGACAGGTGGTGGGGAGGTGGCTGGCTTGGTGAACGGGTGAGTGAAGCTGTAGGGGTGGATGGGCACCACCAGGTGGGTAGATGCGTGGATGAAATGAAGGGTGGGTGAAGGGGGCTGGTGGGTTGCAGGGGTGGTTGAAGAGGAAAACGGGGGAATGATGGAGCCCGTGACTTGACCAAGCGGCAGAAAGTTAGAGAAAAGCAGAAAATCACTCGTGCTCTGGGTTGCGGCCACTTACCAGGCTACCGTGACCAGCAGGGGCCGTGCTGAGCGCTCTCTCTCGGGGGGCCTGGGCTCCCAGCTCCTCTCGCAGGCACCTGTTTTGCTGGGCGAGCTCCTCCACCTGGCCCTGCAGGCCGATCTCCGACAGCTTCAGTCCATAGATGCAGCAGCGCAGCTCCTCCAGCTGCCCGCGGAGCAGCCGCTCGGTGGCGCGCTGCTCCCGCAGCCGGCGCGCCGCCTGGTCCCGCTCGCGCTCGCCGCGCTCGGCCCTGGCCCGCAGCGCGCGCGGCTCCGCGGCCTCCTCGGGAGCACCTCGGGGACTGGTCGGGCCCGGGAGTCGGGGGCCACCCTGGTTCGGGGCGTCCAGTTCGGCCAGCAGCAGGCCCGCGGCGTGGCAGAGGCGCCGCACGTCCAACTCCAGCCGCTGCACCTGCGCTCGCAGGATGCGCTCCTGCTCGCGCACCAGTCGCAGCTGGCGCCGCTGGAGCCGCCGACCGCGCTCCAGGGCCGCCGCCTGCAGCCCCAGCGCCTCGTCTTTGCGCCGCAGCCGCTCCCGCAGCCGCCGCAGCCGCCACCGCTGCCGCCGGGCCGCGCGCTCCTTCTCCTGAACCTACGGGTTGGCGGTGGAGGAGGGCGTCAGGAAGGCGGCCGGGGACGCACCGTAGCTCGCATTGAGCCTGTCTTTATTTGAAACTTCGATATTTTGTTGTTCAGCGCACCTTTTCTTTTTGCATTAATTTTTGCATTAAAACACTGCTGCAAAATATTATTGATCTCGATGACTGTCTTTTGGTGCCCCCTTAAAGTTTGCCCAGGAGACGAGCACCTTACTTCCCCCTAGTGTGGGCCCTGCACACCCGTGAGCTCCCCGAGTTCTTGGAAGGAAACTGTGCAACGGGCAGGAGGGGGATGGGCTGGTGCACACTGGGAGGGCCAGTGGTTCCAACATGTGATTCCCCCACACCAGTTTGTAAAGAGCTGCCACCTGGACCCCCCTGAGTGTCCCCACTTCCCCACTTGCAGAACTTCCCAGACCTCTCCATTTCCCAGTGCCTACAGGGTTAATGCCTGAACCAGTAAGGATCAGCTGACCATGGCTTCTGGCTGGTGAGACAGGACCACCAGTGTCACAGCAGTTGTTCCTTCCTGTGAATACGTCCTGTGGAGCTACTCAGAAGTGACCTGCACAATGTCACACGACTAAAAGTCACTGAACCACCACGTACTTGACTCAAGACCTTTCCTTTTTCCGCTTGGCCCGCTGCCTGTCCAAGGAACACATCTCCCTGTTCTTAAACCTTGCCCTCCCCCGACCCATGAGCTGGACTGGGGTGACCCATGCACTGCAAAAATGGGCGTCCTTGCCCAATTTTCAGAATTAATTTATGCAAATGGGTAGAACTGCCTTCATGTTAAGCTCTCTGTCAACTGCTAGTGCCTGCTGCTGATACTCAGTCACAGCCACGAGAGCTTGCAGAAGACAAAACAAACAAGCAAGAGCAAATGTGAAAGAGGAAACTTGGGAACAGCCCGGCAGGCTTTGTTTGACAGCGTGTTTTGGGGGGAATTGGGGCAGATAAAACTGGAGTTAGATTCCCTGCGAGGAAAATTGCTCGGGGTCTTCCCGATGGCATGAATCCTGTAATCGGTGATGCTAGGTGCACGGTGCCCCATCACCTGGATGGGTCTACCTTTATCACCTCTGGGAATGACCACGGGTCACCACAGAAGTGAGGTGTCTTTGTACGCAAATGCTTACTGCAAATATTGACAACAGTGGGGCAAATTGCCATTTGGCAGATATCAGGTACAAAGGGCAGAGGTCATGCACTCCTGCAAAATACGCTCTGAAATGCAGATAGCTCTGGGGACAGATCGAGGGTTAGTGTCTGGGCTGGGTTGAAGCTGGGCCAAGTGGTCTCCGAGGGGACCCAAGCCAGACCCCTCACCTCTCTGAAATCTTGCCCTTCATCTGGAAATGCGGTTTTGTGACAGGACATTCCCAGGAGCATACAGATTACAAGAGAATGCAATAAAGAAATGTGTGTGGGCCACATAACTGCAGGTCCTGCAGTGCCCCGAGCTCACTCATGGCATTTCCCTTGCTTGTCACCCTCATCCTCTGTCTCCCCGTCATACTAGGAACCTCTGGTGATTACAGGACTGTGTCTATTCACCTGGGAAACCCTATATGTATATAAGGCATGACAAAAAGTATTAATTACAGGATTTTCCACGGAGAGACTATATTCTTGATGGTGGGATCCCACATAACACTACTATACCTCGGGTTAAAAACTCTCAGACCCTGACGATGATGTGCTGTGAACCAAGGAGGATGAACTCAACTTTCTGCACCTGAAGTTCAATGCAAAGGGGAAAAGTGGCACTTGCATGTCTCCCTGGCATCTCAGAGACTAATTTCAATTTAATGGAACTTCTTAGCTTTCCATGCTTCACTTCTATTTCAGTTGAAAGCTAATCAATCTGGTGTTTTTCAAACATTCTGGACTACTTCCCATGGTAAAAAATACATTTAAGAACATGCCCCGTTATACATATGCACGTGTTGACAACTGAAACAGAAGTTTCAGGAAACAGCACTCCCCTTCGTACATGTGATGCCCTTTCATAATTCCTAGTCAATTCCATTTTTAAAATGCTGGTTGTGAGTTACAGAATTGATTTCACAACCCACTTACGGGTGTCAACCTGCAATTTAACAGTCGCTGTGCTGCGCCGTGAGTAGCAATTTACTGAAACCGGATGCCTCTCGGGATCTTTGGGTCTCTGCCTGCCAAGTCTCTGCCCTCCATCTCTCCACTGGAATATTTCAGTAAAGACTAGTAATTACGAAGGCAGCTAGGGCTATCCAAAAGCCTACCATTGTGAGTGTTTTACACGTATTACCTTCCTTTACCCACACAACAACTGAACGGGGTTGGTACTGTGTCATTCCCATTTCACAGATGAGGAAACTGAGGTCCAGAGAGGTTAAGTCATTTGGCCTAGATCACACAGCTCATGAGTAGCAGAGCCAGGGTTTGGCTCCAGGCATCTGCTTCCAGAGCCTATCCTCTTAACCACCCACTCCCTCTCCAATCGCGCTCTAACTTGCCCCCTGCCCCTGCCACCTCTCTCTCCCATGCAGTTAGAGTGATATCCCCCTAAACCCTGACTATGAGCCTCTCCTGCTAAGGTCCCCCTAAGTCCTGCTCCCCCTTGCCTCCAGAATTTGGATCATGCCAGGGCCCTGGCGACCTGTCCTCCCTGCAACCCTCTTGCCTCACCAACTCTGTCTCCCCACCACACACCACATTCCCCATGGCTCCCAGCATCCAGCTTTGGAGTTACTTGTTTCCCATCTGTGTCCCTGCCTTCAAGCCAGCTCCTGAGGGCAGAGACCCCGCATCAGTCCTCTCCTTGTCCTTAGGCCAGAGCCGGCTCCCCTGTCAGGCACCAAGTCCACAGAAAGGAACCTCTGGCCAGAGCTCCGAGCAAGTGCACAGCCCCCGCATGCCACCCAGTGGATCCCAGCCAGAGCCCTATGAGGCGGGCAGGACAGGATGGGAGCCCCGTTTTACAGATGGGGCAGCCGAGGCCCAGGGAGGCCACGTGACCTTGCCCAGGTCCAGCGGCCCCTGCCTGCACTGTTAGAATTGGGACCTCTCTTACCCCTCCTGGCTAGGCTCTCCAGGCCCGCCCCACTGTCTATGTTCAAGGGCAGCTGCTACCACATCCAAACCTATGGGGTGACTCTGCTGGGACAAGGAACAAGTACTGGAAAGAAGGAGGAGGGACTCGGTACCTGGCTGGCGAGCTCCCCCTGCAGCGCCTCCAGCTGTTCCTGGGCCCGGAGAGAGGCACCTCTCTCCTGGAACACGAGGGCGCTCAGCTGGTCCACCTCCTGGAGGAGTTTCCTCTCCGACAGCTCCAGCTCCTGGATTCTGCACATTGAAGCAGCAAGGCGCTTACTCAGGATGCAGTAAGTGTGGCCTACGCTTTTCACAGGCACCAGGATCTTCTTTGTTTCTTCTGTTATTTGGCCAATTTGATATTCTGACAAAATGACATTTTGTAAAACATTCATACCTATCTTTTTGAAGATGATCTAAAATACTTCAGAGACCTCTTTTGAATAGTAAGGCACTGGGAATCTCAACAATGTTCTCATCCCTAAACCAGTAATCCCCAGTTCAGGTCATACCAATGAAAAAGGACTGAACCAAACATCTGAACCATACATCTGCATTGTCTCAATTAATCCTTACAGGTGGATTCCCTTCCCCCTACTTCGCACATGAGAAAACAGGATCAGAGAGGCCGGGCAACTTGCCCAAGGTCACAGACCATTATAGAGTCCAGGCTGCGTGGCTCCCAAACTCATGCTTTAACCCTGTGCTCTGTTGCCTCCCATTTAAGCTAAATTATTGCAAATCTTTTCTAAGGAAATGACTGAAATGCAGAAAAAAGGTTTCTGCAGTTTAAAAAATTAATCTCTGGATTACAAAAGTGAGACGTTGGAAATGACCCACCAGTTAGGGATGGCTAAGCCACCTGAAGTCTTCAGCACTTCAGAAAGTGCTGAAGTTGTGCAATATGCAAAGTAATACCCAGGCTGGAAGTGAACCCTGACCTCAGCTACATAGAAAGGAGGAGCACATGTGAATGGAGGGAAGCCAGAAGGAACATCTGCCTAGTGGTCCCATGAGGAGCAGAGGAGCCACATAGACTCACTTGTCTGTCTCCTGCTCGTACCTAGTATCCAAGTCCCCTCAATGTGCCAATCTTACTTCTATAATAGAAGACCGTGAAACACGTGGCAAGGGCATTCTCAGCCTACATGGACAAGCTCTGCACAGCCTCACTCCTTTACCCAGCTCCACACCAGGTGACCTGCTCATCCAGGACAGACTCTGCTTCCCTGGGTGAGGACTTAGCTTTGCCTCCTGGCTCTGCCACTTACCTGCCATGAGGCCTTAACTGGGCTCATTCACCACTATGACCCTCAGTATCTTCATCCGTAAAACAGGTAATTGCACCTTGCTCAGAGGGTTATTGTGAAGATTAAATAAAGTGAGTCACTCTTATTAATAATAGGGCCAAGAGTCCCTTCTTCTGCTCTAGTTTTGAGGCCCTGGGGGAGGGTCTCTAAAGTGACAGAAGGGAGGGGGCCCTCTTGTGTAGATTAAAATTAAGTTCCTTCCAAAACGAACCAGAGGAGCGGCCGCACATTCGTCAGTCAGAGGCTTGGGTGGAGTGCCTTCTGATTGATTATAAAACGTGGTGATATCTGAATGGGAAAAGAAAAGTTTAACTTTTTAGTTTTTGAGACCAATCTGAAACGTTAAATCTGGGACAATATTTAATTCTGGCATTATCCTTATACTCAAACTAGGCAGAAAATGACTACTTTCATGGTGGCAGGCTGAATAACAGCCCCCAAATATATCCATGCCCTGCTTCCCGAAACTTAATGAATGTTACCTTAAGATGCAAAAGAGACTGCAGATGTGATTCAGTTAAGGAGTTTGAGACGGAGAGATTATCCTGGATTATCTGGGTGGGCTTAACCGCAATTACGACTGTCCTCATGAGCGGGAGGCAGAAGGGGAGGCCATGTGACCACTGAAGCAAGATGCTACCCTGCTGGCTTGAAGACGGGGAGGGGCCAGAAGCCAAGGAACGCAGCTATAGATGCTGGAAAAGGCAGACACAGGTTTCCCCTACAGCTTCTGGAGAGAGCACAGCCCTGCGGACACCGTGACTGTAGCCCAGTGAGACTGCTTTAGGACTTCTGCCTCCAGAGCTGAAAGGCAATGAATGTGCGTTGTTTGAAGGCAGCACGTTTGCAGTAATTTGTTTTAGCAGCCATAGGAAACATATACACACATAAACAGGAACTAGACAATGAAGTACCATTTTTCACTGATTAATGACAAGTTAAAAATATATATATTACAGTGTAGAGCTGCAAAGAGTGCTACGGAACTGGGAGACTCCATCAGGGAATATCCACCAGGATAAATCGGGCAGGCTGCCTGGGTGGTCCCAGTGCCCCCATGTAGCCGGGTGTGTGACCACGGAGAAGTTACTTAAGCCAGCACCTTCATTTCCCCATCTAGAAATTGAAGATATTGCTATTACTTCATTTCTAGTAATTTATTTTTAAGGATTGAGTCTGCTAATACGCATCAAGCATGTAAATAGTGCCTAGCCCAGAGGAAACACTCAACAAGTGTTCAGCTATTATTAATTTTGTTGCATTTAGATTGTAAATGAATTTGCAGCAATGATAGTATTACGGAGGTGGGAGTGGGGTTCTCATTCTCAAATTTCTAACATCGTGGTTGCATTAGTTTTGCCATAAATACTTTTAAACATTAACTCTTTAACTGAAGTGAAATCCAATGTACACTATCAGTCTTGTACTATCCCCTACTTAGAGCAAACCCATGGTGAAATTAGCCTGAAATCTATATTCACAGTTGTGCATTCAGACACTGGCTTCAGCTCTCCATGACACTGAGTAATGTATTTCATCCACTGAGCCTCAGTTTCCTCATCTGGAAAAGGGGATCATATCACTCTGTGTGCCACAGGGTTCAAGGGAGCAGCGATGGAGGCATGGTGGGGGGAGGTCAGCACTGTGCCCTGCACCACAGGCTCTTGGTAAGCCTTAACTCTTTTTTCTCCCAACCCCTGCCACAGATCGGGCCTCCCCTCCCAAAGCCCTGCTTCTACAGGATGGTGCGTCCCACCTTCAGAGAACTGAGGACACAGCCCACATTTCCCCACAGGCGGGTCCAGGACACCGCCTCCAGGATGGCTTCACCCCAGGCCCCAGCCACAGAGGCCCCTCCTCTCCGCCACTCGTGGTGCCTCCAGGCTGCCTGTCTCTCCCTCACATAGAGGGGTCTCCTCTGGTTTCCCACCCATCTTTCCCAGGCCTTGTGACCATCTGGTTTTCACTGCCATGTACAACCTTGCGTGAGCTATACTTCTATCTCTCCAGGGCTGGGGCCCTGCCTTTCCAGCTCTCAACCCCTAGAACTCATGTTTTGGGCTGAATATGTCCTCCCAAATTCATATGTTGAAGTTAGCCAACCCTAGTACCTCAGAATGTGACTGTATTTGGAGATAGGGTTTTTAAAGAGGTAATTTAGTTAAAATGAGGTCATTAGGGTGGGCCCTGATCCACTATGACTGGTGTCCTTATAAGAAGAGGAGATTAGGACACAGACATGCACAGAAGGAAGACCACAGGAAGACACAGAGAGAAGGCAGACATCACCAAGCCAAGGAGAGAGGTCTCAGAAGGAAACAACCTTGTCTACACTTTGATCTTTTAGTTCCATCCACCAGGACTATGAGAAAATAAAGCCCCCCAGTCTGTGGTGCTTTGTTCAAGACCCCAGTTTAAGCCCCCCAGTCTGTGGTGCTTTGTTATGGCAGCCCCAGCAGACTCATACAACAAACAGTATGTGATTCCCGAGGGCTAAGTGCACGTTGTAGAATGAGGGAATGAATGAGGGAATGAATGAATAAATGGATGAATGAGTGAGTGGACAATCACATAGACTGATACTGAAGGTGACAGAATAATTTTTCTCATATGTGAATTTTTTCACGTGAAAAGTTTTACAAAGAGGAGAAAAAGTATAGATCATGTAAATACACATTTACTGACTCGCCCTTACTAAAATGAAGGAAAACACACCAAAAGCGTGAAGTCGGACAAATTTAAGATACTTGGCTGTTGGCATATTGGTAAAGCTGTCAGACCCCAGCCATAACCGTACTGCATTTCCATGCTGGTTCCTCCTTTGATATGTATGCAAGACCCCACCTCATTCTACTGGCCTAGGTATCAAAACAGAGCATGGGCTTTGGAGAAAGACCTGGATTCAAACGCCCCACCTCTGGACCATGTCGGTTCCATCAGGAAAATAGAGCCTACACCAGAAGGTTCAGCAGCGAGAATCAATCAAACATAGGGATGGAAGAGACGAAAGGCCAGACAGAGATGACAGGCAACCCAGAGGTTAGCAGCTGCTGGGAGCCACTTCTGCCCCTGGGGCTGGAGGGATAGACAGGGAGGAGGTGGTGATACTGGGGCCCAGAAGCAGGACCACAGAGGAAGCCGAAAGCATGACTGAATGGCAGCCATAGTCAGAGACGTCACCCAGAGCAGAAGAGAAGGGGAGAATACCCTGGCTTCTCCCGTCGTCCTCCCTTCAGCGTCTCCCATTGGCTGGACCCAGATGGAAGCCAGTGAGCGAGGGAGCCTGGGAAATAGGCTCAGCCCCTATGATACAGAGCAGAGGAAGGGAAAGACAGAAGGAGCAGGGACTGCTGTGGCGGGTTATGGAACACTGACTGTTTTGCCTGCACCCTCAGTCACAGAAATGATTCAACGCTCCATCCTGACACAATTAGGATGCCCCAGGATTCGTACATACACAAAGAAGAGGTCCAAATGGTATATTTACCTGCTCCTCAGCCCAGACTCTGACATCACGTACTTGTCCACAGCTACCAACAGCTTCTGTTCTGAGGATTCCAGTTGCTTCCTGAGTGTTCCCGTGTCCACGTCTGGGCTTCTAGCTGCTTCTTCTGGAAGACATCCCGGCTCCTCACCAGTCTCCTCTACATCCTGGAAGATCCAGGACGTGTCGATCTTCACATCGACGTTCATTATATCAAACCCATCGCTGCTGGGGGCTCTGACAACGTAGCTGAAACTTTTTTCAGTCCGTCCTTTAGCTGTCGGCTCCATCCCAGACATAGTTCATGGGCCAAGACTTGATACAATTAAGTGAATCTGCAACATGGACTTTCTGTAGATTTCAAGGTGGCTGCGGTCCCTTCAGATTGTGCAGGAAAATACCCTTTGAGGAGGGCAAGAACAGGTGGATTATTTATGAGTGGGGGACTTGGGTTTCACTTGCAGAAATGTCATACAATATGAATGAAAGCCTCTCGTTTTACAAGCCAGCATGCCGGCAGTCACCCAAAGCAGAAAAGCCGTTTGGAATTAAAAACTTAATAATGTGTACAAAGAGCAAAAATAAGATTTCTAGGCAGGACCATCAGAATGTTATAAATTCTCAGCACTGAGGCTCAAGTTTTCACCACGTAATAAATGAAGTTCTAAACCTCCTGTCTGAGTCCAGCAAACATTTGTCACAGGCTTGGAGTTTACTAGGGGAAGGGGAAGGGAAACTAGCATTGCACTGGATCATCTCACCTTACCTAGTCCGATTCTCCTGGAAACCCCAGGAGGTGGGCATTTTCATAACCATTTTACAAATGCTGAAACAGAGGCTCTGGAAGCTGGGGGAGTTGGCCAGGCCCCACAGATGGGCAGTGGCAGAGTCAGGATTCAAATCCAAGTCTGACTCCAAAACTCAAGGGGTAAGGGATGAACCCAGACCCTGAACAGGAGGAAACACATCCTGCTGTGAAGGAGACTGAGGCTGTATAGGTGGCCAAGGAATGACCCATCGCAGATGGCAGAGGTGGGAAGAAGGCTCCTCCAGGCGGAGGGAGTCTCAGGACCATAGCCCAAGGACAGAGTCAGGACAGGTGAAGGGAGTGGGAGTGGTCGGGTTTGGCTGGCCCAGTGCACACCCTGAAGGGGGAAGTGAGGACCCAGGACAGAAGGTGACTTGGAGCCATATCCCTGTGGGCCTTGGACTCCAGGACATGGCATCTCTGTGTGGGAAGTGAGGGGGTCCCTGGAGTGTTTAGAGCCAAGGAGGGTCCTGGTCAGATCTCTGAGGATCGGGTACCGCGGGGGGTGCAGGAGGCGAGAACGGAAGGAGCTGGCCGGGGAAGAGTGCAATAAATAGGCCTGATGGAGTGGTGCAGGAGTAAATAGAAATTTAGACTACAGGACTTAATCCTCCCTGTGAAAAATGATGGAAGAGACTTCCCCCACCCTTTTCTGAGAGCTCCTACTTTAGAAAACTTGTCGTTCTTTCTTCATCTCTTTGAAATATATGTTGATTCTTTTAAAAGCTATATAGGCCCTTTGCTGCTTTTCTGACCCAGGAACGGGTTTCTGAAGATCCTGGGAGCCATCTCTTTGGCATGCAAACACCCAAGGAAAATAGAAGCCTGTCTCCCAGTTCCTGTGGGAGGGTCGGAGCCTAACTTCCTGGTCTCCCGGCTCCAAGTTGCAAAACCACCTCCTGTCATAGAGATAGGAGAAATTCCACTTTTCTTTGTACGAAACAAATGAACAAACACAGAGGGTCACTCCGATGGCCAGGTGGATTTAGGGTGACCTATAAGTAATAAATAGTGCTGCCAAGTTCTCTTACGTGACAACAAATTATCGTTTATCCCAAGGACCTGTACGAATTGGGCTGTATCTCCTTGGCTAACAAGAAGTGAGATTCTTTTCTGTCTTTGCAAATCTCTTAGCGGATGGCCTGTGATGCACATCACATTCTGGTTTGATGCTCTTTCGATAATAAAATTGTTTTCTTTCTTGTCTACCTTAGTGAAGAGATTGTCTCGGTCGGGAGAAAATTTTGTTTTAGAGTGTATTTCCCAACCATAATGGGAAAAAGATTTTTTTAAACCCAACGAGGTCCTATTATAGACTATAGGGAACTATATTCAGTATCTTGTAATAAGCCATAATGCAAAGGAAAAAAATTAAAATCTACTTCCTCAAAAGTGGCTGTGTAGGGTGGCGCAGGGGGCTTGCAATAGACATGGAGCGGTCAGAGGCAGCAGGGCGGGGTATCGGCCAAGAGGGGGCGCAGTGGGGCAACTCAGATCTCCGGTGCTTCTTGGATGGAATCTTGGACAAATCACTTAACTTCTCATAAAAGGTGGGTGTGGGTAGTGAAAATAGTACCCATATCAAGAGCTGTTTAGGCATAAATTAGTGGCTGTAGGGTAGGCAGTGCACAGCGCTGGGCACACAGTGAATGCAGCGTTCAGGCGGTGCGTGACAGGCAGAAGCAACATGTAGTTCAGATCGCCTGCCTGGGCTGTGTCCAGCTCTGCCTCTTATGCGCCAAGATCTTAGGCACTTAACCCAGCTCCCTGCAAAATGAGATGAACAGCAGTCCCCTCCCTGCTGTTGCACGAGTCACTTAGCTCTCAAGCGCCTGGTGCTGTGCCTGGCACAGCAAGCCTGCAGGGACCTTAGCTGCCAGGAGCATCCTCGAGCAGAAGGATTAATTGATAGCCGACTGGGGCCAAGTGACCACCTGAAAAATCGTGTTGCCAGGCCTGCAAGGAGGAGGAAGCAGGTATTGTAGACCTTTCTTAGGGGAGCAGCCTAGAGGAAAGGTGCAGCCGGGACAGGTAAAGGGCATTTGAGCCCCAGGGCCTCTGCCTGGGGAAGTGTCTTCAGACTTTTTTTGGATAAATGACTAAGACTGTGGGCTTCGTTTGGAATGAACCATCTGTGTCTGAGGGAGAAGGACAGGAACGCGGCTTGCCCGTGCATCATCACCCCTGCGGGCTTCTCAGGGCTGGAGACCTGAGGAAAGGGGACAGATGGCCATGGAACTGCTGTAAGGACGTGGCCCTGCATCATTCGCAGCCTGGGTGAGGTTCCCCAAGGCTGACGGCGACCACAGGAAGGACACAGAGCTTGGCTGAGGGCAGGACACAGGGGTCCCCACTTCAGATGAAATGGCAGCCCCAGAGAGATGGTGGGGAGGGGGCGGGAGAAGGGTTGGGAGGGAGGTGGGAGGAGGCCAGGCTTCTGGAGACCGGCAGCTTTGCCCCTCAGCTGGAACCAGGGTCACAGTGCGGGATCTGCAGGAGTCCCCAAGGCTTCTCAGACAACCTGGAGGGCACCCCAAATCGGCTGGTTGGGATCCCCAGTTTGGCAGGCCTCTACCAGGTCCTGGTTAAATGTGAGAAAAGAGAAACAAACGTGCTTTTCTGTACTGGAAGCGGCAGATGGGATTCCCGCTTATCAGCTCTTCACAAGCAGGTTCTGGAAGGTGAGGGGAGAGCAGGAGACCCGGACCCTGAGGCTCACCTGCGGAACGCGAGAATCCAGAAAGAGGGAAGGAGGGCTGGCCAATGGAAGGAGAGAGAATGATGAATTCACCAAGAAAGGTGCTGAGTGGGCGCTAAATCGCAGAGTCCAGCTCTCCAGGTGACCAGGGCCCCTGACCAGGGCCTGCGCGTGCGCAGTGCACCTGCGGTGCCACCACCCTCCCCCCGCCCCCGCCCCCTCCAGCCCCGCCCCACCCTCCGCCCACAGGGCCCTGGGCACCGAGTCAGTGCGCCTGGGACCTCTAGGGTGAGCAGACTCTAGAAGCTTCAGCTCCCGCACACGCCCGCCTGTTGCATTTCACCCGACTCCAACTCAGTACGTGCAGCGGGGGGGGGAAGTGCCCTGTGTGCCCAGGACTTCCCCATTTTAGAACTGGAAGTCCTGACCTGGGCAAAGCGGATGGCTGGTCACCCGCAGGGCTGGTCTCCGGGCCCACACCGCTGCCAGACGGTGGCGGCGGGGCACGGTCTGCCCCCTGGACTTTTCTACCCTGCCCCTCACTGGTTTCCACTGCCTGTAGAGGACTGAGGGATATGATGGGGGGGGGGAGTGAAGGGAGGGGAGGAATGAAGTATGAGGTGTGAGGGGAGCGGAGGGGTGAGATGTGAGGGGAGTGGGAAACAGCACATTTAAGTGGCATAGCATGGCGTCCCTGTGTCAGGAACTTGACCTGGGCTCTCCCTTCACCCCCCAAGTAGATCTGTGAGGAGGCTGGTGGTAAAGGGTTCACCCAACCCTTCTCCTTTCTGTGTGAGAAACTGACTTGGGTTCCGTTGCGTCTGTAGCTCTACCACCTGGAAACCTCATCTGGGCAGAAGGTCGGTTGCATTACTAGGCGACAAGCACAACGGCAGCTCTGAGCTGTGTGTCTCATCTGGGCGCAGAGGTACACGAGTACGCACCTGGTGGGCCGCCAGAACTCGGAGGCCCCCTGTGGCTCTTGTGACTGGGCCTGTCCCTGGCAGGGAACCTTGGAAGCGATGCCTGGGACCGTCACAAGAAATGCCGACTCGTTGTTGGCTCCCTGCACCTGCCTGTATGAGCCTCACTCGCTTGCACCTGAACTGTCTCCTGGGGGTCAAAGAGACTGGCCCCTGGTCCCCTGTGGGCCGTATGGTCTCCTTGGAGGACGACCTCCACAGCGGTGTTTCAGATGCTGCCCCTCCTGCCAGTATCGGAGAGTCTTTGGGTCTAACTGTCTACTTGTGCCCAAAGAAGACCTCTTGTGAGGTGCTGTGTGGGAACTATCACCCACCATTCCACAGATGAAGAAATTAAGACTCTGAGTGGCAAGTACTTTGCCGGTGTCCACTGCAGGGGAGTGGCTGGTCTAGGAGTGGACCTGGATGGGTCTGACTTCAAAGCCACTGCCATTGGCATCCTGCTGTCCGAGTGGGAGAGCTGAGAAGACAGAAGCGCGGGGCAGTAGGGCATGAGGCCCACACTCCTGCAGCAGGGAGGGATGGACACTCTGTGCTGTGGGACTAGCTTCCCAGAGACCTTGCACACCTCCTGGACTTCTGCTACTAAGTTAGCAAAGCAAGGCTTCTCTGTGTTTCTCTAGCCCCAGAGAAAGCAGACGTGCTTTTCATTTTCAGTTGCTGCATGGTTCCACATTCCCACTGCTGCCTGGAGTTCTCAGATGCCTGCTTTTTTCAAGCAAAGACATCAGTTCATTTGCTTTTGGTTATCAGATGTGGGAAAGTCATGGGGGCTGCTGTGGTGGTGCTTTGGGTTTAGATTTCAAAAGAGAATGATCACTTCTCAGCTATCTTGGGTGTGTGTTTTCTTAGAGCCCCCTAATCCTTTGGTTTGGTTTGAGTATCCCTCTCCATCTGGTTGGGTGCCCCTTCTGTGCTGAGCTCCATGTGCTTCTCCATCCTTGGGTTTATCCTTCTGAGAACTTTCAGCTCCTCTGTTGGATTCCCTGCCCTCCTCGATTCCTTTGGTAGCCTGCATTTCAGTCATTTTAGTTTTCTCCAAAGGTTATTCTCACTAGAAATTATAGCATTGCTCTTGCAGCCCAACAAACACAGAGCAATGAATCTTTCCATCCTTGGGATCAACCCATCCTTGCCTTCAGCTGCTCCTTCCAACAAGATGCAGCTGTCCTTTGCTTCACATTCACTACCTTCCATTTCACTTGATCTACTTTGATTCCCAACGTCTTCCTTCCAAAAGTTTGGGAGGGATCAGTCATATGAGCAGGTGCCTTTTCCTGGAGATGCTCCCCCACCCACCTGCTCACCCTAGAATAACAACAGCAACAACGTCCGAAAGTAACTTCTCTTCTCCAGGATTTGCTCCTGGGCTTGACTTCCACCAGCTGGTGTCCTAGCCTCCTCGGCAGCCCCACCCAATCCATCGTTCTCCTGGGAGGCGTGGTGCAGAGGCAGGTCTCCTGGGATCAGGAACGGCTGAGGTTGTAAGAAAGTGGACCTGGTCTCAGACCACTGCGGAAGGAGCCTCATTTCCCGCGGGTGCTCCAGGGATCACTCCACAACCCAGCATTTCTTCCTGGCCAGCCCCTTGCAAATTACCACCCAGATGTGAGACAGCCCGAGTGTGGTCTAGGCGGGGATGCTGTCCACCTCTCAATCCTTGATCTACAATGGCCCAGGTGCAGTCAAGCTCTGGGACTTTCACCCTCAAGAGTGATGGAGGCTGTGGCTTCCCCCTTGTAAATCTGAGGTCCTGGGGTCCACCGTCCACAGCGGGCGAGGCTCCAGTCCTCTCTCTCTGGCCAACAGCTGCTGAATTCAGCTGCACACAGATCTGGAGGGTTTTGTTGACTGGGGCTTGACTTTGGGTTCAGATCACAGGGACATTTGCAAGTCACTCTGGCTGATAGACTCCAGGATTCACACGGCACAGTTCATGGAGACATATGTACACAGTCAGTGTCTAGCCGGGCACACACACCACAGCTAGGGGAGGCATGCTGTGCAGGGACAAGGATGCAGTCTGTCCCCAGACAGTGCAGTGGCTCTCCAATCAATCCATTTCTAGTAATTGCACTTAGTTTCCTGGTATTCAGGTCTCTGCCCCTCGGGCTCTTGAAGGTGCCACAGTGGGGACTTGGATGTGGCCCTGAGCTTGACAAATTCCCCATCATCCTTGCAGAGCTCCTACAGCTTGGCCCAGCCAGGACCCAGCCATAGATCCTAAATGCCTCCCGTTCAAGCTGTCGTGTGGTATCTGTGAATTCTGGTTTCAGTTTCTGGGCTTGGAATAGCTTGTTTTGCTGTTGAATTTTGGTTTGAGTGGGGTTGGGTTTGCCATAGGACTCAGTTTATTCCATAAGCTCTTTTTCTATCCTGGAAAATTAAAAAATAATTTGACATGACACAAGAACCAAGGGGGAGAATCTGCCCTCACCTGTTCCCAACACTGTCCTGAACTCTCCAGCTGAGCCCACTGAGGGACCTTCCCCGACAATCCAGGGAGCGAGGAAATAGGGCTCAGATGGCCTGTCTCCCAGCACCCACCCCCAACCCACTATGGCAACCCCCACTCCCAGTCTGATCAGACCTGGGATCATTCCTTTATTTGCTGCACAAGCACGGAATGAGCATCAACCATGTGCCAAGCGCTGTCCTAGGACCAGGGCACAGAGGATCCAAGGAAGAGCCCACAAGGACATCAGGCAGGGACAAGTGTCAGAGCTCAGCCTGGGGGTCCAGGCGGCTAGTAGGCTGTGGGCATCCTCAGAATTCACAGGGCCCTCACCTGGGCTGAATTCAGCAGCAGAATTCTAGACTCTAGGGGCCCTGGCAGACCCCAGTCCATGGTGGGCACTCAGAACAGGGAGAATGGGGGAGGCCTGGGTGCCAAAGAAGGAACTCAGGACAAGACACGCAGGGTCCAATGATCCAGAGAAGGACCAGCTGCCGGGATGGCATCAAAACCAGGCCTGGGGTCCAGGGCAGGTGGTGGGGGAGAGGCAAGGAGCGTGGGCTCTTTACACAGGCTTCCTGGGCATTTTGTACGCGGGTCATGGACTTGCCCATCAGCCTGCTACTCCTGCAGACCCCTGATCCCAGAAGCCCACCCTGGTCTGGACCCTACGGTGAATTTACTGTCCCACAGGCAATAGAGAGCACCCAAAACCAAAGCCAAAATAGAAAGAACCTTTGGGAAAAGCCACAACCGCCTTCTCAAGATAAAATACAACAGGGGGACAACCAGGTCCCCGTCGTCCAATCTTATTCACAGAGAGCTCCCTGATCTTCCTCTCAGGGGTGGAACTCGCCAGTGACCCCCGGATGCCCCGGGGCCAGTGAGCCTGACCAGGAGCAATCTACCACAAGGCCACCTTCCATAGCACCTAAAGGAATGTTACAGTCAGAGCTGGGAGGAAATCTCCTTTTTAGAAAAATCATTTTTATCAGTGAAAATGAAAGGATACCAACCCGAGTTCCTGGCTCACTGACGTCATCAAGGCCACAGAATGAATGCTAGTGAGAAAAACAAAAAAAGGAACAAAAACTATAAAATAAGACCAAAAGAAAATGAGGGGGAAAAAAAGAAAAGAAAAAAAGATGTAAGATATGTAGTATGGAACTCAATGACAGCATTTCACAAGAACTACACCACTGGGGTTGGGTTTGGAAAGAGAAACAGGAAGTCAGTGGGCTTTAGGAGCGGATTTCACCTGAGAAACCCATATTGTGGGATGTGTCACCCAGGGTGGGTTGTCCCTACACAGTCCCCGAATATCTGGCTAATTTAGACAGGGGAGATGTACACCATGGACCAGGGCTTTTTGGTGCAGAGGTGTGACTTTCTTGAAGAACCCGGCAGGACAGAATATATAGAGGAAGACCTCTCCAATAGTCATAGTTGATGGTCCCACCAAAGACTAGGCATGACATGCGTACAAGGATCAAGGAAGATTCCACCCAGGCCACAGGTCATCCAGTCCGACCTGCGGACTGGCCCCTGTACCATCCCTGCCAGGGCCCACTCTCCCAAGAGATTCCACTGTTTAAAATCTTTTGTGCCATTTGATTAGTCTACTTTAAAAAGAAAAAATCTGCAGAAAAAAAATGGCTTTAAGGGAATGAAAAATTATACAGGTCAGTTTGAGAGTAGAGTTTTTTCCCTTAGTTTATTTATTACTTGCTTTATTCAAAAAGAATTGCTGGTGATTAGGTGAAACATGTCTGAACATTATCCAGGGCTTTTGAAAAGAATTCATTATTTTTTTCCAAATCAAGGTAATAGCTCCCCTAAATTGTTATTGAAAAAATGAAAATCCAAACAGACAGCCACCAAATTTTAAACAAAATTTAGAATCATTGGAAGTTAGAGCTAGAAGGGGCATTTAGAATCACCTAGCTCTTCATATTCTACATGAGGAAACTGAGGCCCGGGGTAGGGGAGGTCCTTGCCAGGACCAGCCTGTGGAGTATGGCAGGGACAGAGTTCCTGACCACTGACCATGGTGGCTGGAGTTATTTTTCGACCAGCCCAGCCCAGTAGTGCCCGCGGGGAAATCCTTGAAGTATCCTTGAGATCCCCCCAGCTCCTCAAAATAACCTTGGAAGCTGGGGAGGGGGGTTGGCATGCAGCAGATGGGGGCTCTAGGAATCTGCTTAAACCGAATTTCCATGGGATTTCCATGGCGCCAACAGGAGAACTGGCCCAAATCCTCCAGCCATGAGCCTCTGCCGCCCCGCTGCTGGTTGTGCCCCAGGGCTCCAGGTGCAGATGGGAAGATGCCAGGAAGGTGAATTAACCTGTGTAATAGCTGACTCCCAGGAGAGAAAGCTGGTGTACCATCTGAAGAGCTGGTCTGTCTCTTTGGGCCATTGTATTTGATTCCCTCTAGACAGAGTGGGCTGTCATCCCATTTGTAGATAGCCCTGAATCTGCTCTCTGGTGGCTTTCGTGACTTTGGCCTCACTCTGTCCATGGAATGAGACGGCTTCCTCTCTCCAAAGGCCAGCCTTAGATACCTGAAGCCCAGAAATGCCCTTTCTCCATCTGCTTCCCCGGGGTGACGGCACATCACCCTTCAAGCTTCCTGAGGCACATTGTCCCCAGAGGACCACCCCAATGGGGTCAGAGCCCTTCACCTGTTCCCACATGTGAGCATACCTCTGCGATATAAAATGTGCAGTTTTAGGTTTTCTCTCTACTCATCTATTACTCATTCTGCAAACATTTGATGATGCCCTATTCTGTGGCAAGAACTGTCTTGGATAAAGAGATGAATAAGAGCTAGTGGATGGACAGGAAGTGGTAAGTGCCCTGACAAAGATGCCGCATGTGTGGACTCATTTGTCCATCTGGACCAACAACGTGTGGCGGGGGCACTGGTGTGACATCCCTGGAGACCCCGGGTATCCCTCTCCAGCTGTGGGATCATGGACAAGTGTCTGAATCTTTCTCAGGCTCAGAGTTCTCACCCTTAAAATGGTGATAGCCGTAGAGAGACAATGGGGCTGGGTGTCAGCCATACTTCCTGCTGGAGGGAGGAGACTTCTAAGAATGCTCACTGGTTTTTGGCATATATATCGTTCAAGGTGAATGAGTCCAATGTCTGTGGCTGGTTTACGGCTCACAGATGTCAGAGGGGTTCACCTGAAGGTCTTTGGTGGAAAAAAAAATAGACACCCTCCTCCTCCCTCACACAAAGTTGATCCCAGACTGTACTTTTTTTTTTTTTTTTTTTGCGGTACGTGGGCCTCTCACTGTTGTGGCCTCTCCCGTTGTGGAGCACAGGCTCCGGACGCGCAGGCTCAGCGGCCATGGCTCACGGGCCCAGCCGCTCAGCGGCATGTGGGATCTTCCCGGACCGGGGCACGAACCCGTCCCCTGCATCGGCAGGCAGACTCTCAACCACTGCGCCACCAGGGAAGCCCCCGGACTGCGCTTTCCTTCCCTAGAAAAGTACTTGATGGGGCTACCTATTTCTTGGACTGCCAGTTTGGGGAACATGGGCAGAAAAGGGAGGGCTGGAGACAGAGCCCATTCCTTGGGTTTCATGAAACTGACAGGAGAAGAGAATATTCCATGTGAACGACTCATGGAGAGAAGCCCACGGCATGGTGTGAGCTCACACCACTCACCTTTTCCTCCAGCTCTTTCAGATGTCGCTTCTGGACCTCCAGTTTATCCTCCAATTCTCGGATTCTCTGCAACACATTAAGTTCTGTATCAGAAAAAGTAAAATTTCCAGGTTCAAACCTTACTCTTCGTTGTTTATCGTGGTGTGGCGTATAAGCAGTGACACATACAAATAATAAGTGGGCAGCTCAGCTAGCTTTTATACGTGTGCAGGCCTGTCTCTCCACCCCCTGAATCAAGACTGAGGGCTTCTCCAGCACCCAGGAGGCTCCCTCAGGCCCCCATGGGACTCTATTCTGACCTCTGTCACTAAAAGTTGATTTTGCCTGTTCTTGAAATGCATCGTAATGGAATTATACAGCGTGTACTCTTTTAAAAACATAAACATCAAGATTGACCAAGACACGGAGGTGCCTTGGGCAGGTTAATAAAGACCATGGATTTGAAGTAGCACCAAATGACTTGTCCAAGATTTATTTAGCTGGAGCCTCAGAGCTGGTGCAGAGATGAGTGCCAGTGGTAGGCATGGCTGTAGCATCCACTCAGATTCTTAGAAGCCCACGTAGTGCTAGGTTTTAGGATGACAAACTGTCCCCATTTGCCTGGGACTTTCCTGGTTTTAGCACTGAAAGTCCAGAGTCCTGAGAAACTCATCAGTCCCGGGGAAACAGGGACAGTTGGTCACCTACCTGGCTCTGCGCCTGCCGAATGCCCCTAGGGGTGCACACCAAGCCTCGGCGGTTTATCAATCTGTTCCTTCCAGTTCCACACAGCATCCCACCCAGGGGGTCTGGCAAGTACAACCTTTTCCAGATTGTCATGTGTCCAGTAGCACTTCAACACCCCTCAAGGGCTGATACCCCTGGACAGCTGCTTAGCTGGCTACAGCCTTGCCAGTCCTGAATGTACATGGAGACCTCACTCCTCTGGAGAACGCTGTCGGGCTGAAGGGCGGCGACTCAGGTCAGCCCGAATTAAGAAGGCGGACCCATCATCAGTCCGGAGAAGCCTTCTGTCCAGGTTCTCAAACTCAGATCAGCATCACCTGGAGGCCCTGCGGATCCCAGGAGCCCTTCCCCAGAGTTTCTGACTCAGCAGTTCAGGGTGGGACCTGAGAAGCTGTATTCCCCACAGGTCCCCAGGTGATGCGGTTGCTGCTGGTCGGGGGACCCCACTCTGAGAACCACCACCGTGGGCACATTCACCCACTCGGCAAATATGGCTCAATATGCCCGGGGCCTCGAGTCTGTGGTCCCATCAGGTTCAGACAATGGTATTACACAAATACATAGATGGTGCCCTGGATGAATACAGATGTCATGGAGAAAGTCGAGCAGGGGTAAGGAAGGAATGGGGTGCTATTTCATATGGATGCTCAGGGAAGATCACACTTGAGCAGAAGTGAGGGGTGTAAGGAGTTGAAGTGTGGGCTGGGGGGTCCAGAGGAAACACAAAACCCAGCCCACTGTGGTTTTCCAGACACCAAAGAGGGAAGGGAACTCCAGGCAGAAGGAATGCTGTGTGTGTGTGCAGGGAGCTGGGAGTGCAGGGGGGGCAGAGCTCAGAGGGTCTGGAATGTCCCGATGAAGAACTTGCAGATTTGGGGGTGTCATGGAGAACTCATGAAGGATTTCAAGTAAGGAAATAATGAGATTTTGATTCTGGAAAGATCACACTGGCAGCAAAACAGAAGATGGATTGGCACGGAAGAGAGATGAAAAATACTTCTGCTCTCAGATATGTGACCTTGGGCAAGTAGTTCAGCCTCTCTGGCCTTGGTTTCCTTCTCTGTGAATTGGGGGTAATAGTGCTGCCCACATCTGAGGATCTAGCAAGTGAATCTGTGCAAAGTACTTACAGCAAAGTCGGCAGAGACTACGTGCTCTATAAAGGACGAGAAGCCCAGTACGTTTCTAATTCTCTCCCACCTGAGGGAGACCGTGACCGCCCTCCAGAGACCCGCTTGCAAGGCGGGCAGGCAGAGAGCATCTGCGAATGAGCACAGAGCTCGGCTAGACCCTTGCTGGGATCCCGGGCCCCAAATTTACCAGAGGGTGGACTTTGGAGAGTCATGTAATCAAATAATCTCTCTGTGTGGAACGCCTCTTCTGTAATAACTGCACAGTGACCCTGTAACCCTGGGGGTGAAATGGGGACCTGGGGGAAAGTGCCTTGCAAATCACAATGCCACGTGCAGGGAGGACAATGCTTTACAGCTTTCGAAGGATTCGCAAAAATCTCCCAGGAACAACTTCTGGGCTTTAAAAATCAGCCTGAGTCCACTTGTGTCATTTTTTTTAGATTCCAAATATAAGTGATATCATATGGTATTTGTTTTTCTCTGACTGACTTAGTATGACAATCTCTAGGTCCATCCATGTTGCTGCAAATGGCATTATTGCATTCTTTTTTATGGCTGAGTAATATTCCATTGTACATATGTACCACATCTTCTTTATCCATTCATCAGTGGATGGACATTTAGGTTGCTTCCATGTCTTGGCTATTGTAAACAGTGCTTCTATGAATAGACACTGGGGTGCATGTATCTTTTCAAAGTATGGTTTTCTCTGGATATATGCCCAGGAGTGGGATTGCTGGATCATATGGTAGCTCTATTTTTAGTTTTTTTGAGGAACCTCCATACAGTTCTCCATAGTGGCTGTACAATTTACATTCCCACTAACAGTGCAGGAGGGCTCCCTTTTCTCCACACCCTCTCCAGCATTTATTGTTTGTAGACTTTTTAATGATGGCCATTCTGACCATTGTGAGGTGACACCTCATTGTAGTTTTGATTTGCATTTCTCTAATAATTAGTGATGTTAAGCATCTTTGCATGTGCTTTTTGACCATCTGTATGTCTTCTTTGGAGAAATGTCTATTTAGATCTTCTGCCCATTTTTTGCACTTATTTACAAAAGAGAAACAGATTCACAGACTTTGAAAACAAACTTACGGTTACCAAAAGGGAAAGATGGGGGGGGGGAGGGATAAATTAGGAGTTTGGGATTAACATATACACTCTAATATATATGTAATAGATCATCAACAAGGATCTACTGTATAGCACAGGGAACTCTACTCAATATTCTGTAATAACCTATATGGGAAAAGAATCTGAAAAAAATGGATATATGCATATGTATAATTGAATCACTTTGCTGTACACCTGAAACTAATACAACATTGTAAATCAACTATGCCCCAATATAAATTTTTTTTAAAAGATTAAGTGAAAAAAAAGTAAATAAATATTTTTATTTAAAAAAACTCAGCCTGAGAAGCTGATTCTCATTCTAGTCCTTCCTGAATTTTTTTAATAACTAGGGTCAGTCTCTCATCCAGTCATGGGAGGCTGGAAGGGGCAGTGCTTAAGAGCTTTGTCATCTCATGACATGGGTTCACATTCCAGCTCTGCTACTTCCTGGCTGTGTGACCTTGGGCAAGTTGCTTACCCTCTCTGAGAACTCACCTCACCTGTGAAACTGCATCAATGGTTCCCACTCAGAGGGTTGGTGTGACCATCAGTGAACCAACATTTATGGAGCCCCTTCTATGTGCCGTCACTGATCTGTCTCCCTGCACTGGAATATAAGCTTCATGAGAGCAAGTGCTGTATCCCCAGCACCTAGAACAGAGCCTGGTATGTAGATGTTAGAAAAATTGCAAATGAAAATGGTGTGACATGGAGCAGGAGAAGCTCGTGAGAGAGGCAGCCAGTGCATTTGTAGAGGTGAGCACAGGGCCCAGGGGGCTCAGGGCGTGAGGCTAAGCAACCCGGACTTCATCTTCTGGGCACGGCGGAGCCAGGGAGGGTCTTTGGGGAGGGATGGTGCTACGCTGTGTTAGGCAGGCTTCTGTGGTGCAGTGGATGGATTGGCAGGGAGGGGCAGGGAGGGGTGAGGGTGGTACTGCAATTGCTTGTGGTCCCAGCAGATATCTGTGGTGCAGGCCAGCTGGTGCTGGGGAATAAAGCCTGGGGAGGGAGAGGACAAAGCAAGTTTATATGAGTGGATCGACTCCAATCTTCACGCCGGGAGAACATTTTGCAAACGTGCAGAATCGTTCTGTTGGGAAAGGTACCATGGGCTGATTGATTTTTTTTCCTGCACCCACTTTTCCCCTTACTTAATAGGGCTTGAAAACTGAAATGCCCACTGGGGCCAGGCTGATGACGTCACATCACTGCATCCCATGGGCCAAATGCAGGCAAAGCGGACAGGGGCCATCCAGGGCAAACTGGGACACATTCTTCCCATCAACGCAGGCAGCTGGTGCTCCAGGCCGGGTCAGATGCCAGAATGCCTGGCAGTGCTGTGCTGTGTTGTGTTGTGTGTGCTGTGTGTGCTGTGTGTTATATGTACTGTGTTGTGCATTGTGTTGTGTGCGTGTGCTGTGGGTTGTGTGTTATATGTACTGTGTTGTGCATTGTGTGTGCTGTGTGTGTTGTGTGTGCTGTGTGTTGTGCGTGCTGTGTTGTGCCTCTGTGCCGTGCTTGCACTCAGCGTTGTTCTGGGCACTGGGACACGGCAGCTCCCCTGCCCTCAGAGCCTCGTGGGGAGACAGTCAGTCAGCAAAGACCAGGTAGTGAGAAGTGACAGGAAGAAAAGTCAATCAGGGGAGCAGCTGGTTAAGCAAGGCCATGGGGCAGCCGCTCTCGGGTGACATTTGAGGAATGTGTCCCCAGCAGGGGGACAGCAGATGCAAGGCTGGATCTGGGCACAAGGGCTGGGGTGACACGGGGCCAGAGCGCACGCACCTGGGATCTTCTTCCAAGAATGAAGGGAAGACTTGGGGGGTTTGGGGCAGGGCCCATTCCTTCCTACCCTCAGGTGTACATGTCGAGGTCCCCCCACCAGCAGGTCTCTCCCTGGCTCCCAGCACCCCCCAACCCCCGTCACGGCCACCCCCTGCCCAGGGCCTGCCTCTGTGTTCACTATACCAGGTGTGAGCTCTACAAGGCCAAGGGCATCTCACTCTCCCTCTTCCCAGTCCTGGAGCACAGCCTGGACCACACTTGCCTGATCAGCGTGTGCTGGGGACCCCAGCAGGGGTCGCGTTACTGTGAGTGACAGAACGTGCAGCGGAGGCCAGGCTGGGTGGGAAAGGCCCAGGGCAGCGGGTAGGAGCTGACACCTGTCCAGGGCTTAATTCATGGTGGGTTCTCTTCCAAATGCTTCACAGAAATTCTCCATTGACCTCAACCCTTGAGGTGTGTGCTGGCGGTGTCCCCATTCTGCAGACGGGGACACCCACCCGAGGCTCACAGAGCTGAAGTACCTTGTCTCAGGTTATGCTGGGCGGGGCCGGGGGGATTTAAATCCAGACCTGTCTGACCCAAGACCCTGTGCTACTAATGCCACATCGTAGCTCTCCATTCGTAGCTTTAAAATGCTGTTTTTTTATGTTCCTGGGGGGAAAATAAATCACTGCGATGCACGTTTGAAATTCTCAGGCTCCTAACGCCCTTCTCCCACTGGAAATGTAGCTTCTTCAAAATTATTATTTTTTTTAATGCCAGATTTCTGGAGACTCTATCAAATTCAGGACAAACACTTGCCAAAAACAAGTAGTAAACCTCAGGGAATTAGTATGACGTGAACTCAGAACTGGCCCCTAGTGGAATGGCCACGGCTTCCTAAAGGCGGGTTGGCCTTAATCAAGTTGTTTTGGCCCCTGGGCCTCTGTTTCCCATCAATTAAACTGGGTCTAACACTTAGATAGCCAAGGGTTTTACAAGTCATGTGATACTCTACAAACTGGGGTTTTAACAATGCTCATTGCAACTATTGTTTCGGGTTGATGGTCTCTTTTAAAAATCCTGTATGTGGTGGGAACTGCTTTTGAAAAGTACAGGTGATGAACAATGTAAACATTTTCTCCAGCATCATAAGCCTGTTCCCACCTCAGGGCCTTTGTACTTGCTGTTCTCTCTTCAAATAGCTGAATGGCTCACCTCTCACGTCATTTTAGCCTCAAGCCTCACCGTTTCTGATATCTACATACATGTTGCCTGTTTCCCCCCAGTGAGATATGAAAAGACACCCCCCAGGAAAGCAGGAACTTTGCCCACTGCTCCATCTCCAGCGGCCAGACCTGTGCCCAGCACGTGATTGGTGCCCAGTGATACGCTGTTGAATGAAAGCTCGGGACAGGAGGGTCTCTCTGTCCCCAGCATCATGCTATCATGGGGCTTGTTGTAAGGAAAGTCTCTCTGCCCGGGCATCACCTGGATGAACCAAATCCAGCCCATTCCCTTAAAGGAAACACCCAGTAAAACAGATGTACTCTGAGCATCTTTTGCAAAGGCACTGAGATGCTGGCTGGGGCTCCTTCTTCCTGCTGCTATTACACGTGTGACGCTGGGCTGGGAGACGGGGAGCAAGGATCTGTGAGCGTCATGGCATCATCAGTTACATCTGTGCCACACTGGGAGAGTTTGGCCAAGCATTTCTGCCTACAGGGTGACACAGGACCCTTAAGACAAAGCCTGGAGCTAGAGCTGCTCCGAACCACCCACGAAGAACAGGAGGCCAGGAGGGCGTTGCCTTGCTGACAGTTCCGAGGCTGAGCCCAGAGAAGGGAGGAGGTGGAACCTTTCCCCTGGATTCTGTGGCATGATGTGATGGAGGAGGGGCTCACCTGAGCTGAGTCAGGGAAGAAGGCATGAGAACTCATTTCCTTACAAAGCCAAAAATGTAACGGGAAACCTGCTATGGACTGAATTGTGACCCCTCTAAATTCTTATGTTGAAGCCCTAATAAGGTCATAGGTGGGACCTTAATCTGGTAGGGTTGGTGGTGTTATAACAAAAGGACAATCTCTCTCCCTCCCATCTTTGCCCCAATCTGCCCCCCCCCCCCCTCCCCCCTGCCATGTGGGGGTCACAGAGAGAAGGTGGCCGTCTGCAAACCAGGAAAAGAGCCTTCACCAGCAACCCAATCAGCCAGGCCTTGATTTTGGACATCTAGCCTCTGTTGTTTAAGCCATGCAGTCTGTAGTATTTTGTTATGGCAGCCCAAGTAAACTAATACAGACACTTACACCCCTCTCTAACTCACAGCCATGTATCTCTCAGACTAACTAGCATTTAACAACTTAACTTGCACAGAAATCTCCTGGGAATCTTGTAGACACAGAATCCTATTCAGTAGGTCTGGGGTGGGCCCTGAGAGTCTGCATTTCTAAGAGCTCCCAGGAGATGCTCCATGGACCACACTTTGAGTAGCCAGGGTGGACAGAACACAACGCGGCCTCGGGTGTCAACATCCACGTTTGTAATTATATAAAGAGAGTCCTCCTTTTACTAGACACCTCCCAGGCACCAGGCACTCACTAACTGACTTGCATGTCCTACCTCACTAATGCCTCAGAGTGATATATCATCTGTCATTGGTATTGGCTGACAGACGCCTATCAGTGTATATTAATGAGAGTGACGGCATCTTCGGTGGGAGGAAGGGTATCTACCATTTACCCTCAGCAGAATTCTCAACTGATTTGAAAATGTTCCAGAGATAAAGGAAAAGCAGCTCCCAGCCCTGGGTCAAGCTCTTAGTCAACTTTCCCTATGCTTAGGTACATGCAATTTACTAGGTAGGTCAAGAGAAATGTAAAAGGAAGTGATTGGTCCCATACGATCTTACACAAACACTCCAAAACACTTGTATTTTAAATGATTTTCTTCTTTAAGGGAGACTAGTCCTCAATCGACCACACAGCCAGCATGGCTTGCTTTCTGCTGTTTTTTTTTTTAATCACCTGAGTCCCTTTTTCTCTTAGTATGTGGGACATGGTGCTTTTCAGGGAGTCACAGCCACATGTGGCATTGCCCTTTGTGTTTAGGGTGTGCTCACTGGCCCGTCCATCACACTTTCTGGACTTAGACTATAACCAGCACCTTCGTGAGATCTGGACCCTCAGGTGGGTAATGACTTTTTGGTTCAAACACACAAATGCTCTGCTTTGAGCTGGATTTGCTGAACATGAAATCAACCCCTTCATTCACACTCAGTTGGCAAGTCCTGCAAACGACACCCAGTGCTGGGCATTAGCTAATCCAGCATCCAGCTCTTAGCCTGGTCTGGCCCTGGTCCTGCTACACCTACTCACAGCCTACACTTGGCAATAATAACGCTGCCTACACTTACTGAGAGCACTTTCCATGTAATAGTTCACTTAAACCTTACAGCATCCCAGTGAGTAGGCATTATTACCATCTCAGGAAAGTGAGACCCAGAGAGGTTAAGTCACTTGTCCAAAGCCACACAGCCAATAAGTGGGAAAACAGGGTTCAAAGTCAGGCTGTCTTGTCCCAGGGTCTGTTTTTTAAACCACTGCTACTCCAGCTGACCACCCCTGCTCTGCTGCTGCCTGAAACACTGCTCCCCCAATGGCCACCTGGCTTCTTCCTATTTACCTTCAAAACCTGGCTCAGCTGGGCCCTCCATCGGGACCTTCACAGCTTGCCCTGGGAAGGGACCTCCCCATACCCCCAGCACTTTGTGTGCACCGACTGAAGAGCCCCAGTCACGCTAGATGCTCGGGATCTGTCCCGCTGGGGTGCGGCCACCTCAGGGGACTTTTCACTAGCGATGTGACCATAACGGAGATGGTTCAGTGACAGTGTCCTTGTCACACCCCCTCCATGCTTTTCCCTTCTCTCCCCTCCATCTCCATCCTCTCCCTCCTGGTGTCCCCAGCATTCCTAGCATGTGCCAGACATCATACCAGCTCAGGAGCTATGCCCATCAGAGCCAGGTCACTCAGGAGCTGGCGAGCAGATCACACTGGCACAGACGGGGCAGTGCGGGAGCCCAGGTGGAGGGTCGTGGGGGATGCCCGAAGTCCTTTCACCCAAATCAAGTGTGGAATGAAGAGTTTGCCGTCATAACCTCCAGTTACCCTTTCCCCCTTCATCACGGCCCTTTCAGTCCTCAACCGAATGCAGTCGGCTGTGCCCCGCACACCCCTTCCAAACCCACCAGGGATCTTTGCTTCTCAGTCCTAATGGGGGCTTCTGCTGCTTCGGACACAGCTCTCTACCTGCTCCTTCTTCCAATTCTCTGTCTCTGTCTCTCTCCTTCTGTGACACCGACCCCCACTGGTTATCTAGATCCTTCCTCACAGACAGGATTCCTTATGAGCTGTGTGACCTTTAGGCACGTGAGTAAACCTCCCTGAGCCTCAGTTTTCTCACCAGGAAAATGGACATAATCATCCCACCTGCAGGAGTGCCGTGAGGTGAAGGATCTAAAACAGCGTGTGCCCAAGAATGCCAGAGCTACTGCTGTATCCTCATCTTTGTCCCCCTCACGAGTCCTGGGAAGCTGGTGCCCATGCGCTTGGCAGCACATGACGTTCGCACAGGACCCCAAACACATTTAGGAATACAGAGGTAACAACTAATACAGCCTACAGGTCCAGTCCTCAAAGTAGCCGTCATCACAAGATCAGCCCCAGAGCAAACCGTCCAGCCCGCGCCTCCTGGTTACAAGAACCTGAGTTTAAACAGAACACAAATGCTGGAGGGAGAGGGGACGCCTTGCTTTGGTTTGTGTTACCATTTAGCTGGGCTGGGGACTGTGTTGTTTAAGTGTGTGATTAGAAACAGTTGGCGGTATAGTGGGCCCGAGAGCCCCGCGTCTCCCCATCACTGAGGATTCACCTGTGGGCTGTGAGGGCGTCCACGGGAAGACCTCCCTGCTTCACGGAAACTTGATTTCCTGCTAGCTCTCCATCGACTGTGTCCATCAGAGGTGTCAGTGTGCCGACAGGGGACAGGAGGGGTGGAGGAGCGGGGATGGTGGCCAGTGGTGGCCAGTGGCGCCCAGCTGGGCCCCTGCCCCTACCTGCTGGGCCTGCTGCAGCAGCTCCATGCGCTCCCGCAGGATCTGGCTGTCAAACTCCCGGCTCTGCCGCAGGATCTGCCTGCGCAGCTTCTCCACGGCGGCCTGCAGGTCCTCCCGCTGGCCCTCGCTCAGCGCCTCGCTGGCCCGCCGCCCCGGCTCCTGCTGCAGCGCGTCGTACAGCGTGGCCTCCAGCTCCTGGATTTTCTGAGCGGCCCAAATCACACAGACAGTGGGAGGTCACAGGTGGGTGGACGGGAACCCCTAGGACACTGCAGCCGAGCGAGGCCCAGCTGGGGGATCTTGGGCAGGGAGGGGAGGCATGCAGGGGCCGAGCAGAGTGGCCAGCGGCCTCGGGGGTGGGCATGGGGGCGAGGGAGCCCCTTTCAGCCCTGTGCACACGGTTTTGAGAACCCTTCTTAACTCTGTTCAATCAAGACACCGTGCTCTGTACAGGAGGGGACTAGGGCAATGAGAAGAAATAGTCATAACCGCCCCTTAAGATGTGTGATTCAAAGAGAAGTTTGACTCAACGGGTCTTTATTTTTGTCTTTGGCTTCCAATTCACTGCCCCCAGCTTGGGAACAAATCTCCCCTTTATCTCGAGTAGCGTGGAAAATGTGTCCCAAATGGCACGCACTTGGCATTCAGCTGCCTAGTTAGAAAAGCAATTTCAACCCCAAGCAAATGGGGACAGTGTCCTCATTGCTCTCTCCTCCCCCTGAAAAGCAAGACACCCCTGGTTAGCAGAGCACATGAGAGATTAGTAGCCAGGGGAGGAGATCCTTGTGAAAGCTCAGAGTTTTCATCATGAGAGAAAGTTATTTCTTTTCAGCCTCACGGCGAGACACTTAAATACATTTACCTCATGGGAATATCTAGGGACAAAAGAGAGAAGTATCTCCTTCTCTGCCATCCTAAATCCCCACCCACGTCCCTTGCTAGGAACAGCTCTTTCTCTTCCAAAGACGCTATAGACCAATCACCCGTTTTAATGGAAATTGCTATGAAGACGCAGGAGGAGGTTTGAAGCAGTGGGTCAACACGGGTGGCCCTCTGTTCCTGTGGCCACCTGCTCCTGCAGCCTCCCCGGCTTCAGCATGGCTGTGCTAACCTCCCGCCAAGGGAATTCCAGGCCCATCAGACCAATCTTAGCCAGCAGGCATCAAATTCCCCTCTCCTGACCCTAGTCATCGCCCCTGGGTAACTAGAAGGTGGGAATCTGTCCACTGACACAGCCAAGGGATCCACATGGAGCCGGAGCTTGCCTGTGCCTGCTGGCCGCCCCCTCCCCCTGCAGCAGCTGGGCTCCTAGGAGACCCGCATGTGGCCAGCTTCCAGCCAGGACCCCACCATCCAATTCCAGAAGCTCCACTGTGGCCTTGCACCATCTCACTCAGCTCAACGACAAAGGAACACAGGTGTGACTTTGGCACCTGCTGTCCTCCCTTCTGCCCGCGGCCACGGCACTGCCACCCTCTGGAGATTTTTCTTCCCTGACCGTTCAGATCAGCCGAGCGCTGATCACAGCTCCAGTCTCGTCATGTGCCTGAAAGCCCACTTGAGGCTTTGGAATATTCTTTGGGTAAGAATGTCATTTCTACCCAGTGGCAGGATCAGCACACCCACGGACCGCCTCCGTGGAACCTGGACTCAGGGTCCCCCAGGGCCTTTCTGCACATGGCACTTAGAGAGCCAAAGGCGGACACCAAGTTTTCCAAAGTGCGTTGGGAAACACCCGTCTTGCAAGATGCCCCTTGAAAGAGGGCCCCAAGAACCACTGAACTTGGACATGGCTTGCTCTGTTCCTCTTGAAGTCTCAGCCCATCCTTTAGGACCCAAGAAGTCCTCAGAGTTTTCCAAACTTACTCTCCGGCAGCCTCTCCCTCCTTTTGGGGCCATACGTTTCTACGTTATCTCCTGAAATCATATCCCTCAGAACCTTCCGGGGAAGCCAGGGAAGGCCAGAGGTGGTGGATAGCGCAGTGGCAAAGGGCGCTTGCAAAAGGACGGAGAATGGACAGAATCAAGGAAAACCCAAAAAAGTGAAAGAGGGAAGAAGAGGATGAGTATGTTTTCATTTCTAAATTACCCTTAACAGCACGTGCCCAGAAGTAAGAACTGAATGGGAAAATGCCACTTCTTGATGAGGCTCAAACCATCCTGACCTTCTCCATCTGCTGCCCCCTGCCGTGGGGACTCAAGCCTCAGAGCCTGGACACAAAGGCTCAAGGGTCGCAGTGAGGTGAGCCAGCCTTCAAGTCCAGAATCTCCCACCTGTGCTAAGCCCAGCGTCCTACTCTCTGTCTTCATGGAGACGGGGATTTTTAGTTATTGATTCTGCATTGCTCAGGTACAAACCCACTTTGTAAAATGATTTTAGCTACAAATGATCTGAGCAAAGCCTTGCTCCAGACTCTATATACTCACTGCTTCTTCCTGCAAGAGCGGTGTTGAACTCCAAGTGCGCTCTGCTGTGGGGACATCCTGGAAATGCCCCCTCAAAGCCATATGAACCTGAGCATGGTCCCACATCATGTTCATCACCAGTAAGTCCAGAACCAGTTCTGTGACCCAGGCGCAATGCTGCACAGGACCTCACAACAAGTAATTCTTGTTCGGATCATCACCCACCCTCCACTCATTGCTTTACCTTTGTTCCTCTGTGACTGTCTCTTTTTGCTATTTACGGGAAAACTTGCTCTGGGCTTTAAGCATAAATAAATATTAATAAGAAATATTAATAAGCAGAAAGTTTCTTTTCCTTCATCTCAAATGATTACTAGAACTGAATAAGTATGCCCAAAGAAACCACCAAGCTAACTAAATGCTTTTGAAAAATCATGACTGATCTGGAAAAAGTGACAATTTATCTGTATGGTCATTCGGGTTGAAACCAGTCGCAATGTGGAGATGGCATTGGTATCGCGCCACGCGGCATTTCAAGGACCCCAAATGTGCCGTCAGCCCCAAAAGGAAGAGCAGCCTGTAATGCTGAGTCTAAAGAATCAGAACATGCAACCCACTTCCGGTCCTACCAGGTAAGCCTGGTCGAGGGCTTGCTTCCGGTAGTCTAGCTCCTCCTCCAGGTAGCCCTTCTGCCTGCTGAATAGGTCCTGAAAAAGAGGAGGTGCCCAAGGTCAAGATCAGCGTGAGAACCCATCACTGAGCAGCTCTTCAGAGCCAACCTTCTCACACTTGATGGACAGTGACGGTCCCACCGAGTTGGGGACCTGCCAGGTGCTTGGGTGAGAAGGGATATCAGGTCTGCCCTGCTTGCTCCTGCGTGAATCCCCAGCAGGAGCCTCGCTGGTCCAGGAGCCTTGATCAAGCCTGTCCCAACTCCTCCCAGCTTCCTTCCTCTCAGGTGTCTGACCTGGTTCCCACGCCCCGGGCTACAGGAATCCTTCTCGATTCCTCTTGTCACATCCCGGTGGACCCTGGATGCGGCTGGTTCTCAGATGTGGCTCTTCCTCCCCACACCAATGGCATCACCCACCTCCCGATTACTCTCACTGCAGCACGCATCCTCCCCACTCTCCGGTCACTCGGTCCCTGAAAGCGTGATCTCTCCGAAACCCATCTTTTTTTTTTATTACTGATTGGAGGGTTTCAGGTTAAGAGCTCAGCAGTTGCAGCCACTTGCTTTTACAGAGGAGGAAACAGAGGGCCAGAGAGGACCAGTGCCTTGCCCTAGATGCCACAGTTCACTGGTGACAGAGGTGGGACTAGACACCCAGGCCTGGTGATTCAGCCCAGGGCTCTTCCCACCCAACACGCTGCTTCCAGGCCTTAGGCTCTTCCTTGGTCCTTCCCCTCTCATTTCTACTTAGAAAACTCGATTTGGTCTTTGAAGGCTCAAGAACCATCTCTTCTGGGAAGCCTTCTCTGACATCCCCAGGTTGGGTAAGATGGATCCCACTGTACACTCACGGCACCTGGTGAAGAGCTGGCATCACTGTTTATCAGGTACCGCGTGTGCCAAGCACAGCGTGAAAACGGGCCATGTGTCCAGTATCTCTCATCCCTATGGCCCAGCGAGGCGGAGATAGGAAACCCCATTAGCAATGAGGAAGCAAAGTCCAGTGTGTCTCTCCCAAACTCACGGCCAAGAAGGGGCAAGTGAAGCCTGGAGCTCCACCTTGGTGTGCCTGAGCCCCTGGTCCAGGTGCCTCCATACCACCAAAGTGCCTCCCCTAATGTTCCCACACGACACTGCCGCTGCCAGCTCCCGCGCATACATCCCCAAGGGCTTGCAGGCTAGACAAGGCAGGGACCCCGCTATTCATTACTGAACCCCTAATCCTGACATAGTGTCCAGGATAGCAGAGGCTCCAAAAATATGTATCAAGGGAATAACTGAGTGAATGGATGATACTTACACAGAACAGCCATGAGAGCAAAAGCAAAATTTAGAAATGCATTGCAAATCAATACAAAACACACGCCAAGCTTTCCTGGGAAGCGAATTATCTGAGCTGTCAACCCCCCTCCCTCCTAGGGGGTTGCATCTTTTACCTTCTCTTTCTCCAAGTCTAGCATCTTCTGGGTCAGGGCCGCCTCCGTTCCCTCTATTTGCTTCAGCCACTGGAAAACAGCAAGGACAGAGCGCACAGCTAGTGAGAACAAGAGCTCACTGGGGGCCATCCTCCAAGAGGAGGCTCCTGGCCCGGAGAGGGTCCCTATCATGTCCCAAGGTGGTCCTCGAAATGGAACTTCAAAGTCCATCCCGATGTTTCAGCTTTGACAGATGTTAGCACAGGGATCATGGGTACACACACGTGCGTACGTGCATGCAGGTAGGTGTGGGGTGTGAGCCCAGGCAAGCCTGTAAGTAGGGGAGGTTGTGGGTGTGCGTGGTGGATACATGTGGAAGGCTGCGAGTGTGTGCCCTGGGATCCCCGCAGCCGGGCGGGCGAGCCTCCCTGGGTTCTACCCTGCCGAGCGCTGTGCTGGCGGCTTCAGGCCTGGGACCTCGTCTGGACCCCTCATGACCACCCCATGGAGAAGGCAGCATCTCCCCATTTAGCAGGTGAAGACATGGCAGCTGAGTTAAGTCACTTGTCCAAGGTCACACAGGTGAGAAGTGGGGATTTCGAACCCAGCCTGCGGGACTGCACCCCTCCAGCCACTGGGGCGTGTCTGAGCAGCTGGGGGCACCACGGGATGCAGGCGTGAAAGGGGGTCTGGCCGTGCAGGGTGTGAGGGCCTGAGAGCACGGGCGGGGGCACCTGCCATGGGCTGGTGATGGGGGTCCGTCTGCCTGTTCTCAGGTCTGGGAGGGGGTGAGCAGGAGGCAGGCCGCTGTTCCTCAGGTGTAGGCACGTGGGTGTCTCTTTACGAGGAGCCCACCTGAGAGACAGGGGGAGGTCCACACACCTGGCTAACGCCCTGTGGGGATGTTTTAGGTTTTAGGGGTGTCTGGGGGTGTCAGTTTGACAACATGTATAAATGTGTATATTCAACCTCCTCATTGCTAAAGCCATCAGACGACCTCCCTGCCATGGGCCTGCCTGCTGCCCACCTGTGGACGCGCCCCTTCCCGACGGCCCAGACCCTTCCTTCTCCTCCTCTGGCTGCGGCTGCCCGTCCTGGACTCTTGGCGCCCTCTTCAAAGGCCCCACCCTTGGCCGTCCCCTCTCCTCAGCACTCCCCTGGGGGTTCCACCATCCCCTATGCTCTCTCCCTCTCTGAAACGTCCCCCTCCAGCCCAGATCTGCCCCCCACAACCCGATGCCTCAAGCTCCCTGAGAAAGGGCTTCCCCCGAATGGGAAGAGCCCCAGCTCACCTTGACTGGGAAACTGGGAGCAGCCACGGCTCCTCCCCCTTCACTTCCCAAACGTTGGTTCTACCCCCTCCCGTTTCAAAACCCCACCAACCACACTCCACCACCACCACCCAGCGCAGGCCCCCTCTCAGCCCTCAGGCTCACGTCGGACCCCAAATCCCCTTCTGCCTACCAGCCAGCATGTTCTCTCCAAACACTTAGCATCTCTCATGGACCTTCCCTGCTCCCACTGAAAGCCTCCCCAAGGAGATCCCATCGCTCCTGACAATGGCCGGGGGACCAGCCACGCCTTCCCTCACCTCAGGGCCTTTGCACATGCTGCTCTCTCTGCCTGGAACATCACCACCTCTCCCATCCCCAGCTTCAGCCCCAGGCCTTTTTACCTACTCAGCCTCTGGACCTGAGTTAGCTGTCGCCTCCTCCAGGAAGCCTGCCCGGCTTCCTGAGTCTGTGGGGTCTGGTGCCCTCCATGGATCCCCTGTCACAGCACTCACCTGACAGATTGCTGTTTCCCTTTTCCCACGACATGGGATGTGTTCTGTTAAATTTCCTTACCCTGCACAGGGCCTGGCGTGAGGCAAGCACCTAATAGACGTTTGCTTAGGGAAGGAGGATGCAGGGGTCTGGAGGTCTGTGGGGTGTGTGCCGGCTCCATAGTGGGAACAAGCCTAGATAAAGCTCCGCCCACAGAGCCTCCCCGCTAAAGTCCATGTTAGCATGGCCCCCAAGAGCGGCCCCAGAGCCAGCCGCAGAAGCAGGCACCCAATGCAGCATTGCTTTAGACGATGCTGAGCCGGTGTGCAATGTCTTAGAAACAGGTAAGCATATTTCTGACAAGGAATGAAAAATATTTCGTTTTTTACTATCCTAATGCAAGCAGTCATAAAATGAATAAAATAAAATGGAAAACAAATCCAGTTTTGAATCACTACAAGCTGCTCTTAGGTTTTGTAGAACAAAATGTCCAGTTCTTTCCTATCGTTAAAAAACAAAGATTTGACAGGCATATTATGCACGTAAAGAAACAACGTGACAGGTCCTCTTCGGCCACTGGGAGAGTAAAGTGAGATCAGAAAATGCTGGCCCTGGGCCTCCTGGGCGTGTGAGGGCACGGATTTCTTATCGGAGTCCGGCCAGATGTCTGTGGGGCCTCGCTCCGGGGTGAGAACCTGGGGAGTGGAGACAGGGTGCCTGCCTGCCCCCAAACCCTCAGGGAGAAGTGAGTCAGCCCACAGGGCACGGGAAGAGGACTCTCGTGGGAGGTGTGGCTGGTGCACCTCCGCCCCAACCGGCACTTTGCCCACAGGTGCAGGACACTGATCTCAGAGCTGGGGAATGGGGGACCTCCCCCCTCTAACACTCAACCCTCCCTTCAGAGAAGGGTCCCAAGGCCTTGATGCTGGGCCAACTATTAGAAAGCTTGCCTGTGGCCTAAGCTGCATCTTCTCATCTGTTGTTACCAGTGAGAACATGGATTTTTTAAAACTTCCATCTTTCTGATTGATTTTGAACTCGAGGGAGCAGAGGCATGACTTGTGATCACTTGTAAGTCCCCCTGACGCCCCATGTTCTCTGCTCAGCATGTGTGCTGTGTGTTTGGGTTGAGGCAGCAAGGCGACGTCCCCAATCTTGGACTCTGCTAACCAGAGGCGGGTCTGGAGGGCGCTGAGATGGGCCGGCATGTGTTTCTCTGAACCTTCCAGACAGAGCAGGGCTTCCCCAGGTGGCGATGGGAGGAGGGCAAGCGCCCAGGGCAAGATGCCATTTGCAGCAAGAATGCCAAGGGACATGCAAACTAGTTTGAGTCGCACTTCGCTTACAGGCTATGAAAGGAGCCTTGTGCTCCTAAATAGAACATGGAAGTGGACCTCAGTACTGCCAGTCAGATACCAGTACTGAATGGCAGTTTTTAAAATGAGGTATAACTTGGTTGAGGGGGGTTGACTGAGGACGTCGCAGGGGCCTCTGAGCCCCACTGCGAGATTTTCTTCGCACCCATCAGCCCCGGGGTGACCAACTCGTCCCCGTTTGCCTGGAACTGTCCCCGTTTCGGCACTGAAAGTCCCATGCATCCTGACGAAACCGGACAGTCGGACACCCTGGCTGTCCTGTAGGTGCTCCCAGGGGAGTCCCATTGACCCACTTTTCTTCCGGGGGCGCACTCAGCACCGAGTTCTCTCCACGGGGGAGACACAGCACCTCCCAAACACTGGGCCTTCAATCACAGACACGCGGCAGAGCTAGTGTCCCTGAGGATATGAGGCAACACCAGTCTAAGTCCAGTCCCCACAGACTGTCCCAAATGGGGAACTGGGCCCCTCTCACCTGGTCCAGAGTCGGGTCTCTAAAGGCCAGCGCCGGGCACCGCCTCTCCTGCCACCACCCTTGTGAGATTTCGGGAGGAGCTGGCAGGCCAGGGCAGCCGGCACAGCTCTCTGCGTTTAGGGTGCAGAGCGTAGCGCCAGCCAGCCAGCTTGGCAGGGCTCTGTGGTCATTGGCAGACAGGCAGCAGCCGGCAGGGGCTGGTACAGGTGGGCACGGGGTGGGCGACACGGTGAAAGCAGACAGCAGCCGCATGCCAGGCAGGCCCCGTGTCCTCTGTGTCCAGGGACCCGTGCTGCTAACCTTGCACAGTCGTTGAGAAGAAGAGGAGCCCTGAAAGCCTGAGCTGGGGCCAAGGCCGTGGGTCTGGAACCTGGTGTGGGGAGGAGAGTGTCGGGAAGGGCCCGGGGCGGGAGAACTTGGTAACTGGCAGAGGGCTGGGGATTCCCGACAGTCTGCCCCCCGCCAGGAAGCTCTGGGGGCAGGAGAGAGGGAGAGCCCCCTCCCCAGGCCCACTGCCCCAGCCCCACCCCGAGTCCCTGGCAGTCCCTGCTCTTTGCTCACTGACCACAACCATCGATCAAACACCTCTCAGTCCCCAGCCTTGCCCCAGGTGCTTGGCAGCGAGGCTTGGTCCCATTTAAAAGTGCCGTGTCCTGGAGTCCTGACACTAACTCCGCAAGGCTCGCGGCTCAGAGGGAAGAAGGCGCTGGCCTGCAGCAGCCCCTGCAGTTGGCGGGTTGCGGGGGGCTAAAAGCCAGCCCAGGAGGGGCCTCCGGGGGATAAGGAAGGAGGCCTGGGTCTGGCATCGCCACGTCCTCCGGGCGTGCTGGGCGCTGGGAGCTCGGAGGCTCATTCTCAGTGAACGTTGGAGTGAACGAGGAATAAACTGAAAGTGTCTGCTGGGCTCTCTGTGTGACCCCCTGGAGGCTACACTGTCGCATTTGGCTCTCCTGGTGAGAGGGATGTTTACTGAATGCACACTTACCATCACCTGTATCTGAGGGGCCACCAGCCAGCCAGGTATGAGTCATTCTCATCTCCCAACCCACCTGAGGACACAGACTCAGCCAGGTGACAGTAGCAGTGATGTGGGCATCGCCACTTAACCACCTGTGTGACCTCAGCAAGGGTTTGCCATAAGTCTGTTACCAACGTCTAGTGCCCTGTACACGGGGAAGGATGGACAGGTGCTCAGGGAAGAAAACTATATTTTAAATGCCCTTCCAAAGATTCTGGAAGGAATCCTGATTAAGATCATTAAGACTTCATCAATATATAAGTAGCACTTTAAAGTTTAACTCACGTGCTTTCAAAGAAAAAGATCTATAGACCAGACTACATTAATAAGTTGGATACGCCTAAAACACCCTAAATTAATGGAAAAGGCAAACCAGGATGCATTTTTAATAAATACGGCAGTAAGTTATTATATTTAGTATGTAAAGCACATAGATAAGTCAGTAAGGAAAACCATAGTTATGACCAAATACATATTAAATATGTGAATAGATGAATGCATGATTGAATTAATGTATGAATGAATAAGTAACAAACAAGGGCAATGGAATGTAATTACGATTCACAAGAAAGAAGAAAATGGATAATACACAAAAATCCATTATCACTAGCACTCAAATAAATGAAAATTAAAATAATGACATCATATAATGTCTGCCTATCCTATCAGCAGAGTTCTTAGTGGTGATATATGCCTTGTTGAACAAGAAACCGGCAGCAGTAACACTCAGGTAGAGGGGAATTGGTACCACTTTTCTGGAAAACATTTGACAGCATGAAAGCTCTTAAAAACTCTCTTACCCATCAGCCCAGTGATTCCACTTCTAGAATCTATCCTGTAGAAGTGTTTTAATATGTAGATAGAAACTTATGGGTAAAGACGCTCATCGCTGCATGATGGTAAATAGGAAAAAGAGCAGAAATGCCCTCAATATCTTAACAGCGAAAGAATCATTACTGAGCGTGTGGCTATAGGTGGAATGATGCAGGGCCGTTCATTCTCGTGGTGGAAGCTTATGAAGCAGGATTAAAAACTCAAGTATGATCCTGACCAAGTTTTTTAAAAGGGCGTGGGAAAAAAACTGGAAGGAAATAGCCCAACTGTCGCAGGTGGTTTCCTTGAAGGGGGTTTTGATTTCCTTCCACGGTCTCTAAGTTTTCTACCGTAAGTATGAGTGACGTTCAATCAGAAAACAAAAAGGCATGCACGTGCGCATGCAGACACAGACGGACCAGAACCATGCTTCCAGAACAAAGCGAGACGCCAATGTACAGTTTCTTGTATGGTGCCGGGAAGCTCAGACAAGGTGTATGGACAGAAATGCCGCTGGGCTCTACCTTTTCACACAGGGCAAGCACAGTTCCAGCCTGGATTATTGCAACCTGTTCTTCATTTCTCAAATTCTAAAACACAAAAATGGGCAAGGGCATTTTACACTGATCTCACATCACGTGCAGACAGTCAGCCCTACACAACGCTGACAGCGGCCTCCCCAGGGTCAGCCCCACTCACTGACGGGACCAGATGTGACATATCTGAGGACTGGCCCTCGGAGTGGGAATGTCTCATGTAGTGGCACTGAGCCTTTTAGAAATAGGGCCTCGCTCAAGCTGATCTTTTAAGAAGGCAGAAGTCTCACTTTCTGATTTCAGAAATCTCGACTGATTCCACTTTCTTCCTGGACATTCATTTTTAGGCTTTCTCCCCCCTCATCACTCACGGGCTATCAGGACGATCTAACTTCAGAACCCCACTTCTGATGGATGTGGACCCAGCCACCCACGCGGGAATGTGGCCATACAAAAGCCTTACATTGTACTTAGTAGATCTCTTAAATTAGGAAGAAATTAAAACGAAACGAAACAAAAGCCACACAGAGTACACCCGAATCAAAACAAGAACACGAAACCGGAAACCGATCGCTCATAGTTACCCCATTATCGCCAAGGATATCTAATTTCTTCATAAGTTCAGAAATATTCACATCCTGGAAAAGATGTCCAACGTTCATTTTGTGTGAGCTACAAAGACCATGCATACCAATCTCTAGGGCCTCAGCCCTCAGTCCTTGATAAGACACCTCTCCCTTTCTCGTCTCTTAGAGCCTAAGGCCGGGCAGAGTTACTCTTAGCAGTTCCTTCAGGGAGGGAGGGAGGGCTGGTAACTGCTGCGTATTGGCTGAGTTTTATGCCAGCACAAACACCGCTTTCTAGAAAGGCTCACGGAATACTGTGGGTCAGAAGGACCCCTCTGTGCCCGCGGGCCTAGCGGGACTCCAGGGTCACGGCAAACACTGAGCTGCTAGAACGACCACAGCTACTGTCTCTAAAATACTCAGCACCCTCTGGGCACTGCACTGAGCCCTTCATGTTCACTATCTAATTTAACTGTCACACCCACTTCACAGTGTGGGTGTTGCCACTCAGCTCTCCTAGATGAAGAGACTGAGGGTCAGAGAGGTTACAGGCCGGAGCTGGGAAGTAGCCAAGCTGTTGCCTTCAAGGCTGCATCCCAAGGCTCTGCTCTTTTAACATGAATACAAGTAGAGTAACATCTGGTGACCCGCTGGAATAATGAACGCTGACTTTCAAAATATAGTGGAGGGACGGGGGTATCTTGTTAAAATCATTCCTACCCCTGGCACCGGCACACGATCCCCTTTCCAGCTGAGCCTAGCGTTTGAGCAGGCTGTGGCCGTAGTAGAGCGGGGGCACCCCCCAGGCACGCTACCTTAACTCCTTCCTGGTGACAGAACAGCTGGAGGGCGCTGCTGTTGTTCTCGGGGAAGGTGGTGATTTGGAGGTTAAATGCTGGCGACCTCCGCTCTCTCTCCTGGGGAAAAGATTTGGTTTAAAAACAGAACTTTATTGGATTATTTACCACTTGCCATTTTCCCACGTTACTCAGCAAAAACCAACGAATTCCAGTTGGCAAAGGAGTTACTAGAAAGCACGCATTCAGGCTACAATCTTGATGGAGACTCTGTGTCCTGTCTGCACCACAGTGGATCTCCTGTGGACACGGGGTTGCTTCTTAATCTAATCAGCTGGGAAGAAGTGGTTAGCAGAGTGTCCTGAGTTAACCTGCTGATGGAAGCTCAGGAAGTCGCACTATCATCGAGTACTCGGGAAGAACAAGCGTCAACAGAAATCATCGTTATCTCATTTCATCCTCACACAACCCCACGAGGCAGCCATGACTGCTTCCGTTTTGTGGACAAAGAGAAGGAGGCTGGGGAGGCAGAGACCCCCCCCGAGGTCCCACATGAGTGAGTGGCAGGGCCAGGACCCTGACCCTGGCTTCACATCTTTTTCGATATAATCTGCTGACTTTGTTCACAATTTGTTTTTGAACCGCACTAACACTGCAATGATCATTCTACCTCTGCCTTAGATTAACAGTCAAATCTCAACTACTCAGGAAGGAGAGCAAGCATTTTCCCAGAAGCAGTACATTAATCACGTGTAAAGTGACAAGTTTTTAAAAAAGACAGGAGAAGCCCAGTTACTTACAGAAATAAAGTACAGCAGCTGAACAGTTCTCTGGTCTCAAATGTGTTTTCTACACAGAGCTGCCTTTAAACCCTGAGCAATGGACAGGTCAGCCAGCAGAGAAGGCCTTTCCCAAATGATACCTTGAAATCAAACTGCTTTTTTTTCTCAAAATTATGGTAAGTAAGCTTGCCTTGGACCATGCCTGCAGAACCTAGCTACAGAACCAATGGGCTTCTTTAGCCATTCAACTAAGAAATGTAGCCAAGATGAGCACCAGATGGCAGGTCTTAAGCAGATGCTCTAAAGGAGAGAGGAAGGGTGGGGCCATTAATTCAATTAATTTCCACCAAGCCCCAATCTGCCTAACCTGGTTTGAATCGGTTTAGATAGAAAACCTTACTTCCCTTATTAGACAAGAACAACACAATTCACAATGGTTCCGTGCTACAGATGCCTTTCCTACCTGTAATGCTTACTCAAATGGGGTCTCCACAGAAAAGGTGACAAAAGAAAGCCCATGTTTTATAAGAACAAAAGTCAAAAGACTGGTTTCCAATGGCTCCAAAGGATGGTGGAGACACTCAAAGAAAGTTCTAGTAAAGCGACCGATGCGTATTGAATTCTCATGAGAAAGACACAAAGAGACGTGAAAGGTTTTCTAACAGTGGCAGTAGTATTAACCATGACCTTTCCTAACTTCTACTTCTGCTGCATGAACGAAGGAAGGACTCAGTTCAGGTTCAAGCAAGAGCTGAGTTGCACGGCAACACTTGGTTCTGAGATATTCAGGCCACGGTCCATGTCAGCACAACAAAGAACAAGATGGGAAGTTCCAGTGCAAGGAGAATTTTAACTGAGGCCGGGAGGAGAAAACAAAATCAGAGAAACACCAACATTGCCAAGGAGCTCGCTTTTACTGAGGGTTCTGGACATGCAAAGGCTTCAGCGGAGGGACAGCAGAGCTGTGTCACCACAGATGCTTAGAGAAAACCAGTCACAAACTCAGGTGATGTCTCACAGGTCGATGATTTTTAAATGGAAACAAACAAAAAAGGAGTATGAAGTGGTAGCAAGGCAATACAGTAACACACCCGAGGCAAGGTTCCAGTAGGAAGCAATAATCCCATCAATATCCCTCACACTGGGTCCAACTCCGTGTATGCGGGAAGTCACTGAAGATTTGGGACAAGATTTCTACCTGTGAACAACATTCAATCTCCCTTCACGCTAAAGAGTCGTTCTGAGTTGCCGTTTGAGTTACAAACAACAATTGTGTTAGTCCAATACTGCTTGCCATGTCTGTATTCACTGCATGAAGGAGTTGGAACGTTACAAGCTTTCTCAACCGCCTATGCAAATACCTCCTTTTACCCTGTTTACTTACCTTGTGTTTACCTTGGCAAATAGAAAATGGGCCAAACTAGCAGTAAACACATTATAGAGTCAGCTGCGGGCCAGGTCAGACCCCGCTCTCTCAAAAGGTGAGATTCATGCATGCAAGGTCACTTAAAAAGGTGTGTTATTAATTGCAACAGTGCTTCTGTCCGGGTTTGCAGAATGCATACCAGGCGACTATGCATGCAAGAAGGAAGTAGTTATGGAAATGAAACACAAATAAAAAAGGCAAAATATTGCAAAAACAAATTATTTTATTAAGTGCAAAAACAAGCCGTAGGCAATAAATATATTAGCTCTGGTACATGTCCAAAGACTTCGGTGAGCATTCTCTCCAGAACATATTAAGGCAGTGAAATTATTCTGAACATACAGATTTAAAAAAAAAAGAAAAGAAAGCAAGTGTCACACGTCCCCTTACACATGCTTGAAAACATCTGGGACTTTACATGAATTTCAGTTTGGGCTCAAAGAGAATGTCTGCTCCGTTTGAGAGTTTACAACAGATAGAGTCTCTTACTTCGAGCTCTAGCACTCTGAATTCTAACAGCTCATTCTGATCCTTTGCGTCTTGCATTTCGTTCTTCAGCTGGTTCTCTTCCATTTCCAGCCTGTAAATCTGGAGCAGAAACACCTGTGGGTTAACGGGTGGGAGAACCACTGTCTCTCACTAGGGGCCATGAGAATGTGTCCCCCGATCACAGACCCCCTCGGTGTTGGCCTGAGGACATAGGGGCTGTCACCAGGGGGCGGGTGGGAAGGGGAGGCTTTCAGCGAGTGGGTGAAGAAGGCCTTTTCTGCTCCGGGAGCTGGGGATGGCACAGATGGAGGCCGCGCCTGCTGCGCCCCTGCGGCCCCGAGCCTGGCCCAGCACGGGGGCCAGATGTTTGCTGAATACACGAATGGTGGGGAAACTGAGGCATGGAGCGATTAAGTCCCGTCCCCAAGGTCAGTCGTGGGGGAAGCAAGAGTGATCCCCAAGCTTGTCTGAGTTCCTTCCGACCCGGCCCCCCAGTCAGCCCACCCAGAGTCCGGCAGGAAGTCACCCTGTACTCCCCAGAGTGCTCCTATGGGGAGCCCGAATGGTAGCAGATCTCCCCAAAGCACAGTCTGGGAGGGGGATGGCCTGGGTCCCAACCCCCCTGGGAGACCCTGGGCCAGCTACATAGCTGTTGGTACCTTAGAGGCAAACAGCAGCCCCCCCACTAGGCTGCCTGAGGTGAGACTAAGACAATGCATGGAAACGAGGGCCCCGGTGGGTCACGGTCACCTTTACTCCCTCCTGTCTCTACTGGGCTGGTACTGCCCCACCCCCGGGAGACATTTGGAAACACTGTGAGAGCTTTCCGTGTCTCCCAATATAGCGAGCAGGACCAAGGATACAAAATCTCTCCCAACGCACAGGGCTGCCTCACAGGACAATGACCAGTCCTGTCCCAATGCCCCAGATGCTGTGGAGAGACACGGGACAATGGATGGCCACACAGCGGGCCAGTGCAGAGCTGGGACAGGGCCGCGGCCCCCCACCCAAGGGGGCAAGGCTGGGCTCATACAGTTGGGGCATTCTAGGATGCTTAGAAGCTACGGCCTAACCCAGGTCCAATTCCACTAGTACGGAAGAGCTCTGGCAAGTTCCTTGATCAGAAAGTTCCATGACCAGAGAGGGAAGGCCAGGCTCAGCTCTGCCAGCGCCACGGCCTCCGGTCCATGAATTGGACTATGACCGCCGAGGGCCTGCTTGCCAACCAGTGCCTCAGGCCCATGCACGGGGAGCAGGCAGGGGAGGAGGTCTGGAACCCAAGGCAATGGCAGAGGTGGCCTGGGAGCCCAGCATCAGAAGAATGGGCAGCCCCAATCCTGTCTGCAGGGTGCTCTAAACCAGTTCTGTGGACCCCGCCCCAGAGGACAGAACCAGGACCAGAGGCCGGAGCCCCCAGGAGGGGCGTGGGTCAGACTCCCGCGGCCAGAGCAGGCCTCTGAAGTCCACGGGGGCTCCATGATCCCCTGCAGAGGGTCAGGGTGTCTGTGGCTCATACCTTTTCCAGCAAGTCTTGGTTTGTCCTGATGAGCAGCTGCTTCTCTTCAACCCATTTGGAATCCTAAGGAAAAGTACTAAATATGTTCATACTCATTGAAGCAAACAGACAGTTAAGTAACAAATAAAGTGGCAGGGGGAAAGGTCACTTCGTATGGAACTTTCTATGAAAACGTCAGAGAAAAGGACAGCAGTTAGAATGATCGCATCATCCCTCAAAACCTGAAAAAGAGAACCAGCGGGTCTGTGGCGCATCCCTCCTCCACCTCTCACGTTCCTTAAAGCACAGGGAGTGTGTCTGTATCACTGACAGAAAAGCACCTGTACGGCGACTGAGCTGGCCCCAACAGACCCTCCCCTGGCTTGTTCTCTGCGGCCCGCAGGCCAGCGTCCAGGCCGCACCCCAAGGGTCTGCCCACACTCAACACACCTGGAGTCATTACAGTACCACATTTCTGCTCATCCTAGACCCTCTGCCCGTGACGCCCTAACCAAGTCTCTTTGCCTGGACAAGTCCTGTCCAGGAAAGTTCCAGGAGCACAAGGTGCTAAGTCTGTCTTTACACCAGCATCCTGAGTGCCTAGCATGGTGCTTGGCACACAGCCGGTGCTCAATAAACGCCAGGGGATGGATAAAGGAGTACACGAGGGAACTTTCTTCCTCCCTTCCTTCTACCCAACATTATCAGGCTGCACCGTCCCTGGGCTGACACACGTGTAGGTCCCACGAGGCTGAGTCCCTGTGAGGACAGAGCCGGCTCCATTCATCTTTTTTCCTGTGGGAGGTTGTTGGCAACGTCCATCCCATCTCTGTGCCCCTTTGCAATGTGACTCTGCAGCTCCTTCCATGGAGAGATGCATCTCTTCCTGTAACCTCGAGGCTGGGCGTGCCTGCAGCGTGCTTTGGTGACTGGGATATTAGTGAATGTGACACAGGCAGAGGCATGGCATGTACTTGTGCTTTGGGACCTGCCTTTTCTTCCCACCCCCAGACCACCAGGTAAAGGAGCCAGGGTAGCTTCCTTAAGGATGAGAGACCATAAGAATCTGGCCAACAGCTGGCACCAATGCAAAGACAGGACAGAGAGGCCACTTGGGGCCATCTATCCCCAATCGATCTACCAACAATGAAGCCTCTAGAATGACCCCAGGTGAGACCAGCAGCAGAATCACCAGCTGAGCCCAACCCAAACTGCTGACCCATAAAACTGTAGCCAAATAAAATTTTTGTTATTGTAAACAACTAAGTTTTGGGGTGATTTGTTAGGCGGCGATAGCTAACTGATACATTATACCCCAAGCACAGAGCCTGGCACAGGGCAAGGGCTCTCGTAAGTGCTCAAAAAATGAATGGCCATGTGCTCTGTCCCAAACTGGCCTCTTCATTTAGCAGGAACTGAGGGCAGAGTGGGCCCACAAACAGGGCCTAGCACCCTCAGTTAGGAGGTTAACTTATTCGTAGACTGTGGTCAGGTAAGTTACAACCTGTGAGCTCAGCCTCGAAGAGGGAAGATGAGGTCAACGGCAGGTTAGAACAGGAGTCTGAAAACAGCTTCATCTCTCACCTGGACTCCTCCCAGCTGCTGCTGAGTCTCCCCTTCCCCTATGTGTTAAGTACTATTATCAGCCCCATTTTAAAGATGAGGAACCTGAGGCACAAGAGACCATGTAACTTGCCCAAGGCTGTGCAACAGGTCAGTGGTGGGGCTGGAATGTGGCGGGTTTGCTGCAGCGTGTGCCCTGCACTGCACTCCTGCCTCCGCAGAGGATTCTGGACCATGGTTACGTGACCAGCTCCCAGGGGCTGGCTGCTACCCTGTGCCCAGTCAGTCCTGCATAAATGCTGCCACGGTGAACTGCTCTGTGCAGGCTTGAGTTCCGGTTACTAGCCAGCTGCCTCCATTTGAATCTGAGTCACAACCTGAGCCCTCATCCCACTGCCTGGACACCAGAGTTAGTTCTAAGCCATCTGCTCTGTAGCTCTTCCTGAGCCCCCGTTAACCCTCCTGGAGCCTCTTACAACCCCTTCCCTTACACCCACCTCCCCACTCCCTGTGTCCCACTGTAGGGCCTCTAGTAGCCCATGCCAGACCTCCTCAGGTCACCTCCTGCCCTGGGGTTGGGGCAGTGGTGCCACCACACACTCCACCTGCCCACACACTCCTTGGCACCCTCACAAGAGGCAGGAAATGTGCCTGTTTAGGCTGAGGCACTGAACAGCCTCTCCTGGCCCCTGTCGAGGAGGATGTGCTATGGATAGGCCAGTACAAGATGGCGCTGCCTCCAGTGCTGGATCCCTGAGTGACCACATGGAGCGGAGACCCTCTGCCTACAGGAGGACACGCAGCGCGTCAAGTAGGACAGAAATCTTGTGGTAAGCCACTGAGAAGTCCCGGTTATCTCTTTCCACAGAGAGTTCTGACGTGGAGAGCATGGCCCACCCGTACTGACCCCTGGGTTCATGTTGCTTTTAGATGCTACCCTCTGAGAGGCTGGACCTCCACCCAGAGCCCCTCAGGGTCCCCCCACCCCAGGGGATGTTTCTGGGCCCAGGTTTTGCCTCTCGACTGTGTCCTGCTGTCAACATATGCAATGAATTCAAATTCAGAGAATTCATGCCTAACCAAATTCAGAGAAAGCGCAAACGGAGGTGACTCTAATCTGAGAAGCTCGGGGCCCAGATCTTTATGCGGCAGTCACCGCATGGAATCCCGAGGCCGCCTCTGCCTGCCGTCGCTCAGAGCTAGCTGCAGGTACCAGTTCTTTTCCACAGCTGAATCCTCATAGGCAACGCCAGCTTTTCTTCCAGATTCAAGTCAGAAAAGATTTTGGTGACCACTTTACTGTTGGAATTGTCTCCTATTCTTGTGCATTTGACAAACAAACAAAGAAAAAGCCAAGTCAGGATCTCATAACGTGTCTGATTTTTAAAAACTCAGTAAAGAGGCGCGTGAGCTGGGATATTCTCGCCTGGTCTCGGCTAGTGTTTTTTTCTCTTGTCTCCGCAGTGAACGATGCAGATCCACAGAATAGTCCCCTTGGCACCAAGGCCCCAGGGACACCACCAAGGGAACAGAAATGTAAACAGCCACAGAACACATGACCGTTTCTGCTCACCTGTCCCTTCTCAACCAGTAACTTCTCCAGATCTTCGATTTTGGCCTGACACCTCAGCAGATCAGCTTGGAGCTGTTCCCGAGTCTGAAATGAAAAAGACCAGGAAGTGAGCATGTCACCCTGGATGGTGACAGGAGAGTGGAAAGGACCAGGCTGCAGGATCCAGTCCTAAGAAACGGGTCCGTTTTTAGGAGCACATGTGCAAACTGGCCTGCCTGGTTCCTCTGTCACCTACAGGTGTGACGTGTGTAAGAACTGCAAGGTCTTGAGAGGCTGTCAGTGCTACCCCCTCAGTTTAGAAATAAGTCTGCAGACTGGAGAAGGGGCCAGTTTCTTCACTCACATCAGGTCCCAGCCCAGCTGACCAAGTGCAGTGGCTGCATCACGAATGCCGGCAACACTTTCATGCTTGCTTAGCCCATCTCGTGGGCCTTTGCCACCTAGAACAAGGGCTGAATTCCAAAATACCCCAAGGACCAGGCAGGTACTATAAAGAAGGGAGCCAACTGGGTGTGGGGTAATAGGGAGTGGTGGGGACTGTGGCAAACCAGAGGCACATGTCCCATCTCAGGGGGACTGCCACTCAGCGGTTGTGGCCAAATGGGACTATGTGGAACGGGAAGCCCTGTTCTGCCAGGTGTTCTGAGCCCTCAAGAAAAGCCAAGAATCGGAATTTCTATGTGAAGTCTCCTGACTTTTAAATGCTGCAAGTAGATGAAATTTTTAATGAAAACCACGATTCAGCCCAAACCACTTCCAGCAGTATACCTCCTCCAGTCTATCGGTTACAGGTGGAATGCTATTGTAGCACTAGAAGCTTCCTTCCCCCAGCCTCACTCGCCACCTCCCACCTCACGGGGCTGTTGTGGGAATGAAACGGGGACGCGCTGGGGTGAAACGTTGGCCCCAGCGGGTGTGCTCCCTGGGAGTCCCCCTCGCCTTCAGAAGGGAGGGCCAGCAGACCCTGGTCTGTGTGACTCCTGAAGGTGGGGTGATGGCCAGTGAGTGGACATTACTACAAGGCAGAGCTCAGCCCAGCACGAGGGCTGGCGTGGCCCAGACCTGGGTGTCCAGCAGAGCGCCGTGTGGGCTGGGACACCCCGACCGTCTCTGCCTGGGCTCCTTACGGACGTGCTTGAGGGCTCCTCAGCCAGGAGAGAGGGAAGTCTGTTTAACAGTGAGCCTGATTTCATCACTGAGTCTTAAATTCTGAAACCGTTCTTGCCAATGGACGGCGCACACGACACGTGTGAGACGGCAGCGTTCCTTCTGCAAGCTCCACTGTCACACTGGGGATGCGCAGATAGCCCCCGTCCGGTTTTCTAAACACTGGAATGTTGCCACGGCGGAAGCTGTTCGGCGGCCCCATCCTCGCTCAGCACCCCTATGGAATCCCGATGCCAGAAAGGGCACGAGCCACCCGGCCTCTGCCCAGACGCTCGCCGCCCCGCCCGCCGCACCTACCCGGGCCTCTCGCTCGGCGTCCAGCGTCCCCCCCACCTGCTCCTGAAGCAGGGCGTAGGCTCGCTGCAGGGCCTGGTACTCCCTGGTCAGCTGGCAGAACCTCAGGTCAGCCTCTTCTCGGGTTGTAGTCTTAACGCCATGGAAAAGAAAAGCACGAGGAAGTGCGTGACTTGACGTGAACTGCGGTGCCAGGGTCAAGTCAGGCAAAGCACATGTCCAGATCTCACGACTGCTGCCAACAGTTACATAATGACCCGGTCACTGCCAGGACCTAACTGGAACTCTGGAGTGAAGGGCTTGGGGACAAGATGCCTTCTCTGCCGTCAGCGCCCTTCCCAGGAGCTCCCTGAACCCCGGGAATCACTCAGTCACATGCAGGCGAGCAAGGGTGAGCCCGCCCCGACTGCAAGACTGCACGGGTGAGCATCTACATTGTAAAGGGCGCCCCTCCCACCCAGCACGAGGAGCCCTCCTCATTCTGGGAGTTTCTCCTAAGGAAACAACCACTCAAAGAGCATCGCCGCAGTTGTGAGAAACTGGAATCCGTGTAACACCTCTCATCGGGGCCTGTTAGGTTAGAGGCACGTGCAGATCCATGAGGATCTGCTCGTGACAGAGGGTGATGTGCAACACAGTGTTTGGTGTCAAAAGATGCCTGTTACACATTCTTGGTGAAAAGAGCAAATCAAAAAGCTTGTGTCTGACGTGATCATGTTTCATGGGGTTTCCTGAGTGAATCCCACCAGGTGGGGGAGGTGGGGGAGAGTGAAGCTGCTCCTCCCTCCTTTGTGGCTCCAGCTCACCAGAGCCACGGTCACGGACGCGGGCATGCACAGATGGAGAGTCAGGAAAGCGTGAGGGTGCTGAGCCACGATGAGAGGCTCCAGGTGGCTTTCACTCTGCTCTCTACCCTTCTCAGTGCTGTTTGGATCCTCTCCTACAATGATATGCCATCTTCATATACATGGGTGGTGTGTGTCTGTGTGCGTGTGCACGCATGTGCGTGTGTTAGCACAGGGGGACGAGGAACAGACCGCCACTCAGCAGTTTCAATGACAAAGGGTAAGCAACAACGCAGTGGCCACGGATCTCCTGTGTGAAAGCCGTGCTGGGGAAGGAAGGGGCCCCCACGTGCTGCCAGCGCCCCCATCACCATTCTCGGAACCTGTGAAAGTGGGGACCACCTTTCCTGGATGCTGGACTATGATCACACAGGTCCTGCAGGGTTCGTGCCTCACAGTGAGGGAGCAATGCCTGCAGCGGCCAGAGGCGGGAGGCGCTGTACAAGCATCCCCAGGGTGAGGTCCGCTTACGTCGTCCAAGTCCTCCTCGGGCGTGGCCGGAGCCCTGTCCGTCCTGTCTGTGTTGCAGGACGTCTCTGACAATGTTTCCGAGTCCACAGACTCCTCGTCAAATCCAAAAAATGTCTCCACAACATGCTTCTGAAAAAGGCAATTTGCATGACATGAGGAGGGGACTCAGAATCACCTGGATCCTCCATCCCGTCTTCCCCGGGGCAGAGGGGGCTACGATGGGCATCTGGGCCAACAGGGCATCCCAGGAGGTGGGTCGGAGGGCCTGTGTGTGATTGCTGGGGGAGAAGGGGCGCCAAAGGTGGTCACAGGGTGGAGGGTTGCCACAGAGCGTGCTGGCCCAACCTGGCTCCAGGCGCATGAGCTGATGACCTTTTGCAAGTCAGCCCCTTGGCCCTTCTGAGCGCCAGCTACTTTCTCCATCGGACAGACATGGGACCCCCCACCTCACCTGTGGGCACAAAGTGAGGTCACCAAGCACCATGCCCAGGGCAGTACGAGTGAGCAGCATCCTTGCTGTACTGAGGAGGGGGAGGGGAGGGGAGCCACGTGAGACATGGTGTTCTAGACCAGACACAGGGGAAGGTGGTGAGGCAGGCTGTCCACGGGCGGACCCTGGGACTCCAGCTGGACAAGTGTGGGCCCCAGGTCCTCACCAGACGTTCCCCGTGAGGCAATTTTAGTTTAACCGTCTGTCATGGAAAACTTGGAACACTTACAAAATGAGAAGGAAGAGTGTAACAGACCCACATACACCCAATATTCAGATTCAGAGGCAATTTTAAATGCTCTGTGTGCTGGCCTCCCGGTTACCCTGTCCAGCACTTCTCCCACCCCAAATATCACAGGAGATGGGGCTTCATTCACTCATTCATTCATCCATTCATTCAGCAAACACCTGACTGAGCGCCTTCTATGGGTCAGACACTAGGTTGGGCCTGGGGGCTCCAACTAGACCAAAACCAGGCCTGGTCGCTACCACAAAGAGCTTCTGTCCCCTGGGGCTGCAGATGTCAACTCACAATCACCAGATCAACATCCCTTGTCCAGAAACACTGGCGCTTTTTTTCCCCAAAATAGCCTCAGAGAAGGATTTTTATTTGTTTTTACCATCAATGAATGCTCTTGACCATGAAGAAAGAACTATAACTAAATCCAGAGCCAAGCCCAGGCTCCTACCCGTTCATCTGAACCGGCTCCTCCCAGATCCCCCTCCCCCCCCCCCCCCCCCCCCGCACCCCGCAACACACAGAGGGAGGGGTCAGGGCGCTCCCCACATGCGCAGGGCGCCTCCCACTCTGTTGGAGCTAATGCTTGTGTACAATCTCATGTGCCCAGATGTAAGAAAAATGTGGTTCGTACCACAATCAATAACATGATTAGGAAATAATTCAGATTCAGGAAGGGAGAAGAAGGGGGCTCCTTTGTCATCTTGTACGGTTAGTGTCTCTCAAGAGGCTTTACTGAAGGCACCTGACCACTGCTGTCACCCACAATGGCTTTGCATTTGGCATTCGTGTTTCTGCAAACTGCTTTCACCCTGTGCTCCTTTTTGTTTATTTAATACAGGAGGGGCAGGTACTGCCCCGTGAACTCCCAAATAATCTCCTCAACAGCTCCATGGGTGGCTAGTGGACACCCCCAAACCAACTGTTCCCACAGTCTAACGTGCTTGTCACCGGCAGCTCCATACTTTTAGTTCCTCAGGACAAAAACCTAGGTTCCCCCCCCACCCGCCCCGTCCCCCATGTTTCACGCCTCTGGGAGAAATCCTGTTGGCTCCATCTTCAGCCCGGAATCCAATCCTCCAGGAACCAGCGCCTCCCTCCTGGCTCAAGCCACCATCATCTCTCACTGAAATTTTAAAAACTGCCTCCTATTGTCCTTCCGGCTCCTGCCCTTGTCCCAAAACCTGGTGGTCAGATGAACTATTTTGAAACAAGAGTCAGGTTGCATTGGTCCTTTGCACAAAGCCCACCGGCTCTGCACCATACCTCAGTAAAAGTCAATCCACACTGCAGTCCACCGGCCCTGCAGGACCTGCCTCCTACTCTGCTCTGGCCTCATGCCCTTCACCACTGGGCTCCAGCCGCACTGCCAAGCACACACCTGCACCTTCCACATGCCTGCCACAGGGCCTTTGCATTGCCTAGGTGCTCTTCGCCGAATGCACAATGCTCTCTCTCTCCCTTCCCTCAAGTCCTTGCACAAATGTAACATTAAAAAAGACCTCCCTGACCACCACATCAAAGTCCTGACTACCTATCCCCACCTCAACCTCTGCTCTCCTTCCTTTATTTTTCTCCATAGTGCTCATCACTACCTAACGTAAGACATATTTTGCTTATGTGTCTATTGGCTGTCTTTCTCCTCTAGAATATAGGCCCTATGAGGACAGGGATTTTGCTCCATGAGAGCAAGGATTTGGGCTCTTCTCTTCCCCACTGTAGCCCAGGACCTGACACACTCAAGAAATATCAGTTGTTCAATGAGTATTTGCAATGAACTCAATGCCAAACAAACCTGTTTACCCACAAATAGTGTCGGGTTTGCACGTGACCTCCCTTCCCTCATTCATGCAGCCAGCATCAGCTGGGCCTCCACCTGACTGTGCACCCCAGGTGAGTCCACCAGGTAGGAATGTGAGGCCCTATTAGGCTCCTTTCTGAGTGGAGGTTGGAGGAGACAGTCCTACACTCAAATCCCCCCTGCCCCTGGGTTGAGAAACCCCACCTGAGTTCAAGTGTCAACGATGTCCCAGATGTTCCATCTCCAGGGAGCTGTGGCTATGACATCTGATGGCAGATGCACTTACAGCGCTCAGCCCCTCTGCGCACACGCAGTTCACCCGAGCCTCAGGCTCCTTATTTTTCTGGGCAGCCACTCAGCTGACCTCATTTCTTGTAAACACTGCTAATTGCTAGGCCTCTGGGGACAGGCCTGTTGTGCTGAGTGGCAGTGAGCGGTGATGCGGGGAGGGCCCTGCCTGGCACACCGATGGAGCCCCAGGAGACATCAAGCCTCACAGTCTCCGCACGACCAGGACGCCATGCTGCGTGGTGGTCACTCACTGCAGGCGTCATGGGCCATTCTGGGCGGTGATGACTCAGTGTTCCATTACCTAGGACAACCCGCTGTTTGAAAACTTGCGGGACTGCGAGTTAAGTACTCAATTACTGAGCCCTAATACAGTGTATTAACTACAGACGCCACAGCCGCGCATTTAAAGCAGACCTGCCCAGACTCAAGTGGAGCCCCCTGAAGTATCATGTGGCCCCAGAGACCAAGAACCCTAGGAAGCATGCTGCAGTGAGGGAAGGAGGAAGCAGCTCTGAGAGTGGGGCTCAAACACAAAAGGACATTCAAATTATAGCCCTACAATCAGAAAGGAGATGAATCCACAAATACACAGCACATACAATTTCCAGGGCAGCAGTGAGCTGACTATGACCTGCCCCCAACCTTGTATAACTTATGGGTGAGGTTAGTTTGTTTCCTCTGAGAGTTAGTTTTTTTAAGTGGCTGTATTATATGGGAAGCCAGAATGTACTATGTATATTTATGCCTTTATTAATAAAACAACAAGATAGAAAAAGACATTTTAATGTTTCAAGTGAAAATCTGGTGGCTGTCTTCTTGGACACTAAGCAACGCTGCCTTCCACTGCATTTTCATATACACAAAATACCACACCAGCCTCCAAGGAAGGAGAGGAAAATCACCTGCAAATACTGTTTCCTCAAATGCTCGGCTCATAATGGGCTTTAAAAAAAGTCAAGCATGAAAGAAACCGTCGATTTTTTGGAGCCTCCATTGTTCAAAAATTCTCTGGGAATTTCTTAAGACAAGACACTTCAGGAGCATAAAATTTCCATCTTTGTCCATTCCAAGTGCATTTTCTATATAAAAGGGGCACACTCCTCCAGACTTCTATTTTCTTTACCACCAAAGTCTCGCCTTGCTGACACCTTTTCACTAACTAATCCAAATGCTTGAAATGCAGTTTGGGCAAAAAATGACAGAAAAATAAACACTTCTTCTCCATTTACGTGCTGAATAGACACTCATTCTTAGCAGATCACATGGGATGGAGAGGAAAAGGGGAGGCACCCCCCAAATAAACAACCCCTCAACTGACTCCAGCCTCTCTCAGCCTCCTCTCTCCTCATCTGTGTCATTCCCAACAATCGTGGTCACAGGAAGGAGCTCCCCGATCATAGCCACTTACTTTCACATGGCCACAACCAATCCCCCAAAGCTGGCCACTCACCGTCATGCTTATAGGTCATCTCCTGGCAGCCAGAAAAGTACAGGCACACCAGGGTGCAGAGACAGAGGAAAAAGGAGAAGTACAGCACAAAGAGGATATACTCCATGGCGGGGAGGGGCTGCAGGACCCGCTAGCCGTGTGTGTCGAGGGAGCCGAAGGCCATATCATTGCCATCAATTTCCAGGCCTCTCTCAAGTCCTAGGAGGAAGCACTGATTCTTCCCCAGAGCATTGTCCTTCCCTCGACCACACAAGCCCACCGTCTTCCTTCTCTGCTGCAGAGCTCTGAGAATGAAGGTACTCCGGAAGATGCACCTTTATTAAAAGGGATGCCAGCTCTGGGGCAGATCCGTGGGCTGAGAGGAGCCGGTTTCCAGGGGCCGAGCCTGGGCGTGTCAGTCATAGAGGACGGCCTCCAGGCTGGCTTATTCTCTGGGGGCTTTCCTCCCAGACCCCAGGTTCCCTGAGCCGCCCTGCTGTCGGGGCCATTCCATGGGCCCGGGTCCCTGGATGATCACAAGGGCCCCCGGGAACAGCGCTAGCAACCACGAAGCTGAGAGAGGCTTCTTCACGACCAGAGCCCAAAACGGGGAGGCTTGGGAAATTTCTCTATTGATCCCCGTCCACCCTGTACACGCCCCGGACTAGTTAAACTCATGGGTTCTCAGCAATTCTTCTGTAAGTGTTTGTTTTTATCATTTATACGAACCTAAAGAAACCATCATCCAACAGAAAAACTGCAACTAGAGAGGTCTTCAGTTTCCCACCCGTGCGGCATCTACGAGGGCCTTGTGTTTCTTGCAGAAGCTTCTCTAAGCATAAGATCAAAAGAAAAAAACCCTCCTAATGGAGGGTTTAAAAAAGGGCATATCTTACCATTATAAAGTAAAACTTCTGTAATTTGAAAGGTAGTAAAGCAACATTAAAAGGTAGTAAAGCAACATTAATTCACAAAAGAAAAAATATACACAGCCAAGTTCATATATATTTTAACTTCAATAATGTTTGATACTCTGCTACTTTCAAAGTAGCCATGATATGAGCTACGTAACCATGTCATACTATGCAACTTAGTGCTAAGTCTTTAAGTCATCCTTCCAAATGAGCTGCCACCCAGGCAGAGTTGGGACTGGTTCAGGCATGGGCCTGTGACCAGGCTGAGCTAAGGAGCACCAGCTCTGGGACTTTTGCTGGAACCACTAAGGAGAGACACCCTCTGGCCACAAAGGTTGCTAGACAGGTATACTGCCAGCCTGAAGCTGCTAAAGCTGTTTGGGCCACCACATGGGAGAGCCTGCTTGAGAAAGAGGTCAGCCCAGAGGAAAGTACATTTGAAAGATGGAGATAGACAGGTACCTGGCAATATCGTGTGAGCATCTGGATCCAGCCGTGCCTGAAACCATTCTAAACTTCTCAGTTATATAAATTTTTTAAATAAATTTAATAAATAATATAAATGTTTAAATGACTTTGTGTTTTTGATGCTAGCAACAGAAAAAATCCTGGCTAATGGGGAAGAGGGAGATAATCCTAGAAATCAAGTCATCTGCAAACTGTTGAGTTCTGCGATAAGCCTAAAGACTGATTTCTCTCTGAGCTGCTCTACACCTGAACCCTCAAGAAAAATGAAAGACAACCTTTGACTTGCAAGCGGATTCCTGGCTCTGTGGACACCATGACACATGTCCATGACACATGTCCAACCTCCTGGACCTACTTAGACCCACCTTTGCTGGAAGCTCCTCAAGAGTGGAGGCATCCCTCTGCACCTGACGCTGTGCTGTGCCCGAGGCAGATGCTCCACGGATGATGGAGCAATGGCGAGAGAGATGGGGGGATGGGAAGGGCTGAGAGCTGCACCACCCTGGCCTTCACCACCTAGCCCACTGAGGACATGAGCCACCACAGGCCTTGGGCAGGAGGCAAGCGGGACCAGGTTCCAGAAGACATGGGGAACCAGTGGAGAGTTTCTAAGAAGAAGGTGGCAGGGTCAGACTTGTGCCGTAAAAAGATCGTTCTGAACAGCTCTCGGGGGAGGAAGATGCTGGAAGCAGGGGAGCAGCCAGGGAGCTGTGGCAATAACCCCAGGACAGCAGATGAGGGCCCAGAGGAAGATGGCAGAGACAGATGAGGAAGCAGAGGCCTAGAGAGGAGGGTCTGGAATCAGGGAGCTTTGCCTCAAGCCCCTCAGCACTGGGTCTGGGATCCCCTCCTAACACCAGGCAGGAGGCCAGGAGCTGCAGACCCGCCTTTCAGCTGGCTCCTCTCCGAAGACTGAGGCTCACCCCCATGCTCACTCCCCGTGTTGGGGTTTCCTGCCCTGCTAGAATACATTGCCTAGAACCACCAGCACCTCCTATCTATTCCAAAGTCTTCGGGTATGGCCTGGATGTCCCCATGGGCGTTGCTATGCGGGATGAGGTGCCCTGGGCAGGCTCTGCAGCCAGGTCAGGCCCCCAGCTCTGCTTTCTCTCCCCCCTCCATTGCCCAGCAACCTGCAATGCTGCCCCAGGTCCGGACAGTGCAGACTGCGTGTGCGGCTAGCTACTCAGCTGCCCTGCATCTTCAAAATCGTCCCCATGTTTTATCTCCAGGACCCAAATCTTTTCCTGAGTCCTTTACCAAACAGCCCCCAAAACCCAGCAGGCGGCGCCTGGAGCAGCTCCTGGGGGCCTCATGTACTACTGATGTGGAGCTCAGCCACCTGCCTGACCAGGTTATGGAGGAGGGAACAAGTGACAAGGGTGCTGCCCAGCCTGGAAGGGACAAGCCTTTGTCCCGTCCAGGGAATGAAACACCCAGCAAAAGCCCTCGGCTGCACGTTGCCACGCGGGGAGCCTCACAGACCAGCAGGACTGAAAGGAAGTATAGCTCACTTAGTCAAGGTGATCGAGCCCCACTGTGTGGGCCGGGTGCTGTGCTGGGAGCTGCTCGTAACTGGACGAACGAGGCAGGATCCAGCCCTCTCCACACTCAAAGGCTGATGACAAAGCCATGGGGAAGGGTTGTACAGGAACAAAGTCAAGTGGGAACAACCAGAAAGGGGAAAAAAGATTCCTTTGGCTACTTAAAAATGGGAAATGTATTCACGTGATGGAAAGTGCCTGGCATCCAGCTAGGCTAAGGTACGGCACCCTGGCTTCTGTGCCAGAGCAGCTGCTGGGACCCTGGTCCTTCCCTCCACAAGGCCGCAGGCTTGGCCTTGGAGGCACAAGGTCAAGTTTGGATAGGCCCTAGGTGTCCTATCAGAATGGATGCAGGAGCCACTGACCAGGAGTGACGTATCAGAAGCTCCCCAGGTGTGAACTGTGTCCTGGTGACAGCAGACCCCTGGTCCATTTGGGAGAGGGGACCACAGAACAGATGCTTGAACCCAAGGAAGGGCCTATTCTCAGGTGGTGCTTTGATGTTTCCCAACCTCCCCCTCAAAGGATGGCTGCTGTCTACAGGGCATCGAGATGCCACCTCACTGCTACCTGAGACTGTCTCTATTTAAAAGATGGTGACGTGAATTAGAGTGGGGGGGGAGGGGAGGGGCAGGGCCTGGGAACTTGCATCTAAAAGGCCCTCCAAAAGAAAGCTACTGATTTAAGATGAAGGGAGAAAGAGAAATTATAATTTATTGATCCCTGACGACACAACAGGCATGGAGCCAGAAGCTACATTTAATCTCATGGGTGTGATGTTCATTGTAAGAACCAGGAAACCGAGGTTCCCAGAGTTCAAGGCCACACAGCTAGGAGCCAGTGTGACCCCCACGCTGTTCCAGGCTACGGTTTCTGAGCCTCATCCAAGATCCCAGCCCCACTTTCAAGGTGCATGAGCAAACTGTACTAATTTTAGCCATTCTTCACGCGCCCAGCTCTCTCCTAAGACACAGCTGTCCGCTGCCAGGCCGCACGGGCTGACCCCCTACCACCCGCCACTCCATGGCGGGGCTCTGATTCCAGTTAGGCCCTGATCAGACCTTCTGCAGAGCAAGTCCCCCTCCCTGGCCAGGGCCCGAGGAACCGCTCAGGGTCGTTCTCCTGCAACCTCCACCCAGGGCTGAACTAGCAGGGTCCCCGGGCAGGGGCAGCCAACACCAGTCTTGTCCCCAGAAGACCCATGAGACAGGTCAGCAGCCCTCGGGGACAGGATGGTCCCCTGGAAGATGAGGGCTGGCATCACTGCTCTGCCCTCAGCACTTCTGCAGCAACTGGGCTGTGGGTGTGGAATTAGAGGAGCCCCTTCGGGGGAACTGCAGAGTCCAGGGAGGCTTGCAACAGCCAGAGAGCAGGGATGGCTGTCAGACTTCCAGAAAATTCTAGAAACTTCAATGCGTTCACCATGACACTGTGTCATGCAAGGACCCGGACAAAGTGGTAAAGTGCGTGGATGCACAAGGGACAGAGTGCGATGGAGGCATTTAAGGAGAGAAAAGAAAGTACTGAATCCCTGCGGCCTGTGGAGAGGAGGAAGGGAAGTTGCCCAGCTTGAGAGGCAGCCCTGCGGAATTAAAAGCCTAACCGGGTCCCCGATGGACCCAGATATACATCCCATCCAGCCCCGGACAAGCTGGGATTGAGTAGTAGCATAAGGGAAACAGCTGTACACTGAACCTTGAGAAAAGGAAAGATGCTGGTGGGTCATAGTAAGTGGGAAAGACCCTGAATCAGGTCAGGAAATTTCCCACAGAAGTTCCCAAACTCCACCTTCCAGTGGCATAAAACTATTGCAATTACAGTGACCAAACATCCCCATCCTGAGAAGACCCAGTGTCAGGCAAATGTATCATTCCAGTAAAAGCCATTTGTTTATTGAGTCAACAACTATTTAGGGCCACCCACTGTGTGCCAGGCAGTGACCAGGACATGGTGAGCAGGACACAGGTGCTGCCCTCCTTGCCGGCTGTACATGCAAGCCTAGTAAATCCCAAGCCCATTCTAGGCCTCTGTAAAGTTCCTTCCCATAGACACATTCAGAAACAGGAAAAGGGGAAACATAATCTTCTCTTATTCCAGGCATTCTGATAAGGTTTGAAAAATATAGTTACGGCTCCAAAGTGGGTTTCCTGAAAACCTTTCTGGGATATATGAGGCCGCAGCACATCCAGTTCATGCAACAAACTGAACACCTTTAGATTGTTGCTTTTTAAACATATGTCCTGTGGTGAAAATGGCATTGGTGTACATTACTGGCAACTGTGCAAAATGACGCAACCCTTCTATAAAGCAGGGGTGGGGGGCTGGGGGCGAATGTTCTTGACTGAAGCCTTCACACCCTCTGACCCACATTTTGACTTCTGGGAATCTACCCACGGGAACGATCCAGACTATGGACACAGTTTTCTGGACAAAAAGAGTTCGCTGTGGCGACATTTACAGAAGAAGGAAGTCCAGGAAGACGGACAGGGTGGTCACCCAATGGGATGTTCAACACTCAGGGAATCCCGCAGAGCGGGCCCGTGAAGAGTGGCCTGCTATGCATAGACACATTTGTTGCAGCTTTATTCACAACCGTGAGGGGCTGGAGGCAAACGCGCCCGGCAGACACAGGACGGTAAACAAAGCTACAGCCCATCCTCTCCATGGATTATGTAGCCATGAACATTCACATTTATGACGACAGCATCACAACATGGATAAATGCTTTATAGCGTAGTAGTAAGTAAAAACCCAGGGTGCAAAAGTGTATTCTACAATTACAGTTACATTATTTATTTATTTTTTTTTTTGCGGTACGCGGGCCTCTCACTGTTGTGGCCTCTCCCGTTGCGGAGCACAGGCTCCGGACGCGCAGGCTCAGCGGCCATGGCTCACGGGCCCAGCCGCCCCGTGGCACGTGGGATCCTCCCGGACCAGGGCACGAACCCGTGTCCCCTGCATCGGCAGGCGGACTCTCAACCACTGCGCCACCAGGGAAGCCCTACAGTTACATTATTTAAAAAAATGGAAGCAGAATGAGGATGGGGGAGCGGAGATTGCGTTAAAATGCCAACATTGATTGCACTGGGGAGGTACTGCTGTGATGGACCCCTTGTCTCCCAGATAGTCTACAATGTGGTTATATTACTTCCATAATAAAATATATATATTTAAAAATAACCAAGTTCTGCTGAACCACTTCCCTTTCCTGAGTTTCTAATGTCAGTGCATAGAGATTTGTATCTCATTCAACTTCACTTGGTGGCACAAGCTTGGGCCTTGGAGCCCGAGACTTGAGGCTGAAGGTCAGCCTTGTCAATTACTTTACCTCTTTGACTCATTTCTAAATTTTATATCTATATGCTTCCTGTAACTTTAAAATGAAAAAAAAAATAACACCAGTCTCACAGGGTTGCTATGAAGATTAAATGAGATGGTATAAATAACCACTTATCCATGTGCCCAAATTCGGTCCACAGATATATTTTATTTGGCCCACAGAGTGTACTATAAACAATTTGCACCAATATTTACAACCCTTAGATTTTACATAAAGGTGTTACGGGTTGAACTGAGTCCCCCAAAAAAGATATGTTAAAGTCCTAACCCCCCAGTACTTCAGAATGTGACTTCACTTGGAAATAAGGTCATTGCAATAATATGAGGGCACACTGTAGTGGCGTGGACCCCTATGTGACTGGTGTCCTTATAAGAAGATAGCCACGTGATACAGAGACATACAGGGAAAATGGCACGTGACAACAAAAGTAGAGATGGTGGTTATGCAGCTTTAAGACAACGAAAGCCAAAGATTGCCAGTAAATCACCAGAAGCTAAGATGAGGCAAGGAAGGATTCCCCTGCAGGTTTCAGAGGGAGCACGGCACTACTAACACCTTGATTTTAGACTTTTAGACTCCAAAACCTTGAGATAGCACATTTCTGTTGTTCTAAGCTACCCAGTTTGTGGTACTTTGTTACAAAAGCCCTAGGAAACTAATGCATAAGGAGTCCCACTTCTCTTGAATGACTGGAATATCTGATACCACCTGGCTCACTTTCTTATAGCAGCTGATCTTCTGGGCCCAGTTTTCCACAGTCCCCACCACTCCCTACTGTCACCCTGACACCAAAGCCATATATCTGTGATCATCCAGTAAGACATCTGCACTGCTGTTTTCTTTATAGGAGAGAAATATTTCTCTACAACCATATCTCTACCAAAAGATAAACCATGAGGGGCATCTGGTTCAATAAAAAGGAGAACAGGCCCACAGCTTCATGGAAGTGAAAAATGTTTATGGGTATTAATGCAAACTAAGTCCTTTTTAAATACCAATTTGTTCTTTTACTTTCCAGCTTGGTCCCTGTGGGCATCTGAGTTTTCCAAACCCAGCTCTGCTCTCTTCACTGGACATTTGGACACCATCTCTATAAAATGGGCAAAACCACATTTTCCAAAAAGAACGCATTCTGTATCATTCCAAAAAAGCCCGAAGCTCCTGATTTTTCAAAACAGGATATAGATGTTATAAACCAAGACTAAGTATCTTTTAAATCCTTCCAAAGGTCTAAGTATTTAAGTTTTTAATTTTGGGTGAGCAGCCCCTGAGGCCTAAATACAGAATTCATCTGTAAATTTTCCATGAATAAATTACAGTAAGCAGCCCCACGTTGCTTTGAGAGGTAGTTATAACAGGTTTTTCACCATCGAATATGCAGAGATGTGAGTGTGTCTGCCTTTAGGGCTCCTCTATGGATTGCTCGCTTCTCCCCCTATGCCTGGACCATCCGCCCTGCAGACCCTGGCACGTAGCCAAAGCAGGGCAGCTGTGCCCTCGCACGCTCACCTTGGGTGGCTTCAGGCCCTTCCCACGATGTCTTCTGGAGCGCAAGAGCCGTTCTCTCTCCTAGAAGGAAACACAACTGTTGGGATTTTCAGCCAGCCTCACATCACATCCACCAACCCAGCTGACTTCAGAGGGCATAACTTACAATGCTGCTGTGCCTACCTGTCTGCACCAGGCCTGGGTCAGTCCAGGTTCTGAGCACCCAAGGCATGGCTGCTTCTCAGAACTGACAGCTACAGAGCCATGCCATTAACTGAACTTGGACCATCCCAGAAAAAAATGCCAAGATTTGCCAGTCTTGTAAAACTCCAGCCTATCTGTCTCTGGGGCTGTAAGCTATAAAACTTTAGGCAGTGTTGACGAGACATCAGCTGTCAGTGATCCCAGCAGAAAATAAAAAAGCTTGCAGCTTTGATCTCAGACAGAGCTGGGGCCAAATCCCCATGGGGTCTCCTCCTGGTCAGGTGACACACCTCATTTCTCTGATTCTCAGGTTCTTCCTTTGCTATATGGGCTGGAACACACCCTTCAGAGACTGTGGGTACCTGTGGTTCTTGTCAGTAGAAATGGCACCCATCGAGTAGTAGCAGGAGTGGCAGCATTCTGCCCCAGATAAAACCAGTAAATTGTCTCCTTCCTAATCAAATGTTCCTATTCTCTTTGGCTGCCAGGAAACCCAGAGACAAATCTGGTGCTTGGCCACAGCCCATATGGTCCACCCATGTGTCCCTGCTGATCTTAACTGATGCTGCTATCTTCATTTTCTCTAGTCTTATCTGTTAATTTTCCTCTTTCAACTCTATCATTGTTTTGTTGAGTGTGTTTTTTTCATCTTATGTGGCATAAAGACTTTCGTGTAATGAAGCAAAGATGAATGGAAGGATAAATGATTAGATGATGGTTGGAATGAAGGTGGGATGGAGGGAAGAAGGGATGGGTGGAGGAAGGGGATGATGGGAAGATGGATGGAGGGATGGGAGGGAGGATGGATGGGTGAGTGGAAGGAGTGAAGGAAGGAGTAGAGATAGAGAGATAGGAAAGCAAAATGAATTGGACAATTACAGTCAAAGCCTTTTCTATAATTTTGATCACTGGCTTTTCTACTTTTTGAAGATCCACTAATGGAAGCATCACATACCCCCTTGGGCAAGCAGAACACACTTTGCTTCTAAGATGCAACTAAAGCTCACTATAGATGCTCCCTTCCTGGTTCCTAAGCTCCTTCCACAAAGAGGTGCAGAATTCTCTGGATGTAACACTCCACCTACTTAAGACATACAACCCCCTTAATGATCCCCTGCACACACACACACACACACACACAGTCTTAACAAGTCCTTCAAATTCTGCTCTGATCATAAGGTTCCAGTTTTCAAGTTCACAGTCTGCAACAACTAGGCTAAAAGAAAAGAAAATAGATTTCTTGGGGACAGATCATGCCCACTCTGTAGAGGCCAGAAGGCTCTTTTTAAAAAACCGATGCTGCTTCTCAATGGCAGCAAACTAGGGATAAGATTTGAGAAAAAGAGTAGCCATGAAAACCGCTCCCAGATACCAGTGATGTCGTATAAACAAGTGGAGGCTGCTTTCTGGAAGAACAAAGGGGGAAGGTGCCCATCACCAGGAGGAGCTCTGTGAGATCCCACCCTGCCAGCAGCATCGCCCTGCAGCCCTGCTGCCATTCCCGGGGTCTGGGTCTCATGCGCCCCACGGAGGGCTGTCGCTCACGCTCATGCAGACATACCAGCGAGAGATCGTCGATGACATGCTGCTGCTCCAGCACCTGCAGGCGCAGGAACTCGATTTCCTGCTCGTCCCTTGTCAAACTGAGGTCATTCAAGGAAGTGTGCCTCTTCAGGGACGCCTGTGCCGACAGCTTCTCTTTCTGCAGCCAAGGGAAGAGAGGGCACTGCAGGGCCACTCATCCACAACACTTGATAGGAACCCACCGTACGCGTCAGGGCGTGGAGTGTGGGCTTGGGGATATGGGATGGAAGAATGGAGGGACGGATGAGAGCCCCCTGGTCGTCAAGCTGGAGGAGTGGACAGCTGCAGACCGGAGTCAGGCCTGAGGTGTGGCTGACTGTGCCCGATGCTGACAGGAAGGGCTGGGTGGGCACTGGGGTGGGGAGAGGTGGATGTCTGCACCAAGCCTGGAAAGCTTGGTCGCTGGGAAAAGAGAGCACGGAACACGTGGTAATGACACACACTCACACCTGGACCTGCCAGGGCGTGGGAGAAGGGTGTTCTGTCTCCCGGAGCCTCAGTCTCCTCAGCTGTAAAATGGGCATGACTGACACTAGTTTAGACAATGAACCTCAGAGTATTCCTTAAACCATCAACTGCAAGACACCACCATGACCACAAAGACCAGTCATCTTGTTGGAGCAAATAAAAGGCCCAAATTCAAAGCACTCAGAGCAAAATTGTAATCGTTCACGTACTGAGCTTCGTCAGTGCACCGGGTTTTCTGTGAGAATGTTTTACGCCATCACTCCATCCTCTCCTTAAACCCACAGCACTGATATTTTCCTTCCCAGTTCACAGATGAGGAAGCTGAGAGAATGAGGGCTGGGCCTAAGGACCCTGGGTGGAGACCCACCGTCTGACTGCCCCGGGCTCTCCGTCAGGCACAGACGCCCACGGTGCTGTGAACTGTGGAGAACAGAGGCAGGAGGGACGGGTGCAGACTGAGACCGCTCGGCAGGCTTCTTGGGGGAGGTGGGTAGGAGGTGGCCCCAGGGAACGTGTACGGTGAGGGCCAGGAGCTGGAGGAGCCCGGGCAGAGACAAGGACTCCGAGACGATGACTTACCATCTCCACGTTTTCCCGCGTGAGATTCTTGATCTTCTCCTCCATCCTCTGGATGCTCTGCAGCAAGTCCTCGTTCTTCTTGTTCATTCGCTTGTTCTTCTCCACCAGGGGCTTCAGCTGGACCTCGGTCTCACGGGAGCGTTTCAGCTGTGGCCAGACAAAGAGGGCAGCAGCTGTAAGAGCCAACCTCAGAGGCCAGTGGAGATGCCCCCTGGCCTGGAGCTGCCACTGCTCGGGACCACATCTCCTGGGTGGTGCAAACACCACGAAGAGCCCACAGACACCTGGCTTCCAAATGCAGGCTCCCACCTGAGCCTCAGAGGGCCTCGGGCAGGGCAACAGGATGGGGGTGCAGCCCAACACGGAGGCCCAGAGACCTCCCTCAGGTCGTCCCCACCGGCAAGCGGCCTGAGCCTCTTCCACACTTCCTTTACCTCTGGGCATAACCCCCAGAGGTCATGGGTCACATGCAAAAAGGTCATTCCAGCTACCTAGCTCCTCCTGGCCACCATTCCTCTCCAGGTAGAGACCTAGCCAAAAGCTCAACACTTTTCAGACAACAGACGATCCCTTGGCCCTGCTCAATGCCAGCCTCAAGGCTCAGGGCTCCATCCAGCCCTGGAGCCACGCCCTGAGTCCTCTGAGCACAGTCCCTATGACTGACGAGGTGTCCTTCCAGTCTCTCTCATCCCATCAGCATCTGGGGAGCCCCTCTTGGGCCCGGGCCCTGTGCTGGGAGCTGGGTCAAAGGGATGACACGATGGGGTGACCGTCCAACAGACGGGAGAAGAGGACAAAGACGGTAACAGAGGTAAGAACACAGTGAGACAGGCGCCAGTGGACACGCCAGGCCGGGGAACCACACATCCAGGGGTTCAGAACGGACAAGAAGACGGCGTGTCGCTGAGTGCAGTGGGAGCACGGAGTCTGGGGGATGGGCAGAGAAGGGGCGGGCATGGTGAGGTCTGATTTAGGGAGCTGAGAGCTCTGCCATTTGTTTGCACCTGCAGCCACACTCCTGCCACACCCGGGGCTTTGAGGCAGGAGCACTCTGTGGTCAGGACTGCCTTCTAGAACAATCCATCACTCTGACTGCTGTGTGGGGGCCAGTCCAGCGAGACAGAGACATGGGAGATGACAGGGGAGGGGGAGGGGGAGCTGGGACTGGGAGGCTGCTCCATTAGAGGCACCCACTCTTTTTCCTTCTGAGCACAGCGTCCTCCGTGACACATACACTAGCTGCATGACCACGGCCGAGTTCTCAGCCTCAGTTCCCTCTTCTACAAGATGGGAATAATGGTAGCACCTGCCTCAGAGACTTGTTATGAGAACTAGATGCACAGTGATAGTCTTCGCAGGGTCATTTTAATGGATGAAAATTATAAACAATTTAAAATATTTATCAGTATCACGACAATCACAAGAACCACTGCATCTATCAAGTACTCGCCATGTGTCCAAAACGATGTTCGGCCCTTCCAGGCATCCCCTCTCATTTAGCCCTCACCACCACCCTAGGAGGGGGCCCATCCCCATCCCCATTCCACAGACAAAGAACCTGGCTACAAAGAGGTGGGGTGATGTACCACACAGAAAGTGCCAGGACCAAGAACCAAACACAAGGGACTGACTGCACACCCCTGCTTTTGGTTACCAGGCTGTGAAAGTTAACATAAAACACTGATGGTAGCCATTAAAGTATAACATGGACCTTGACTCATACACTGTACCTCTAGAAATCTATCCTGCAGAAATAAAGGTTCAAGTCGGTAAAGACAGAAATGTATCTTCTGTGAGGCATTGTTTACAACAGCAAGGACATGCGAAATGGCCTAAATCTTCACCAGTAGAGGAATGGTTGAATAAACCATGCTTTGTCTACACAACAGAGTATGATGGAGCTGTTACAGAGACAAAGGCGGATCTTCACGCATTGCTGGGGGCGCTGTAATTGACACAGCAAGTGAAAAAAGCAAGTTGCAGAACAATATTACATAGGGAAAATGTCCCATTTGTAACCACAAAACAATAAAGAAAAAAGGCTCTTCGTGGGTGTCAAAATATTTGCATAAGCATTAAAAACATGTGAGAATCACCTCAAACTGTCAACAGAAGTTACCTCATGATTTTAAGGTCCCAGTGCTGGCCAGCTTATTGATTCTTATTTTAAACACTTCAGAAGGTTTGCATTGTTTCAAGCAAGCTATTGTTTTTTCTAATCCACTTAGTAAACTATTTTGCCTCTCATGAGGGATTTTTTTTAAGCTCATGAATATTTAAATGAAAAGTGGAGACATAATATTAGATGTACAGTCTGGTGAAAACCATATAAAAATCTGCCTTTAAAAATACTGGAAGGAAATGAATTTATTCTGATCCTGTTAAAATTGTGAAGAGGTGACACTTATTAACACTTTTCATCTCCCATGTTTTTCAAATATATTGATACACTTACTTTCATAATAAAATTGAGAATAAAGAGAAATATTAAGAGACATTGGTCAAGACATTTGTACGTGTTGACTACCACTACATAAAAATCAGGTTAATTGTTTATCCAGCAAACTTAAACATATTCAAGAAATTGCTATTTTTACTAGAGATTTATTTTTTTTAACCAGAAGTTCACATTCACTACTTTTAAAATTAGAAATATGTGAACTTTTATGCAAAAGAAAGTAAATAGATAAGCAAAAAATAAAAATTATCCATAATCACACCACCTAAAACAACTTCCAAAATCCACGATGATGACAATGTATTTTTGTTCTGTAGACTGCTTTTATCATTTAATTCATTGTGAACAAATTTCTATGGCAAATAAACGTACCTATAACATCATTCTTAATGACTGCACGCAATTCATTGCATAAATGTTCCATAATTATTTTGATCAATACTTAGGTGGGGCTTGGTTTTGTTTTGGTTCGGTTTAGGTTGCTACTATAAACAACACTGCAATGAAAACCCTCTCCATACCCCTCACTGAACTTCTCTGATTGTTAGCTCAGGATAAATTCCTACAGAATCAAGGGCACTAACAGGTTTCTTCAACAAACGAGTGTTAGAGTTTTAATCAGGAAGAAATGAGAAGGAAAGTAGAGAAAACCAGATGGCCTGTGCGTTAACTTCCTGTTTAGGGCGTGGTTTGTGGCCCCGGGGCTGCTTTCCTGCATCCCAAGGCGCCATCTGCCTCTTGGGGGCTGATTACCAGTTCATTCCTCTCGTCTGCCAAGAGGGTATTTCTGTCTTCCAGCTTCCGTATCACCGAATTCAGTTCAGCAATTTTTAGCTGAAATCGCCGCACATCTCGCTCGTCCATATGCTGATCCTAAAAAAGAAGCAAGATACAAACATACTTTGAAAAAGCTTAACTGAGTCAAAGCGCTCTGTGGACCCTTTGTGGAAAACTCTGAGGGCAAAGGTGAGCTCCTCACTAGGAGGACCATGCGCCATGCTGGGGCTCCCCCAAATCAAGCAACATGTGGAAAGACTTCATCTCAAAGGCGACAAGACCTCAAACCCTCCAGAGGCTCCCTGACATCTGAACGTGGTATCTGGGGACCTTCCCATCCCAATCCCTGCCCGCCAAGCATCTCTGACAAAGGCACAATCACAGAGTTCCAGGACGCTCCTCAAGGGCAGGCACTGTGCCCACCTCACTCACCAATGAGACGCCAGCGCCTCACGTGGTGTCTGCACACAGCACACTCAACAGACACTTGAGTATTTAGTGAATGAATGAATGAGTGAATGAATGAATGAATGCAGCTTTGGCCTCCTCTGTGCCTGATAAGTACCAAGCTGTGGCCCCAGGTGCCCTCTCTGCTGGCTGAGCTCTCCTCATGGGCAGAGCTCTGCCTTTAAGTCATGTCCTGTCCTGACTGGGTCCCTTTCTGAGCTCTCACCGTATACTCGGCACTCATGTTTTCATTTCTTTTCAACTGAGCTCCACGTTTGGGGAGGAAGGGGTAAGGGAGGGAAGGAAGGACACACAGATGGATGAGAGGAAAGGGGGGGGGGGGGGGGGAAAGGCAGGCAGGCAAGTTCGCCAGAAGAATGACCAGTAGGAGGAAGGACAGGTAGGTGGTCAGCTCTGAGGCCCCAGTGCTTGCATGAGCCCCTCACCTGGACACCCATGAGCTCGGCCATGTCCCCTATGCCAGGTGGGAGCTCTCTCTTTGGACTACCGTGGTACCGCTCAGCCTCTCTGACCTGAACCAACTGCTCATCCAAAGCCTCTTTCTGAAGAAGCAGCTTCTGGGTCTGCCCAGTCTGCACACCGAGTTCCTTCTCCAAGGCCAGAATCACACGATCTTTTCCCTTGATCTCATCCATCTGGAAAGAGAAAGAATAAGCATTCAATTGTAGGGGCTCGTGACCAGGGAAAGCTCTCTTTTGCTGGCCTTAGGCCCAGGGAAAGGTTCAGCAGGTCCATGGACCTGGGGCAGCCGAACTCAGCAACACAGGACAGAGAGACACCGTAGTGCACAGCCCAGGCCCTGCTCCGCCGTCACCGCCCCCAGCACAGAGGAGCACAGAGCTGTGGGTTCAACGACCTATATGGTCAACCAGACACTTAACCCTCGAAACTGATCAGTGCTCGCGTCTCTCTCACCTTAATGGAATAAAGTCAAATCCTGACCCGCCAGGGCCCTCCAGACATCACCCCCTGGCCCTCCAGCAGCTCAGCTTCTTCACAGACTTGGTCGTCCTCTCTCCCACTCCTGTCTGGCCGCGTCCCCACCCCTCCAGTAAACGGCTCTTGCTAACGTCTCCAACGCTCTCCTGGCCCGCAAACTCACTGAACAATTTTCCATCCTCTCTCCTTCTCACCCCGTCTGACACTGTCGCCCACTCCAGCTACGTGAACTGCTCCCACCCTCGCGCCCTCTGTGGGACTTCACTGTTTCCATCTTCTTCTCGCCCTGCCCTGGTCACCATCGAAATCTGTAGTTTCCAAGGCTTGGCTCTCTTCCCAGTCTGTATCCTCTCCTCAGCCAGCCGCATCCTCACCCATGCTAACTCCCCGTGTGCAGCTGACACTCCAACCTCCTCCCTCCGCCCTGACGTCTCTCAGGGTCCCGCGGTCAGAGAGCCGACTGGATGCTTCTGGGGCCTCCAAAGCACCTCAGCCTCCCCACATTAGAGCCTCAGCGTGAGCCCCAGCTCCCCCAGCCCAGCCTCGTCCCACATTCCCTAGAGGAAACCAAGCAGAAAGAAGCTTACGGAGGAGGGAGCTTCTGCCCCGGGCCATACACTTCGATTGTTTCTGAACACAAAGCCAACAGCTGGGAAACCGCCCCAGTAAGGGTGCTATACTGGGGTGCCCCTCCCCTAAATCCATGTCCTTCCTACAACCTGAGAATGTGACCTCATTTGGAAATAGGGTCTTTGCGGATATAATTAGTTAAGATGAGGTCACAGTGGAGTCGGGTGGGCCCTAACGACTGGTGTCCTTATAAGAGGAGAGACACACAGGGAGAAGATGGAGGCAGAGACTGGAGTGATGTGGTCACAAGCCAAGGAACGCCTGGAGCCTCCAGAAGCCGGAAGAAGCAGGAAGGATCCTCCCCTATAGCCTTCAGAAAACATGGTCCTCCGACACCTTGATTTCAGACCTCTAGCTTCCAAAACTGTGAGTGAATAAATTTCTGTTGTTTAAGCCACCCAGTTCATGGTACTTTGTAACAGCAGCCCTAGGAAACTAATACAGGTGTTAAAAGAGAAAATTTCCCAAGTATTAGAGTTTCATTAATTGACAAAAATCATAAGAGTTTCAGCTACAGTGATTACTATCATCATGGGATTTAGGAATAAATTCTATTTGAGATAAGGTACATTAAAAAGTTCTGAAAAGAATACTAATGCTTTAGTAAGGATGGTTTCAACGAAATCTGGATAAAGTCTATATGATGTGGCTTTATTTAACACATACCTGTGAGCGCCCGCCACGAGCGGGCCTGTATGTAAGGCAACGTAACGTGGATACTACCTTGATTACCCAACGTAAAGGTTAAAGCCAACTGATATAAAACAACGTGTCACAGAGGAAAAAGCACTGTGCATGGAGTACAAAAGTATGAACTGGAGACTAATCCCCCACTGGCAAGCTGTGTGACCTCTGGCAAGTCACTCAACCTCTCTAAGCTTCAGGTTCCTCACCTGTAAAATGGGGATGTAGGAACATCCACCTGGAAGGGGAGCTGTGAGGGCTGACGGGTACAGCAGAGACAGGCAGGCTGCTTAGGAGCAAGGCCACTGGGCCCAGACTGCCTGGGCTCTAGCCCTGATGCCACCACTTATTGGCTCTGTCACCTTGGTTTAGTTACTTGATTTCTTCCTAAGCCTCAGTTTTCCATCTGTGAAATGGGGATAATAATAGGGATGTTTTGAGGATGAAATACATTAACACATAAAAACTGCCTGGCACGCAGTAGGCATAAAATAAACATTAGCTCTAATTATAATTGTTGCATGCACATAGTAGGTCTCAATAAATAGTAGTTCCTGTCTTTCCTAGACTTTTGTTTCCATTAGGTGTGCAAATATTGAGGAAATGAATGAATGAATATTGCAGTTGTTTGAATTGTGGTTCCTAAACAGACATGTCCACATCCTAACTTCAGATATCTGTGAATGGGACCTGTTTTGGGAAAACGGTCTTTGCAGGTGTAATTAAGGATCTTAAGATGAGGAAATCGTCCTGGATTAACGGGCTGGGTCCTAAATCCAATGACAAGTGTCTTCATAGGACAAAGAGAAGATGCAGACCAAAGAAAAAAAACATAGAGGGGAGGCCATTGCTGACTTTAAAAAAAAATGCACAACGTGAGAGTTGCGAGTTAAGTTTTATTGGGGGCAAAATGAGGACCGCAGCCCAGGAGACAGCGTTTCAGGCAACTCTGAGAAACTGCTCGGAGGAGGCGAGGGGAGGAGCCAGGATATAGAGGAGTTTTTGCGACAAAGGCAAAGTAGTAGGGAACGTCAAAAGAGGATTGTTAATTAAAGAAAACCAGATATCTCAAATTAAGGAATTTAGTGCTTTCCTTTGTATGGGAAGATGCAAGAGTCTGGGCTCACTGAAATCATTCCTTTGATATGCACCTCAGCTATCTGGGGCCAGTATCCTGTATTTTCACACCCTGAGTTTCCTTAGGGCTCACCGCTGCAGGCAGTCTGAGGGCTGCTAGATGGCAGGTATTCTTGTCAGCCTTGAGTCTCCTCGGGGCTCCCCGGCTCACGTTGAAGGGCTGCAGTCCTTGATGACTGTGACATCCTTTGTTTATTGGTATGGCAGGAAATACTCCATTTATAAATATTCCATTTATCACCATGTAAGAGGGAGGCAGAGATTGGAGTGGTGCAGCCACAGGCCCAGGAACTCTTGGAGCCATCAGAAGCTGGAAGAGCAAGGAAGGGTCTTCCCCGAGAGCCTTCAGTGGGGCGCAGCCCGGCTGACACCTTGATTCTGGACTTCTGGAGCCCAGAGCAGTGAGAGAGTAAACTTCTGTTGTTTTAAGCCACTGAGTTTGTGGCCATTTGTTAAGGCAGCCCCAGGAAACTAATACAAATGCCCTTCTCACTCATCACACTCTCAGAGGGTAACAAACTAAAGCTGATTGTAACTTGAAACATCGCTAGAACAGAGAATGCTGGTTAGGAGCCCTGCCCTGAGGGCGGACAGAAGCTAGCTCAAATCCCCACCCCTACCTGCTGTGTGACTCTGGGCAGACTGGGCCACCCCTCTTAGCCTCAGCTTCGGTAATGTGGGGACACTGAGAACACCCCGTCCAACTGGGGGGAGACTTCAACCACGGGAAGAATTTAGCACAGAGCCCGGCATCTTACAAGCACACAATCAACGTTAGCGGCCACTAGTAATCTACTTCAGCTCCTGCGTAACAGAAGGCTATCTGGTTTAAACAGCAGACCATGAAAAACTTACAAAATACAGTTTACAGAAGGCAGCAAATGGTACCCCCAACCTCCAGACTGAGGCTTTCAAGCAAAGTCCCAGAGCTCTGACAAGCTCTTTGAGTGGCCTTTCTTTAGAAGAAAAAAGGATACTCCCCTTCCCTCTGTATCCCCAACCACCTCCCCACGACAGTTTCCTGGAACTCCAGCCAAGGGTGTGCCCGGCGCAGCTTCTCCTGCAGCAGCTGCAGAATGTGCCTGCTGCGCCCCCTGGTGGCGGCCACCCGCAGCTCCCCGCTCTTCAGAGCCGGAGGTGGGAGCCCCTCCCCGCTGTAGGGAAGAACACGTGATGATGCAGAAAACACTGTTGCCACTGCAGAGTTCAATCCAGAAGCAATGTGAACCAGTGAAAGTTCATTCATTGAAACCACTTAAACATGCTTTCATTAATTCAACAAATACTGAATTGAGTGCCACCAGCAGGTGCTGGGAAACACTGATGAGCAAAACAGATCAGAGTCCCCGCCCTCAGAGCTTCCATTCCAGAGGGGAGGGTAGCTGAAAACAGAATAAAAAAGTCAACATGGAGTAGATCAGAGCATGATTAATGCTAGGAGAAAAAGATAAATCGAGGGGAATCAGTGGTGCCAACTGGGGAGGTGTTACAAGTTAACAGGCAGGGCTCCAGTCCGTCCCCCTCAGCATCCCAGCTGCACACTCCTGGCTTTGCACTGGAGCCCGGAAGCGCTGCCTCCACCACTGCATTACACTAGTTCCTCCCACAAGAAAGAACGGCATCTTAAGTAAGACATCTCTGGAAATCCAAATTCTCAGCCTGGAAGAGCACCGATTCCCCATTTATCCTAGAAAATGAGCAGAGGGCTTACACCCCATCATGTGGGAAAGGTTCCCAGAAAACAGTCTCCACTAGTGGAGATGGCATCCAGGAATGGATGGACAATGTGGAATAGATTGTGGAGCCAACATTTTCTAGGTTGTCACATTTCCCCAGCCAGAGTCCTGAGGCTCCAGAGGTCAGGAGACCTGCCAGCTCACACAGCTACTCTCACTATTTGTCGACTCTGGTCTGGCCCCCAGGCTGGGCCCTTAGTGATCTTGCCCCCTGCCCTGAGGACCTGAGGAAGTGTAAACCTCTAACAATGAGCTTCTCAAGCTTCCCCAAACCCCAACACCTGAGTGTGCTGGACATTCCTGGGTTGCCTCCCAGCATCCATTTCCCCTTCTCCCACACTCCCACTCTCACCATGTGGTTCAGGAGAGGGGGTGGGGCTGAAATCACTCCAAGTTCCCAGGGCAGGCCCTGATTGGCTCACATCACCTGCATGGCTCCACTGCCTACAAGTAACTGGTTCAGGGATGGATACATGACCCAATCAGAGCCAACAGCCCGGAAGAGGGTGTTGCTAGGACCCTCCTGTTTCTCCTTAGGAGCTAAGAAAGAGCTTCTCTCACACCCCAGTGTTCATTGCAGCACTATTTACAATAGCCAGGACATGGAAGCAACCTAAGTGTCCATCAACAGACGAATGGATAAAGAAGATGTGGTACATAGATACAATGGAATATTACTCAGCCATAAAAAGGAATGAAATAATGCCATTTGCAGTGACATGGATGGATCTAGAGATTGTCATACTGAGTGAAGTAAGTCAGACAGAGAAAGACAAATATATGATATCACTTATAGGTGGAATCTAAAAAAAATGGTACAAATGATCTTATTTACAAAACAGAAATAGAGTCACAGATGTAGAAAACAAACTTATGGTTACCAAGGGGGAAAGGGGGGGAGGGATAACTTGGGAGATTGGGATTGACATATACACACTACTATATATAAAATAGATAACTAATAACAACCTACTGTATAGCACAGAGAACTCTACTCAATACTTTGTAATCACCTATATGGGAAAAGAATCTAAAAAAGAGTGGATATATGTATATGTATAACAGCTTCACTTTACTGTAGAGCAAAAACTAACACAACATTGTAAATCAACTGGGCTGTTTCCTGTGAGGATGTGGGGTCTGGCACAGTGGTGGCATCTCACCAGCACACTGAGAGCTCAGAGCCTGAGAATGACGCATCAGGGGACACAGCAGAGCCCGAGAAACCTGGGTCCGGGGTGACATCATTAGTGCCACTGGAGCTATGCCTGAGGCTAGTCCTGCTACTTCAGTCATGAGAGCCGACAGACTCATGGTTTAAGCTAGTCTGAGGTGGAATTTCTGTCACTTGCAACCATAAGATTCTAGTTGACATACAGTTAGGGAAAGAACAACAGTCTGGATGATGGCTATTACTTTTTACTTACATGCTAGTGTGAGCTCGGGACTACATTTGTACTTAAGAGACACTCTCTCTCTCAGTCTTCAAAAGACTCTCAAAGTAGACATTATTTACTCCATCTTACAGATAAGCTTGAGGCCCTGAGAGGTGAATGTGCCCACACACTAGTCAGAAGCAGATCCATGATTCAGACTCAGGTCAGCCCCTGCAAAGCCCTCACTATGCCCTCTCTCAGCCCCAGAGGCACAGAATCTAATCATTTCTCAGCAGTCACTCGTCTCAGTGAAAACCTCAGTTTAGCCAGCTCCCAACGAACCCACCAATTTGTGAATAATTCTGTTAGTTCTACTTCATTTGCAAAGTTTGGAGCATCAAAGAATGAAAAAGAAGCTGCTACCCCAAGATCCATTCTCGTCTCCTCCTTGGTACCTGTAGTTGGGTGAATGGAGTCCCCCTCAAATTTCATGTCTATTAGGAAAATCAGAATGTGATCCTATTAGAAATAGGGTCTTTACAGATATAACTGAGATGAAATCATAACAGATTGCGGTGGGCCCTAGATCCAGTAACTGGTGTCCTTATAAGAAGACGACAAGACACAGCCACGTGGGGAAGAGAAGACCATGTGGAGGCAGAGGCTGGAGTAATGCAGCTGCAAGACGAGGAACACCAAGGATTCCCGGCAACCACCCAAGCCTGGAAGAGGCAAACAAAAGATTCTTCCCTGGAGCCTTCAGAGGGGCACAGCCCTGCTGACACCTTGTTTTCAGACTTCTAGACTCCAGAATTGCGAGAGAATAAATTCCTGTTGTTATAAGCCATGGAGTTTGTTATAGCAGCCCTAGGAAATGAACGGAGTGCCATACCAGGATTTATTAGGAGCTGCCATGCATTTCCCAGCTCCCCTTGCAGCTGGGTGAGGCTGAGCAAGTAACTTCCGGCCAAAGAGATGGAAGTGGAGGTATATAGAACCTCCAGAAAGAAAAGTGCTTTTAAATGAAGACCATACCCTCCTTCATCTGCCCTCCTATTGCCAACCTGGGATGCAGATGTGATGGCTGGCACTCCATGGCATGAGGGGCCATGAGGACCATGGCCACATCCCAGAGCCCCTTCTGAGGGGAGAGGTAAGAGGCCCCGTGGCCTACCCTACTCTGTGGAGCACTTTACAGACTTTGTATATGAAAGAGAAATAACTTCCAGATTTTAAGTCCCTGTGTATTGGGGGGAGGGGGGAGTCTTCTCAGACCTAATCCTAACTGGTCTAAAAGAATGTGTCCAATAGCCCCACATTGACCATAATTGCCTTGTCTTCTTAACTGTTTCTTAAGAGGCATGTTAAATGTGTAAGTGGAAGCCTGGAAGCCTTCTTGCATTTCTAATCCAATCCAGCTGACAAAGAAACAAAACGCAGGCCACTTTCTGAACACGTTGCCAAGAGGCCTGTCTGACGAGGGACATTTATCAAATGCGTGGAGAACTGGAGAAATGGACATTTATTCTTTTCACTCTATTCTCCTAAGTGGCCCCCACACAATGAGACTACCTGAGCTGGGGATACTTCTGTTTGGCACTGAAATGGAAACAGACACCAAGTCCTTGGTTCGTTTTAAATTAAGCTCAGTCTGTCTCTTGTGCAAATACTTGTTTTTTCCCCATTTTATTTACCTTAAATATACATTTCCTGTAACAGAGGAACATATTTTACATGTCTTCTATTACACAATCTATAAGCTCCGGATAGATGCTTTAGTTAACTTAATTCTCGTAATGCTGTAACAGATACGTGATTATTCCTCCTTTTGTAGGTGAGGCACCAGAGGCTTAGAGACCGTAAGCAACTTGATTGGGCTCACACAGCTAACCAGTGAGGGAGTCTGGATTCACACCCAGAAGAGACTTTCTCCAAAGCCTTCTCTTCCTATTATGTGATAACACCGCCCCTACACACACAAAGGGAAAAGGGGCTGGGGAATACTTCTGAGAACTTAGTATCGGTATGTGCTTAGATTTTCTATGCATTAGACATTTAAAATCAGTGCATCTCTTCTGCCATTCTTGGTACTGGCTTGTTAAGCTGTGAACTGATGCTCTGTCACTGACTGGTGACCAGTCTAGGGATGGACAGCTGGACCAGGCCTCCAAAAAGAACACCTGGTCCTTCTGCCTCCAGTCCTTAAATTTCTTAGGTGTCTTCCAGAGACAGGAGAGACCTGCCAAAGCTTCCATTCCACGCCCAGGATGGCAGGGGCTTTGTTGGAACCCCAGGGTCTAGAACCATGCCTGGAGCACAGTGGGTCCCCAAAACTCGGCATTTATTGCTCCGTGAGGGAGGACTGGGGCACTTGCTGTGGAGAGGACATGGCGCATGCATCATGGAAGGATGGGCTGCGTGTGTGCGGAAGGAGGGTTTGCATGTGTGCAGGGAGGACAAGGTGCTTGTGTGTAAGAGGGAGCAGGGTGCATGTGTGCAGGGAGGATGGGCTGCGTGTATGCGGAAGGAGGGCTTGCATGTGTGCAGGGAAGACAAGTTGCTTGTGCATAAGAGCAGGGTGTGTGTGTGCAGGGAGGATGGGCTGCGTGTGCGGAAGGTCAGGTACGCACTCGAGCCGGTGGGGGGGAGAGGGCAGCGCACTTACCAGCCGGCGGATGTCGCGCTCGCACTCGCGCTTGATGCGGTGCACCTCGTCCTGGTGCGCCTGGTAGGCAGCGCGCAGGTCGGCCGCCTTGGCCTTGTCGGCCTGCATGCAGTTGCTGAGCGCCTCCTCCGCCTGCTTGCGTGCCGCCTTGAGCTCCAGGATCTCCTGCTGCAGCCGCAGGCGCTCGCCGTCGAAGGCCCTGCGTGCCTCTTCGCGCGCCTCGGCCAGCAGCGCCGTCTTGACCTTGTCGGCTGCACCATCGCGCAGCACGTTCAGCGTGGCCTGCAGCCGCTGCAGCTCGCCCTCCTTGATCTTGGCCGTGCGCGCTGCCTCCTGCTCGTGCTGGCGGATGAGCACCTCGCGCAGCGCCTGAAGCTCCTTGGTCTTCTCCTCGTGCAGCTTGGCCCTGAGCTCCGAGATGTAGGCCGTGTGTCGCCGCTGCTCCTGCTCGCGCTCCAGCTTGGCCTCCTGCAGCCGCTCGCGCAGCTTGCCCACCTGCAGCCGTGGGGGGAGAGCCAGTCAGGGTCCGGGCTAGGGGAGCCGGCCAGGCCCGCCGCCACCTCCCCGTGTCCCTTCGTGTGCGACCGGCCCCTGAGACCCTCCCCCGGTCCCCGCACTCCAATTCCCCCTCCCGCCACCTCCATCAGTCCCACGCAGAGTCTTCTCTGCTATTTTGTTGAGATGTTCCCAGCCGTGGAAAAACATCTGAGGGTGTTGGAGAGGAAAGTAAGGCTTTGACATCCCTTCCAATTTGGAGATTTAGGAGGAAGGGCAGTTTATCAGTCACAAAATATGCCGCGCAGAAATCATCTGTCTCATCAGAGCAGAACAGATTGTAAACCAGAGACACATTTCCAGTGCCCATGCCCTGAACGCTGGAGTTAGAGGAGGCCGAGCAGGTGGACGTAGAGAGGGGCAGGGGTGGAGGTGCCCTCACTGCTGAGTGGCTCTCCTGCCCGGGCTGGGGGCTTCTGTGACCCTTCCCCCTACATGAAGCTCTCACAGCAGCCAGGAAGGAGGTAACTGCTTTGCCACAAGGCAGCCGAGCATCAGAGATGCGCCGCTGGTGACCTGCCTGGGATGAGGGGCTGCCAAGGGGCAGAGCCAGGCTTCACCCCCAGGCGCCTGGCCCCAGGGCCAGTGGTCTGCAGGTGCCAGGCTGCTAACCCCACCAGAAGGTATTCGTCTATTCAGCAAACAAAACATTATTTGTAAAATATGCCAAGGGAGTGTCTTCTTCAAACACTCCAAAAGGCTTTATTCGATCTTTTTATTTCAAATATCACACAATTACACACATTCCACAGGAACCCATTCGTTTTCTAAATTACAGCAATCTCCGAAGAGCAGAAACAAATGTGTCTCTCATGGATGAGCTGCTTCCAAGGTGGCAACATTTCCCCCAGACCACAGTCTATAGAACACCAACATGCTGAAATTAATTTTAGGTGAGGAGTTTTACGATGTCACTCGGGTTGATAAATCCTTACTCATAACAGCAGGGAAAGGAGCAAATAAACCTGGCCAGGCAAAGATACAAGATCAATGTCTCCTTACATCAAACACGCATAATCACAGAAATAATACAAGGACCGGACCTGTCAGAGGGCTCATCTCACCCAAGAGCTAGAATTGGCCTCTTCCTAAGGGATTGAGTGCCAGGAAGCCAGAACTTCAAATATTTAACATGATCTCCCCAGGGAGGAACTAAATGCTTCTGGCATTCTCCTTCTAAGGAGGCAACACTGTTCTAACTTTCTGGGATGCTGACGGTGATTTGGGATCTTGTCGGAATCCGAATCTGCACTGACGAGTGCATTTCCCTCTGCAACTACTTAACCTCGAGATGGTTAATGTTACGTGTCAACTGGGCAGGGCTGTGGTACCAGGTCATTCGGCCAAACACCAGTCTAGATGTTGCTGTGAAGGAATTTTTAAGGATGTGATTAACATTTAAATCAGTAGACCTGGAGTAAAGCAGATGACCCTGTATAATGTGGGTGGGCCTCACCAAGTCAGTTGAAGGCCTTCAGAGAAAAGACTGAGGTCCCCCAATGAGGAAGGAATTCTGCCTCATTACTGTGAGATCAATGCTCCCTCGAATTTCCAGCCTATCTGCCCTGCAGATTTCAGATTTGTCAGCCTCCATGACCATGTGAGCCACCTTCTTGAAAAAAACCAAATCCCTCTCCATCTCTCTCTCCTACTGGTTCTTTTTCTCTCTGAAGAACCCTGACTATACAAACCTCCCAGAGCTTCCTGACCCTTCCCTGTGAAACAAGGCTATCAACAGCTGCCCCTTAAAGACTGTTGGGAGGAGGAAAGCTGAAAGCGGATGAGCGGATAAAGGGGAGTTTGGTCCCAGGCAGTAAAGGAAGGAGGAATGTGGCCAGCGTGAGCAGAGCTGTGTGCACAGCAGCCTGGGCGAGGCCGGGCCTGCCCCTGGGAGGGGCAGAGGGGGCCAGCTGAGATGGGCCACGTGACACCCGTGTGTAGGGCAGGGAGGCTAGCAGTGGATGGGCTGCGGGAGAAGGCCCTGCTGGGTCCCACCAGCTCTGCCTAGAAAAGCTGAGGGCCGAGCCCAGGCGCCATGAGCCAGGTGTGGCACAGTGAGGCGGGGGTAGCCCCTGCTGGGCACAGAGCACCCACTCCTTACTCCATTGAGTGGAGCAGGTCTACGAAAGTCATGTGCCACTTGACTCGCCAGCTGCCTCCAAGCTGTGCCCCGCCCCCAAGTCCAGAGGTGCAGCAGGAGAGAGGGGCCCTTACCAGCCTTGCCTCAGCATCTGGACTCTAAATGTGGCAAGAGCAAAGTGACCAAGAAAGGGCAGGCATCTAGGTGGGAGGGGCTGGCCTGGAGAACTCTGAGGCAGCACCGCCAGCGCCCCAGTGGGCAGAGTGAAGTCAGCCTCCACTTGGCTCCTTCCCCAACTCCTCAGCCCATCTGTCAGCACTGGGTCTCCACTTCCAGGCCTAGACCACTTTTCCCCGTTCCCTGCGACCACCCTGTTCTGAGCCAGCGGCAGCAGCCCTTTGCCAGACCGTGGCAGTCAGCTTCTCACCCATCGCCCTGCCTCTGCCCCCGCACACTTGCCCTTTAGTCTTTCCCAGCGGCCAGCACAGGCCTCTGAACACACACGTTAGAAGGTTTCCCTCCACTGCCCTCTGAATCCACAGGTGCGGGTTAACCGTTCTGAAACCACTAGAGTGCTGAATAACTAAGTAAATGGGTGGTGGGGTCAGGCCCTCCCCACTGGAGGGAGGACAGATGAGCGAGGGGAGGAAGCCAGAGGATCCAGGTGCTGGTGGATTAGCCTGGGGACATCGGTAGGAACTCATGTTTAACTTAATATACGTATAGATGCTACATTTAGAAATATTTTAGATATGTATACATACACGGTTAGTATATACGCATACACTTCCTTGCTCTGTCAGCTAAGCCTAGAAGCAACGACATGCCAGCAGCGGTGAGCACACCCAGTGCCCAGATCCTGGTTTCTCATGCCATTCTCTAATAAGTGGGACCAGGGCTCCTTGGAGAAATGAGTGGCTCTAGGACTGGGGCAGGGAATATACAAGACGAACCTGGAGCACCTTACAGGACTGGAAAGTAAGGGTGTACCCAAGAATAAATTAATAAATAAATGTCACAATGATGGGGTGCAAAGGAGCACAGCGGTCAACTGAAAGAGATTCCCGTGGCCAAAGCTAGAACAGTCTGAGCAACAAAATAAAGTAGTATTGGATTATAAGCCAAAGTGTAAAATAGTCTTCATAGTGATATAAATGACTGAATTGATACATGTAAAAATACGAAAGAAAACCAAAAAAACCCTCGAGGGCTCTGTGGCATCCAGCATACAAGCCCAAGTCCTCCCCGGCCCACAGGACTGACCCCGGCTGATGGCTCTCTGGTCCTCCTCCCTGACCACCCAGCTCAAGCCACGTCCCTGGCTGCTGCACCTCAGACATGCAGGCACCTTCCCGCCTGCGGCCTTTCCCCAAGCTGGCCCTTCTGCCTGGAATGCTCCCAGCCAGGCCTCTGCAGGACCTGCCCTCCCACCCTCTGCAGCACCCCTTTGCCGACCACCTCCCAAAAGAGCCACCCCCACTGCAGCCCCACGACTCTCCACCAGCTTCTGCTGCTTTACTTTCTTGGCACTTTTCACTATGGAATAAATATTACATGTTAATCTCCTGGCCTTCGTTCCCTACCTCCCCCATTAGATACTAGCTCCAGGAGAGGACCTCCAGGGCAACCCAGCTTCTGGGACACAGCATGGCACACAGTAGGTGCTCAATAACTAGCCACGGACTGAGCAAAGGAAAGAATGAAAGGCTGAGGGGCCTGGCAGTTTTGTAAAGAATGAATGACAGCATCCACTCCCTGGGACATGAGGGTGGCCGCGGGTCTGGGGCACTGGCCTTCCCCCCACCCCCATGCCACGTGGGTGCCGGCTCCTAGGCTAGCTGGTCCCTCTGCCTGGTCCCTGTGCCTCACCTTCCCTCCATTCTCCAGGAGACCCGGAAGGCTTCCCCGACTGGGTCAGGGCCTCCCCTGGGCTCCCAGAGCCCTGCATTATTCCCTCCATCACCACACAGATCACACCCAAATTCCAACTCTCCCGGCCTACCCACTGCAGCCGGCAGCCCCTGCAGGGCAAGATGAAGCCTGATTCACTTCTGTAGCTGGACTAGTCCCTGGCCCAGTGTAGATCCAGACCAGGGTGGGCTGCTCATTGCAAGAACGAATGAATCACCAGCTCGGTGAGCGGTGGGCAGCAGCCGGAAACTTCATGGCCTGGCTTAGGCCCATGTGCTGACCACTGCCCTCTCTGCCCCCACCCACTCCAGGCCATGGGCCTCAACAAGTCAGGGTCTCTGCCCCAGTGGCCTTGGCACCCTGATTGGTGCTGAGCATACTCCCAGGTGATGCCAGACACTTGGAATAGTGTGAACCCTTCTCCCTTTTGTGCCAGCCAGCAAAATCCTTCAGAGCCAGCTCCAGACCACCCCTGCAAAACTTTCTTGGGCCACTCTGACCATTGCATGGCTTCCTAAAATCTCTGGTGCAACATGCCAAGTACTGTCATCCGGCTAGCTCCCTGAGTATATGAGCACCCAGCCTGCCTGAGGGCGGGCCGTTTCTGAGTCACTTCCAAACGCCCAGCCCAGGCCCAGAGCACAGGCACGGGGCGGGGGGCTGGGGGCTCGATGAATGTGTGGATGAACCAACAGGTACATTCCCCACATGCCCTCGCCCTGCGGTGTTCAATGGGGACTCCTCTGCTAAAGTAACAACACTGTAAATACATCAGCAACAGTTATCATGAGATCATATAGAAACAGCGGTTAAACGCAATCACAAAGTTTACACTTATGTTTCTCATACCAGCCAGTAAGCACATTGCTGAATTCTCTGAGAACAGAAACTCTCCCAGTGGCGGCCTGGATAAGGCCCCTGGCAGGGCCACGGGGTGGCTGGGCTGAGCAAACGGGCAGCCAGGGCACGTAGAGGCAGGAGGGGCACGTAGAGGCAGGAGGTGCCTGGGGAGGCACAGACTGGGTTTCTTGTAGGCCTGGCTTCCAACCCAGTGCCAACACCTGTGTGACCTGTGACTGTGCGCACCTGCTGTGATGGGCTGAACTGTGTCCCCCCAAATTCCTGAGTGGTTGTCCTAACCCCCAGACCCTCAGAATGTGACTGTATTTGGAGACAGTCTTAAAAGAGGTTACTAAGTTAAATGAGGTCATGGGGGTGGGTCCTGATTCAATACAACTGGTACCCTGACAAGAAGAGATTAGGACACAGACACACACAGAGAAGAGCATGTGAGGACACAGGGAGAGGGCGGCCGTCTACAAGCCCAGGAGAGAGGCCTCAGGAAAAACCAACCCTGCCCACACCTTGACCTCAGACTCCCAGCCTCCAGGACTGTGAGGAAATAAATCTCTGCTGTTGAACCCCTACCCCGGTCTGTGGTACTTTATTACGGCAGCCCAGCCACCTCTCCTCTCCAACCCTCAGTTTGCCCACCTATAAAGTGGGGAAAGCCATATCTGACCTCACAGGTCACTATGAGGGTCAGGAGGCCCTATAAGGTACCTGGTGTGGCCTGTGTAGCAGACGCGTAAGTGTCTGCCAACCGCTGAGTAACTACATGTGACAGGCAGTGCCCAGGCTCCAGATATGACTCTCTCATTTATTCCTTAAACAACCCAGGGAAGCAGACACATCAGATGTCCCCATTTAACAGATAGGGAAACTGAGGCATAAGGCAGCTCCCTGGCTTGCCCCAAGGCCTCAAGGCGAGTTAGGTGGTGGAGGTGGGACGGAGACCTGGCCGAATGACGTTGGCTGTGCGGCTTTCCCCATAACCACAGCTGCTGCTGCTGCCTGGTCAGCCCCTCTAGGCCCAGCTGTGCAGCTGACAACCCAGGGGATCCTGGCAGGCAAATCCTCCCTGAGCTGGACAGGAGGTGGACAGGCTGGCACCACCAGCAACTGTGCTGAAACACCTTGGCTGCACTGGCCCTGGAACTCTGAGTGTCTGGGGATGGGAGGCAGCACGTGTGTCCCCAAGCTCCAGGAGCCCAGTCTTCATCATCCCAGGTCGGGGGCTCTGCCTCTGCTCTCCATGCAGCTGTCTTGAGCTGGGGTCAGAGCCAAGGACCAAGCCCCAGCCCCTCCCCACCCAGGAGCTGGACCCCGCTCAGCACTGCAGCTGCTACCAGAGTCCCAGCTCTCAACCAGACACCTGCCGCCCTCCCCCAAGCAGCCCCTCCCCTCCCTCAGGTGCTGTGGGCAGGGCCGGAGGGTACCTTCACGGCTTGGGGTATAAGGCCAGCCCCTCAGTCGGGCCCCTAGGAGCAAGCCCAAACCCCGTCCTCCTTCTCTTCTCATACGAATGGCGGCTCCACCCTGCTAGGAGAGCACCTCCACCCCGCCTGCTTCTGCCCTCAAACCACCCAGGTCAGAACCACACCAACAAGGAGGACTGGGGCAGCGCCCAGGCACCGGATGGGCTTTTCTTGCTTACATTACCTAAGATCTTTAAGACAACCTTAAACTGGGTGGTTATCATGATGCCATGTTACACGTGAGAAAACGGAGGTTCAGAGACTTTATGTCACTTGTCTAAGATTGTGAAGGCAGTCGGGGGTCAAGGTGAGGTCTGAAGCCAGGTCTGAATGATTAGGAAGCCTGGGCTCCTCCCACTGTGACTGGCTGCCCATCACGCTGACACTTTGATTGGCACCCAACGGGGCATCGTACTGACTGGCTCCAAAGCTCATACCTGCCTTACGAGAGCAAAACAGCTCCCATCACAGAGCCAGGCTTCAAATCAAGCCCTTTATGTCAGGGGTCCCCAACCCCCAGGCCGTGGACCGGTACCAGTCCTGTTAGGAACCGGGCCGCACAGCAGGAGGTGAGCGGCGGGCGGGCGAGCGAGCGATGCTTCACCTGGCGCTCCCCGTGGCTCCCCACTGCTCGCGTTACCGCCTGTACCCTCCCCCCGACCCTGTCCATGCAAAAACCGTCTTCCACGAAGCCGGTCCCTGGTGCCAGAAAGGTTGGGGACCGCTGCTTTACGTTTGATATACGTATTTACATCCTTACTCCTGCCCACCGGCCCATCAGGTGGTACTGTTATGATCCCATCTTGCAGGTGAGGGAAATTACAGTGTGGAGAGTGAAGTACCTTGTCCGAGATCAGAGCCAAATGTCGGGGAGGGTCAGGGTGGGGGGGCGGGTAGCAGACAGGATTCGCATCCAGGTGGTCTCTGTACCACCACTGATGTTATACCCATTTTAAAGTGAGGCAAGCTGAGGCTCAGAGAGGTGGAGCGCCCAACCCCACCCCAGCCCTGGGACACACCCTTCACACTTACCTCGGGGGCAGTCTGTCCCCCGGGAGTTCACAGCCCACCCCTCACCTGAGCCAGGAGGCCCTTTTCCCTCCCACCTTGCTCTTTTCCTGCTGGAACTCGATCTGAACGCTGGTCAGCTTGGCCCGCAGCTCCTCGTTGGCCATCTGCACGGCGTCCACCTCCATCTCAGGCTTCTCGCCCTTGCTCCGGCCTTTCTTAGACATGCTTCCTCTCAGGTTGAGACGCTGAGATCCTGTGTTCACTCCCGCCAGCCAGCAGGCGCCGCTCCCAGCTCCACCGTGCTAATCAGACCCGCAGGGCTCGGCTCCTCCCCTGCGTAAACCACCATCACTTGGGGCCCTGGGGGAGGAAGGAAGCCAGGTCAGCAGAGACAGAGGGGCCGGCGCCCCCTTGCCTGGGGCACTCAAACGCGATGGCAGGTAGCGTTTGCTGATGCCTCCCTCCCTGATCCGGCACCTGCTCACCCCGAAGATGCCCCACCATTCACAACACTGACCTAGGGCTTCTCCAACAGGGGCTGCAGCAGAATCACTTGGAAGCTTGTTAAGACGGAGTCCTGGGCCCACCCCCAGGAATCTGATTTGCATGTCTCCCAGGCTCCCAGGTGAGGCTCCCAGGTGACCACCCCTCGTTGAGTAGCTCTGTCTGGTCCAGTCCTGGCCTCATCAAGATGAGACTATGCCATCTAAGCAACTATAGACCTCGATCTGCAAGTGTGACTGAGCCTCAGTCACCCTGGTGCTTGATTCAAAGGCAGGATTCTGGGGGAGCACAGAGCTCAAAGCTTGAGGCCTGTGGGGAGGGGGCCAGGGGACCTGGATGTCTCATCCACACACCCAGGTGATTCAGGAGCAGAGTCTAAGGACCGCACTCTGAAAACTGGGCTTTTAGACTCCCTAAAGGTTAGTGGTTCCCTCCCCACCCCAAGGACTAGCACAGCACTGGTTGCCCAGAACTGTTAGCTCTGGGCCCAGTTTTGGTGCCCAAGCCAGCCTGGGGGAGTAGCACAGCCCCTGGAGGAGGTGACAGCCAAGCATGGTGCTCTGCGGTCCTCCAGGCCTCTGTGCCTGCCTGGCCAGGCCTGAGCTGGTCAGGCGGCCAACGGGATGCCCTGATAAGCTAACGGCCCCTCCCGCACTCACATTTCCCTGGGGGACCCCAGACCTTCCATTTGGTAGGGCTGCCCTCACAGCCCACACGGTGTCAAAGCCAAAGCCATTAAAATCAGGCCCTAGTGACAGCCAGTAGCACTGTGTATTGGATGCTACACCTCTGTCACCCCACGGAACACGGTACAGCACAGTGTTGACCAAGAAGCCCGAGAGTCTCAGCAAGGAGATGTGACTGCTCGATGCCACACCACGGGGAGAGAAGAGTCGAGAAGGTGCGCTCCAGAAGTTATACTCAGCATGGCCCTGCGCTAGCCCTGGGATGCGATGGAGGGCCAGACAGCGTCCCAGCCATCATAGAACTTTCTAGCCAGGGAGGCGACTACGGAAATGAATACATAAAATAACTCTGAATTGGGATTGGCGTTGGCAAGAAATAGTAAACAGGGTATTTGAGACCTCTATCAAATATTACCCAAGTCACTGGCAGAGGGAGACAAGGGGAGTAAACTGCCCGACCACATGGGGCCTAGAGACCATGGACAGAGTCAAGGCCAGGTACAGAATGTGCAGCCCAGTGCAAAATGGAAATGCGAGGGTCTTGCTGCAAAAGCTATTCAGCTTTTCACGACCACGACACTGAGCATTAAACCAAGAGTGAAGCCCCCTGACGGCCTCTACAACCACACCATGCACCGGTGATGCTGGCCCTGGACAGAATTTAAGTGCAACTCTGAGGATGCTTGGTTGGGCAGCAGGTCCCGAGCAACAGGGGTCAGCTTTTGGCTGATGAGGACCACAGTGGGCTGAATGATGGTCCCCGAAAGACATGTTCACATCCTATTCCTCGGAACCTGGGAATATGCCCTTATTTGGAAAAAGGGTCTTTGCAGATGTAATCAAGTTAAAGAGCCCAAGATGAGATCATCCACGATGAGGGTGAGTCTTAAATTCAGTGACATGCGCCCTTGAAAGAGACACAGAGCAGAGAACACGCAGAAGGGAAGGCCGTGTGAAGAGAGAGGGGGGACTGGAGTGATGCAGCTGGAGGAGGCAGGGGGGTCCTCTCCTAGAGCCTCCAGAGTGAGCAGCACCCCGCCGACACCACTGACACCGCCAGATTTTGGACTCTGGCCTCCAAAACTGTAAGAAAGTAAATTTCTGTCGTTTTAAGCCTCTCCATTTGTGGAAGTTCTTTATGGCAGACACCGGAAAGGAATACACTGGGCATGAAGGGAAAAACACTCGTGGGACACATTCAGCACTTTGTTTAATGACTTAAGATAGCCAGCTTCTCAGCACTGAGCCCTGCTTCTTTCCCTGCTTCCTTTCACATCAGTAATAAGCCAGCTCACGCCACACCACAGGCAAATCCCCTGCCCCTCACTCAGAGCCTACTATCTCATGATTTACACACAGTGCTAGCAAGCTGCGCTGTCTGTTCTCCCAGCCCAGAGCAGAAGGAAACTAAAAACCGGCAGACGGTGTTCTGCAAAAGGCAAACACGCAGATAGGAGAATGAAAAGAGAGCAAAGATTTTTCTACCATACCTTCCCCCCAAAAAATAAGAGAGTAAAATAATAATTACTTTTATTACCTTCAGTATTACCTTTAATACGTAAAAAGCCTGCAAGGCCTAAAATATTAACGTTCTTAGGACACCTCATTCTCCAATTACAGCAAATTAATAAGGTGCTACCTGTCCAGACTCTTCTTATACAGTGTTGGTGCAAGATAGTCAGTGGGAGTTAAAAAAAAAAAGTTCATGAGATGTAATAAATAAAGTCAGCTGAGTCGGGTTTTCCTAACACACATTCTGGGCTCTGGGGCTCAGGGCTATAAATAGGACCCAGAAGGAGCTGGGCTCAGTCACTCAGCCCAGCTCCGCCACCAACCTCTGTGCTCTCCTCACCCAGGACTCTCGAGCCATGAAGTGGAGCGGGCCACGCAGGGGTGGTGTGGGCGCCAGGGCTGGCACCACGGCTAACCCCAGAGCAGGCAGCCTGCAGCCACGGTGCCGGGGCCTCTGCGTCCCGCGACAGACCCCAGCAGCCCGGAGCTGGCACGTCTTAGAAATGATGACAGAACAGCACATCTGGCAGCGCTCGGCTCCCTGGGCCCTGCTCCAAGCGCTCTGTGTGGCGGCTCGGTCCTCACCTTGACCCCAGGGCTCCTGACCATCAGTGTCCGGCCACCAAGCCTTGTTCCCACCAGTTCTCAGAGGTGTCCCCTCCTCCCAAGGCTCTGGCCATCCCGCTGGCCTGACTGTGGCCTCCCCTGTCTCCTGGCCTGCACACTGCCTGCCCCCCCAGGCTCCAGGGGCAGTGGGATGACCCTCCTCGCCACTCCCTGCTGACAACCTGCAGGGGACAGTGCCCATGGCCACAGAAAGCAGCCTTCTGTGCTGGGCCCTGATCCACTGCCCGGCCTGAACCAGTGGTGGCTCCCGTGAGCCACACCTGCCGTCCCCTGCCGTCCTCAGCCCGTGCCTCTCCCTGCCTGACAGGGCCACCTCCTAACTGTGCCCAGCACTCGACTCCGGCCACACCTCCTCCGGAAGCCCTCTCCGCCCCACAGGCAGGGTCAGGGTGTCCCTGCAGCCCAAGCCTCACCAGATTGACTCTCAGCCACCATCCAGGACCACGAGTCCAGCAGGGTTGGGGCCGCCACAGGAGACAGAATCACTTTACCGATGGGGAAACTGAGGCCCAGACAGATCAGAGGCCTGCCTGGGGTCACAGGGAGGGGGGGCCCAGTGGGGAGAGGAGAACTCACCACTCCCCTGAGCCCACCTGGCAGTCAGCAGAGCTTGCCTTGAGCTGTAGAGGCTGTGGGGTGGGCACCACCCCACACGGACCCCACGGGCCCGGCCCCAGCTCACTGGGGTGCCCTCGGCTCCCATGGCCCCCACCGCCAGGCCAATGATGTCATTCATCACAGCAGCTGGGCTCCCCTGCCTGGGCTGGCTGACCCCTCACCTAGGACCCTCTCATCCCAGGGGCCACCGGAGCCAAGACCCTGCCAAGCTCCTCCCTACACCGAGGGCCACCCGTTCCCACTGAGCTGGGACTCAAGCCCCTTGCTGCCAAGTCTCCCAGCCGCGGACTCTGCAACCACAGGGCCTGCGCTGTGCTGACCTCCTTTTCTAGTTCAGGTTATACATTTTTGCACCCAACAAACATCTGAGGGTCCCTCTAGTGACAGGGAGGGGTGGCTTCCGTTAATGTTCTACATACACCACACACCACACAAATGCACACACACAATGCACACATCATACAGAAGCACACACACAATGCACACACCACACATATACACCACAGAGAAGTGAGTACACATACGCACTGCTAAGGACTGAATGTCTCTCTCCAAAATTCGTATGTCGAAATTCTAATGTCCGATGCGATGGTATTAGGAGGTGTGCCTTTGGGAAAAAGTTAGATCGTGAGGGTGGAGTCCTCGTGAATGGGATTAGTGCCTTTATAGTCTCTGCCTGGTGTGGACTCAGCAAGAAGGCAGCTGTCTACAAGCCAGGAAGAGGGCTCTCATAAGAACCTGAGCATCCTGGCACCGTGATCTTGGACTTCTAGCCTCTACAACTGTGAGAAATAAATGCCTGTTGTTTAAGCCATGCAGTCTATGGAGTTCAGTTATAGCAGCCCAAGCTGACGAAGACACACATACCACACCACAGGCATCAAACACCACACTCACACCACACACACAGATGCACACCAAACACCACAAACTCACCACACACATACCCTCCAAACACAACACACATCCCATACACACCACACGCACTAGTCAGCATTTCCAACGAGGATGGGGAAACCCTGAATGTCCAAGGAAAGCATTTCTGAGATGCGCAGACCTGCCTCTCCAGCCTCCATGTCGGAATTTCCCCAAAGGGGTCCTGAGCATCTTGTGAAGGCTCCTTGGAGCCTCCAATGACTCGGGAAGGCCTGGGTGCTTCAGAATTCCTGTTATCAACAACAAAGGGAAGCACAGAATCGGCAGGCTCTGAGCAGGTGCGCTCACAGCAGGCCCACGGGCTGACGGGATCATCATTCCCATCGTTCCACTGAGGGAACTGGGCTCAGAGGGGTTCAGAGCCACCCAAGTCACTGCAGGCGAGCCCCATCTGAGTCTGGTTTACCAGCTGCCCGCCATGGTCCACCTCACTGCAGCCAAACCACAGAGTGACCCCAGGGTCAGGCAGCGCAAAGGTTGTTCTCCCGATTAAGAGATGAGGAAATTGAGGCTCACACACACACACACAGAGACACACACACACACTAAAAAGCCACACATCTGGGTTTGCTGAAAAGCTGGTTGTTCTGGAAGGAAGGGGGTAAGCAGAGGAGAAAGGGGGTGTGGGCTGTGCCCTGGGGTGGCAGGGCAGAGACTGCGGGCCCTGGCAGGGGAAGCTCGGCGGGCAGCCTCAGACTCCCACTGGTCAGGTCACCAGCACGACCCCACCGGCACACTGGTAAGGGCCAACTGGGACAATGGCTATGACAGTACTTGGAAGGCCATGAAGTGGCCCAGAAACAGGGCTTTTCAATGTGTGATGAAAAAATAACGCAAACAAAGACAAGGTCAGTGAGCAGGGACCCTGGGACCCAGAGGCCCCACAGGTCACCTCCTCCCGGCCATTCCCCTGTGGGAGCTGCCACACGTGGCCTTCCAGCCTCTCTTGAAAGTCCTTCCAGGGACAGGAAGACGCCACCACAATGAGAACGTTTGCTCTCCAGGGCATCCCTACTTTAGAAAGCACTTCCTATTTCAAGCCCAAAACACGCAGACACTCAAATAAAGAGGGCCTCCTTAGGACTTCTGCTGTTAGTGCCTTCCAGCACCTGGAAGCTGCCCCAAACAAGCCCGCTCCCCCGCCACACAGAAGGCCCTTTAGAGCCTGAAGATGCCCATCACACTCCCCCACCTTCCTCTCCTCCAGGGGACGAGGCATAAGAAGAGCGAGGCACATGCCCCTCATCAGGCACCACGGTCAGCCTTTTACAGGACAAATCCATCTAAGCCTCCCAATGACTATGATGCAGGTGCTATTGTTACCCCCATCTTGTGGATGGAGGAATCGAGGCCCAAAACAGTAAGTAAGTTGCCTGCAGTCATGCAGTTAGAAAAGAGGCAGGCAGACATGGATGCCAATCCCAGTCAGTCACTCTGGTCTGCGGTCTGTGATCTGAGTTCCCTGGGCCTCGGTCTTCCCATCTGTGAAGTGGAGCTGTCACTGTTGAGAAGGTCCTAGACAGTAGGTACTCAGCAAGGGACATCTCTCCATGGGGACAGGACCGGCCAGCACCAGTTTCCTGTGGGTGTGTTTTTCCAAACGTGTTGACATAGCACTCTACACCCCGGAGCCACGCACTGCGGATGGTGTGGTGGATGGAGCTCAGAGGGACAGAGAAAGAGGAGGGGGTGAAGGGAGGCCTGGGGCCTGGGAGTTCGTCCCCACAGTGGGGAACCCGGCTGGTGGCAAACTTGTTTCCGCAAGTGGAGAGAAAAGAATGGACTCATCTACTGGACAAACCCCAGCTCAGGGGGACACACAGGCATGGGCCGCTCCTCCCACCATTGACTTTGCTGCCTGCCCCTCACGGGCAATGCCCAAACCCACGGTGCCACCTGTCAGATTCCCTCTAGCATCCTTCCCTTTCCCCGCACCTGCCACCTGCAGCCTGGCGGACTACCAAGCAGTCTCCCTGGCCCCCCGACTCCAGTCACCCAGCTACAGCCACCAAGAGGAAGCCTCCTGAAGCAGGAGTCAGCCCACATTGCACCCCTGCCTAGAAAATAATCAAAACAACAACAGTAAGAATCAAACAACACGTCAACCTGCTGTGGTCCCACTGCCTCAGGGGAAAGTCCGCACATCACCGAGGATGCCTTGCGAGGCCCCTGCCAACTCACCCCATTGCCGCGTCTCCTTGTCTGCTTGCCCTGCCGGATTCTCAGCTAGTTTGAAACCGTCTTACTCACTTGACTCTCCAGTATCAAGCAAAGTGCCTGCCCAGGGCAGGTGCTTGGAGACATCAGGACCCCTCCCGGACGTCTGCTGATCTGTAAAAGCATCACATACGCTTCTTTCATACCCAGCCCACGGCTGTCTACAATTACAAAGTTCAGGCAGAAGGACACAAGAGAACCTTCAAGGGATGCAGGATTCCTGAGTCCTTGGTAAAAATAATCCCCCAACCATAAAGCCGAGCATCACTACGTAAGAACTGACTTCTGTGTGGACAGAGACACGAGTGCCCGGGATAGCGGGTCTGGCTCACTTGCAAGCTGGCCCCCTTGCTGTGCCAGATGGGTACCCCCCATAGTCAAATGTGGCCCTCAGCAAAATGACAAGATATGAGCATCAAAGACTTTGGCCTTGCCCTTGGGTAGCTGGTTGCAGAGAGGAGCTCAGCCGAATGAACACGTCATTCCCTCATTTGTTCAGCGCAAGCGCACCCCTCACTTCCTGTATGCAGGCACTGCGCTGGGCACTGGACCATGGCACCGAGTAGCCCCGCCCCACCCCGCCCCCACCTCGGGATGCTGACTGCCTCACCAGCCCAACGTTCCCTCCTCTCAGACACCTGCTCCCTTGCTCTTTTCAGTATCTCCATACCAGCTGCAGAGGAGACCTGCCCTTTGCACCTTAAAACTGCTGTAAGAAGGGTGTAGTGAGATTTCTCCAAGGACCAACACCCTTCAATCCCTAGAAAAGTATTAGGAGGTCAGAACACCCCCTCCTTTTGATGGCAGCATCACCTGCCATCGTCCCCTGCCATTGTCACCCCAGTCACAGAATCAGCATCGTCACCTCTGAGGTCAAGACCATGTGAATGGCTGGAGCTGACATAAGCAACAGCTGGACCCTGAGGACACCCCTTCAACAGGAGCAGGAGAGCCCAGGGATCTTTGGACAGCCTCCATCACCTGGTCCTAGCATGTCCATCTTGATATGTCCCAAAGAAGTAGAGTACAGCCAAGTTCAGGGACAGGAGGCCTCTCTGAATTTGCAGACTCTGAAACACCAGGACTCATGGTCAAGGACCCACAGAGGCCACACCTGCACTCATGGATGCCAGCTCCCCTCCCCTACCAAAAAAAAACAGAGAAACCCCAATAGGGCAATACTGTGCAGTTACCTGCCCTGTGGCCACTTTGGCAAAGTTCCACCCAGTGAAAAGGAGGGGACCCCTACACAGGAAGAAGGAAGGGAAGAAAAATGGAAGAAAAAACAAGGGAGGGAGGGAAGGAAAAAGGGAAGGAAGGAGGGAGGAGGGAGAACACAGAAACAATGGAATCAAACTTCTAGTTTCTGGTCTGGTGTGTAAGGAACTTTGGAGTCATCACAAGACAAGAGCTGAACAAACTGAAAATCAGTAACTTTTCTTATATCCGTCAGAGAACCGAGGTCATGAGGCAAACCACTGCAGACAGGCAGATACAGAGAACAACATACCACAGCAGAAACCCAGGAGTAGAAACCTCTGTGGGAACCGGTTCAGATTCCTTTTACCAAATACTTCCTGGCCAGCTTTCAACAACAACAAGTTACAAGGTATACTAAAAGGCAAAAACAAACAAACAAACAAAAAACAACCAAACAGAAAAAGTTTGAAAAGACAGAACAAGCATCAGAACCAGACTAAGATATAGCAGTGATATTGGAATTAGAAGACTGAAACCTTAAATAACTCTGATCAATACGCTAAGGGCACTAATGGAAAAAGTAGACAACATGCAAGAATAGATGGCTAATGTCAGCAGACATGGAAATTCTAAGAAAGGAGCAAAAAATGCTGGAGATCAAAAACACTGTAACAGAAATGAAGAATGCCTTTGATGGGCTCATTAGTAGACTGGACATGGCTGAAGAATCAGTGAGTTTGAAGATGCATCAATACAAACTTTCCAAAGTGAACAGCAAATTAAAAAAGAACAACTCTGAGATAAACAGAATAGAATATCCCAGAACTGTGGGATAATTACAAAAGCTGTAACATATGCATAATGAGAGGAGAAGAGAGAAGAAACAGAGAAAGGAACGCAAGAAATATTTGAAGCAGTAATTGAATGTTTAAAGTCCCACCCCTGCCTGGACTTGAACCCAAACCTTTGAAAGCCCAGTCCACTGGTTCCTTCCCAAAGCACTGCCCAGTAGAACTGCTAGCTGTCACAGAAATTCTTACAAACGTTTTCAAATCATCACCTAACACCGTGATAGAGACTGGTGTCCTGGGAATTAAGAAATAGTGGGAGGGGGAAAATTACACAGTGAATGGACCATTCCTTCAATGCTTATGGAAGTGCTCTGGTTTCCTGCAGGCATCTATGAATCCATATTTTGGTCTGTTTAAACCCAAATAACCGTGAGAATATTTAAGCACTTTTGGAATGATCCTATTTCAGCACCCCAGTGATAATATTTCCCTCCAGGAGCAGGAATGAGGGAAGCACCAATTAGGGACCTATTAGAACGTGCTAAGTGTCTGCATAGAGTCATTTCGCTAACCCTCTCGAGCTCCTGACAGGGAGGCTCATCTGGCATACTTTGCACATTAGACAACTGAAGCACAGAGAGGCTGAGCCACTGCCCATGCTCACACAGCCAGAAAGGGCCCCTGCCGTCCCCACCCCACCCCTACTCTTAGCCCTTTCTTGCTTCCTTTTCTTACTTTTGATGAAACTTAGTACTAGTTAAGAGCCAAACTAAGGTAAAGAAACTAGATTTCTAAGAAATGGCCGGCCCAGGAAAAAACAAACAAATCAGCTGACCAGAACCCACATGACAGCAGGTCCTCTGCACCCAGAAAGCTCTGTTCCGTGAACAGCCTGCAGAAACCAAACAACAGCGACAAACCATGTAGCCACTCAGCATTTAAACAGTTTTGTACTGAAACTCCATAACAAGCTCATGGAATTCAGTTGACTACCCATTTTACAGCTGAGGAAACTGAGGCTCAAGGAGGTGAAATGGGGGCCTCGATCCCACCGGGCCTGACTCCGCAGCCTGCTCCCTCCAGCCTCCTCTGCTCCACTCTGTGGCCCTTCTCCCCCCCCAAGGGAGGGATAACTGCTATTCCTCCCACCTCCCACCCGACTCCACACTTTCAGAGTAAGGGGCTGCTTGTCCCCTTGCCTGGTGGCACTCCCCATCTTATGCCCCAGAACACAGCCCGTGCAGCCCCGCCTCTTCCACGCTCCTCCATGTGAACAGACAGGAGCTTTGCATGTGTTCTCAGTGCCCGTCCCGTGGGTTCACCCATCTGTGCTGAGACATAGCGTGTTGTCGCTGTTTTCCTAACAGGTCCCAGAGCAGCTTTAGGCTGCACTTCTTGTGTCTTCACTGGGATTCAGGAAATACACAAGGCTCTGCCCTGTGGAGCCATCACCGCCACACACCTGCTCCAGTTCCTGCAAAGTTGACTCACACTCCGGGAAACAGCACATGCTGCATGTCAAGTACGAACCCTTCAAGTCCTTTGCTCCAGGACATCAGTGATTCATTCAAAGATTAGAGGCAGGAGCTCTTCAAAATTCTCTTTAGAGGTCTGGCCATACTCTCTCATAACCTGAGGAAATGACCCCCTAGGGGGACAAACGTGCCAACGTCAACTGCGGAGGCTGGCAAGCTGAAATCTACACTTCTCAGCTCCATCGGGGCTAGTGTTTCACATGGGACTCACACTCCATCCTTCATTCAATTCATTCAATCATTCATAAACACAAGGTTTGACTCCAGGATAAATGGGCAACCAGGTGCTGGTGCCAGGTGCCCATCTGCTGGTGTGGGCCTGGAGGACATGGGATGCTCTGGTGCTCCTGGGGTCTGGCCACCTCTCTGCTTGCAGCTGTAGCCCTGGGACAGTGGCTTCTAACCCCCCCAGCTCCCCAGAGGGCAACTCTGGGGTGGTACCCTGAGGCCCAGCCCAAACCCCACTCCTCCACCTTCCAAGCATGCTGTCAGCACCTGCTTCCCTGCGCGACACCCCTCTGTTTAAAGGAACCCAAGAGAGTGGCTTCTGTTGTCTGCAACTGAACACAGATTAGAATGGGGGTGCCCCAAGGCTTCCCTGGTGGTGCAGTGGTTGAGAGTCCGCCTGCCGATGCAGGGGGCATGGGTTCGTGCCCCGGTCCGGGAAGATCTCACATGCCGTTGAGCGGCTAGGCCCATGAGCCATGGCCGCTGAGCCTGCGCGTCCGGAGCCTGTGCTCCGCAACGGGAGAGGCTGCAGTGGTGAGAGCCCCACGTACTGGAAAAAAAAAAAAAAAATGGGGGTGCCTGAGTTGAAATGAAAGGGGGACACACAATGTTAAATGAAAGGGGGACACACAATGTTAAATCACACAGCACAAAACCCAATACTTTGTTCATGCTCAGCACGAACAGAGCCTGCCTCACCTACACTCCACTGATGGAATTTCTCAGTCCAGAAGCTCAGAAATGGCAGTGGAGTGGAGGGTTCTCAAGGGTTGACTGTGGCATCAGACTGAGCTAGCTGCCCCTCATTAGCTGTGTGTCTCTGGGCAGGTTACCTGTCCTCTCTGGCCTTCAGTTTCTCCACCTGGGAAAATGATGAAAGTAATAACACCTACCTCACAGGGCTGGGTTGCTGTGAGTACAGCATGAGTTGCATTAACTTGTTAAGTCATAATTTAATTATTAATTAATGTTATTAACATTAATGAGTACATATAATTAATTAATAAGTATTACATGCTCATTATGGAAAATGTGAACAAGACAGATAAAGATGAGATTAAAAATCACTTATTTCCCCACCCCTCTGCGAACAATGGGGATAATTATTAACTATTATCCATCCCATTAGTTAATATTAATAATTAATACTCATTGACACACACCCGGACATACACGTACATGCACGCACACAGACACACAACAGCAGAGGCCAGCCCTGCTCTCCTCTGAACTGCTCTAAAGCCTGGGCACCACTCTCCCTCCCCAACTTTAACCTGCACTTGAGGGTTTCACATGGACTTCAAGATTTCATTTGTTAAAAGGATTCCATGCCAGCTGAAAAACATTTGAAAGCCACAGTGTCAGAAGAAAATTTCAATGATGTTGAAAAATGTTCTTGATATATGTTATAGGTTAAATTCCTCGCCCTCCTATAAAAATCTACACGCTGAAGTATTAACCCCCAGTACCTCAGAATGTGACCTTATTTGGAGATAAGGTCTTTACCAAAGTAATCAGGTTAAAGTGAGGTCATCAGGATGGGCCCTAATCCAATATGACTGGTGTCCTTATAAAAAGGGGACATTTGGAGACAGACACGCACACAGGGAGAACACTGTGTGAAGATGGCAGAGACCAGAGGGATGCAGCTAGAAGCCAAGGAACCCTAAGAAGGGCCAGCAAACCCCCAGGAGCTGGGGGAGAGGCCTCAAACAGATCCCCCTTCACAGCCTTAGAAGGAATCAACACTGCCTCAGACTTCCACCCTCCAGAACTGCGAGAGAATAAGCTTCTGTCGTTTCAGCCACCCAGTCTGTGGTCCCTTCATCCAGCAGCCATAGGAAACTAATGCAGTATATTTACTAAGTAATGGGAACGGCATATAAAATATTGTCCCAATTTTTGAAGGGAACCATTTCATCCACACAGAGAGAAAAAAGACTGGAGGGAGTAGAACAAACGTGAACAACGTTTTTTCAGCTGTACTGACCCTCGCTTTGCAGGCACTTTTGTGCATATTTAGAATTATTCCCTTCCCAGGAGTGGGTTCACTGGCCAAACCTCACAAACTTTCCAAGGGGCTTGTACCCATTTAGACCTGCACAGGCAAGGTTAGCCGGCCCAACCCAGGAGTCCTATGTTTTCATAATGGTAGTTTCTCAGATTCTGCTTTTTCTGAGACTGGTGCTTCCTAATGACATTTTTTTTTTTTTTTTTTTTTGCACCTTCAGCCACAGCACTGCACTGATTTGTCACACAATGAAAGTTCTAAGTAGACTCGGTGATATTCAAAAGCTGTATATTTTGATTTTGTTTCATATTAGTGGTATTTTTTAAGCTAACATATCAAAACGTTACTATCCACATTCCAATCTTGAATCTTAAAATATATCTGGAGTCACTGCTCTCAGACGCAGGAGGCAGCTAGCAGAGGGGTCAAGTTCACGGCTTCTGGAGTCTGACGTAGGATTCCATGAGACAAAGACGGAAAGGTCCTAGCACAGGGCCTGGCCACAATCAGCATGCAGTCCACAGGGGCTGAGGTTATCATACGACTGAACCACCAAGAGACACACTCATCTAAATACTCCCAGTGCTGTCTGCAAGGTTTCTAAGAAGTGACAAATGATATCGTGGGGTTTTCAGTGACCTCGGAGATAATAACTCAACCTCACTGTCCACAGATGAGGAAACTAAGGATGGAAAAGTTAAATGGCACAGTTGGAAATGACAGAGGTTAACCTGGAATCCTGGTTCCTCTAGTCCAGCACTGTGTGTGTGTGTGTATGCACGTATGCACGTGTGTACGGCCTCTTGTTTCCAACTACACTATCTACATAAAGAGAAAAACTACCCTGATGCCTTCTAGGGACTCTGGGAGACTCAGGTTTAGCACACACTCTGGTCCTGCGTGGCTGGGTGACTCTGGGCAAGTTACTGGACCTCTCTGAGCCTTAGCATCCCATCTGTAGAGACAATGACAGCTCTCACCTATGAGGATTAGATGACTTAACACATGTAAAGCACTTTGCACAGCACCTGACACCTGGCAGAGTTCGCAGAAAACGTTAAACCTTTATTATCCCGTTTTTGTTTTCCTTTGGATATGTTCTGAAAGCTTTCTGAACAGACTTAAGGGCTTTGTGGCCCCCTGTCCGAATTTTGATCTGGAAGTGGGAGACCTCATTTTGCCATCACCAAGGCTTAAGGCTCAGCTGCCATAGACTCATTCTGTGGCCCTCTCTGAACATGGGCTCATCAGAGTGACCAGGTCCCCTCTGAGGCCAGCATGGGCCCCCTCACACTCCAAAACGAAGACAAGAAGCAGGCCTGCTGTATCCACCCTAGGTCCCATTCAGTCTCTCATAGCTTCACCTACAGCCTCTGGATAATTGGTTTTTTTTAAATTTTAACTTAGTCTGGATGCCTCCCCTAGAACAGCAGTTCTCAAAGTGTGGTCCTTGGACCAGTAGCATCAGCTCCAGTTGGGAGCCTGTTAGAAATTAAAAGCCTTTGGCCCCGACTCAGACCTACCGAATCAGAAACTGGGGGTGGGCCCACCAACGCGAGGTTTAACAAGTTCTCCAGCTGATCCTAATGCATGCTGCTCTGGAGCACAGTTTTTTATTTAAATGGAGAAGAAAAAGAATAGTCTCACAGTGACTCTCTCTGGTCATCAGGGGACAACGGAAGGCCTGCGGGGCCTGGGGCCAGGCTAGTCCGCTCCCCCGCTACTTACTGGCTAATGGCTCTGGGTGAGCACCTTCCCTTCTCCCCAGTCTCCTTATCTGGAACAGGGGACCACAGAATCACCTCACAGCATCCATGAGATTAAAGGGGAGATGCTGACCCAGGCTCGGCACAAAGGCTGGTGTGGGTAGATGGGTTAGAAAGGAAGGAGCTTTGTCATGATGCTGCCAAAGGTCTGATTTTGGGGAGAAAAAAAAATCTACCATTCCTGCCTATGCATCCTTATATCAAAAGGGTGCAGGGGCTTCCCTGGTGGCGCAGTGGTTGAGAGTCCGCCTGCCAATGCAGGGCACATGGGTTCGTGCCCCGGTCCGGGAAGATCCCACATGCCACGGAGTGGCTGGGCCCGTGAGCCATGGCCGCTGAGCCTGTGCATCCGGAGCCTGTGCTCTGCAACAGGAGAGGCCACAACAGTGAGAGGCCCGCGTACCGCAAAAAAAAAAGGGTGCAAATCTGATGTAAATTTATCCTTTAAAAGCCCTGGCCCTGTTAGCCATTCCTTTCCAATTCAGGTAAAACTGTAATGCCACAACAGAGATGAAAACTGTTATGTATTAAACAAACTTTACAGCTAGATACAAAGAAAGCCCAGGCCTAGATGGCTTCATGGGTGAATTCTACCCAACATTAAAGAAGAATCAATGCTAAACTCTTCCAAAAAAGTAAAAGAGGAGTGAATACTTCCCAGTTCATTATATGAGGACAGCATTACCCTGATACCAAAACCAGGCAAAGACATTATAAGAAAACTACAAACTAATATCCTTTATGAATACAGATATAAAAATCCTCAACAAAATACTAGAAAAACAAACAAGCAACATATAAGAAGAACTGTACACCGTGACCAAGTGGGATTAATCCTAGGAATGCAAAGTTGATTTAACATCCAAAATGAATTTGTTTAATATACTATATTAATAGAACAAAGTACAAAATCCTCAGGACCATCTCAGTGCAGAAAAGGCATATCACCCTACCATGGTTAAAACACTCAACAAACCAGGAACAGAAGGGAACTTCCTCAACCAAATAAAAAGCACCTACCAAAAACCCACAGCTAAATCATACTCAATGGTAGAAGACTGAAAGCTTTCCCTCTAAGTTCAGGAACAAGTCAAGGATGTCTATTCTCATCACTTCTACTCAACATTATACTATAGATTTATCCAGTGCAATAAGGCCAGAAGAAAGAAATAAAAGGCATCCATATTGGAAAAGAAGAGGTAAAACTACCCCTACTTGCAGATGACATGAACTTTTGTATAGAAAACCCTAAGGAATCGATGCCCCCCCCCCCCAAAAAAAACCCCACAGAACTATTAGAACTAATAAATTCAGCAAGGTGGCAGGATACAAGATTAGTATACAACAATTGATTGCATTTCTATACACTAGGAATGAACAATCAGAAAACACAATTAAGAAAACACCCAGCTACGGCCCAGAAGACACAGGTGTATTTGTGCATCTCACTGGACTGGCATGATTGCTAACAATGTGGGTTCTGCCTCCTTGCCTCCCTCTGACCAGAGGCCCTGTTCTCAGTCTGGACACAGTCTTCTTCTCAGCTCACAAGTCTCCTCCCCCAGGAGCTTCCATAATCCGCTTCAGGGTACCCACAACTCCCGTACTTCCTCCTGACAGGGCTACCCTGGCTATGCTGGGCTGGCATCACCTACTGACTTGTTCCCACGCAATCATTCATCCAGTTGGCAAAGGCTTATTAAGCCTCCACTCTGAAGAACACAATTCTCAGCACTGGGACCACCCAACAGACAGAAGTCCTTGCCCTCCCAGAGCTGACCTCCTCTGAACATTCACTCCTTAGGTGCCAGGACCTGGTCAGGTCAGCTTTGTGCTCCGGGATCTACCACAGTGCCTGGGGCTGAGTAGGTGCTCAGAGAATAGTGTGTGACAGAATGAAAATCAAGCAGGATTTCCATTGCAGAATGGCTTTCTGGAACTGTTGTGGGTTGGGTAACAGTACATGCTAACTGAACTCTGGCATATTCCAAGCTGAATGCCAGCTGGAGTGCAATGATGTGATGGCTACGGTGCGTCAATTTCAGACCAAGAGTGGGGCAGGTGCATTTCCTGATGAGATGCTCCTTGCAGCTGGTTGACTTAACAGTCCCCAGTGCTGGCTCACACCTAGCAGATTTTCTGGAGCAGAGGACCGGTGACATTTTGCATTTGTTTCTTCCTAAGCAAATGAGGATTTCAAGCTTCAGCTTCTGGACTGCAGGAAATGCATATAAGCATGTAAGCGAATGGTTTTGCAAATGTACCAGGGTCCAAGTATCTCCCTTTCTCTGGCTGCCTGGGAAGTTTCAAAGCTTTGGAGCAGCACATGGCATCCACCCACCACGGGCATGGGGCTCCTGGGTCCCGCACCTGCCGCCAGTGGGCACAAGGCCAGTCTGCAGAGGCAAGGACCCAAATGAGCAGATTGCTTGTTGGGGCTTTTCTTTATAAGTCATATTCTTAATTATAAAAGTAAAATCATGCTAAGCAAAGAAAAAATTTGAGGGGTTCAGAAAAGAAAACAAAATTAGTTTACAATCCCACACCCCACACCCAACACATGGCGTCTTTGCAACCTTTCTTCCCAGAAGGAAAGGCCCAGCAGTGAGCAGGCACTTAGTCCAGGCCCAGCTCTGTGAGACCATCCCAGTCGACCCTCAAGTCTTATGTTTGAAGAAGGACTCTCACACTTTATAGAAACGAAAAGAGAGTTTCTGTGAAATCAAGTGACACGGCCCAAGGCCACCCAGGTAAGAAATACTGAGTCCAGGATCTGACTGCAAATCACAGTTTGTGCCACATGTGCTCAAGATGGAAGGAAAGTTCATTTCATCTCTCCTCCAAAGATTAAAAAAATAGGGCAAAAAATTACCTAACTTAAAATTCAATATTTTTTAATATCTTTATTGGAGTATAATAGCTTTACAATGCTGTGTTAGTTTCTGCTGTACATCAATATTTATATCTGCTCACAAAGTCCAAATTATATCAAGTTCTCATTGCACCTGCAGTGTCTTTTTCTCCTGACCAGGCTGTAAGCTCCAAGAGCGGGGAGGGCTGTACCTCTCAGCTCCCGAACAGCACAGAGCAGGCCTCCATTTGCCACCAGGCTGGAGAAGACGAGGCCAAACATCTCTTACCCACACCCAAAAGACAGCCTCAGAACCTCAGTGACAGCATCCGCCTGGTGGTCAGGATCTGCAGCACAGCCCTGCTGACCTCTCCCGTCCCACTGCCAACTCTCCCTACAGAAACCCACCCTCCAGCCGGGCCGTTCTCCTCACCCCTGCCCAGGCCTCCGGCCTCCCCTCCTCTGCACCTCTGCTCCTTCTGTGCCCCCTCCTTGCCCAGAACACTGACCCGCCTTCCCAGGTCTCCACTTGCCTAAACTCCAAATTCTCCAAGGCCATTGTCACATTCATTCTTCCAACAAACATGCCACAAAGTTTGCTGTATGCCAAGCTCTGTGAGTGAAAGGTGAATGAGACAGGTAGTGTCCCCACCCTGCTCCTACAGCACAGAACATTCTAGAGAGAGAGACAGAGGAGCAGCTCTCAAGAGCAGACTCACGCTATGTGCTCGGTGATTGTCATGATTCTTTGAAAGAGATGCTGTCACCCTCCCCACCCCACTCCCATTTCAGAGAAGGGGAAACCATGACCCAGAGAAATTAAGTGACCTACCCAAGATCATGGGCTGGGAAGCGGCACCCACCCATCAGGGTTCAATCTACCTAAACCTTGACTATTGTGCCCTGAACTTCAAGGGCAGTGTCTGCAGCTCATCCACCTCTGCATCCCCAGGGCCCTGTCTCCGGCCTGACACAGCAGGGACACGGCCCCGCTTGCTGAACTGAGTGGTTTCCGCGTCCAGGAATAGGCACACGCTTCCACTCTCGGCTTCTGAGCGGTGTTCCCCGAAACGGCCTCTCCATCGTGATGAACAGCCCAGGGAGCCGGCAGCATCTGCATCAGCGTCTGCCCGCCGTCCTCCCTGAAACCCGACAGACTCCACCTGGGCCCCCAAAATGGCCCCGAGGCTGCTGACAGGAGGCAAACTCTTTGAAAAGCACCTTTGGAAACGCAGGTCTCTAAAATCACCTTCCTAGACCATGACGGTTAAAGAACGGGTATGATTTGTCTACACCCGTCTGGGGTTCCTCCGTTTTAGCAGGACAGTCATGCCTCCAGACAGAAGACACCCACTTCTACACCTGAAGCAGGTGGTCCACTAGCGAGCTCAGGGGACACACAACTGGAAAATGGGATTATTAAACAACGATACCTAACTCACAGTGCTGTTGCGAGAAGTAAATGAGATAATATAAGTAAAAGCTTAACGCAGTGCTGGGCACCTGATATACGCTCACTAAACATTAGCTGATGTTCCTGTGTTGGCTCGGTAGCGACTACAGTCCTCACCACTCTTCCTGATACACTGTAAGCCACTTAAGGGAGGGAGGAAGGGAAGGAGGAAGAAAGAAAAAGGCCAACGAATCTACCTGGAATAAAACTGCATAACCGACAGACAATGCCCTAAATGGGAGCAAAAAAGCCAAATTACTTCGAATTCTGGCCATGACACCCCACAGCGGCTTTGATGAACTGTCCTAACTTACCCAAGCCTGATTTTCATCTTCTTTGGCGGAGGCTGCATTACCTGAGCCTGGAGCCTCTGCTCCCAGCGCCCCACCCCCGGACCCCCACCAACCTGCTGAGGAATCTTGCAGCTTCTCTGCGTGCCGTGAACATAAAGATAAGACCAGGCATCGGAGGAGCTGGGTCAGCCCTCAAAACGCAGGCAGTCAACAAGAGAGAACCACAACATCGGACACCTAGGAGTGTTTACACGATGCTTTAACCCCTAAGTTGACCTAAACTCTCCTTCTTTGATCCTGAAACTTCTAAACCCTCACTCTTGCCATGGGGATGTCTTCAGAATATTGTCCCAGGAGTGGGTATTCCTTAGCAACTCTAATAACCCAAAGTGCCGACCTGCTAACCTGAGGACCATCTGTTTTGCTGTAACAAGCCACAACCAGGCATGTCCACCACTCCCACCTTCCTTGACAACTGAGCAGGCAAATCCAGCCACAAGGCCTCAAACTCAAGCCCCACCCAGACCTTCGTGCACCTGGCCCGAACACCTGTTGCACGTCACCAGCACTCAGATTCCCCCGCCACGGCCGCCTCAGCTCCAGACCTTGCCGCACCCCAGCCTCCTGTTAACACAGGCCTTGGTCGCAGGCTGGATCTGGGGTGGATCTTGAGTTGAGCACCGCCAGCCCCTGGGTTTTGATCCCCATTCTTCCCTCAGTGCACTGTGTGACCTCGGGCCACGTCTCGCCTCTCTCTGGGCCTCAGTTTCATCCTTTGAAAAATGCACATTTGGGCTGGACAGTGTTTCAGTCATCCGGTTGCAGCTGCCGTAATTTCTGCGTAAAATACATATAACAAGTACTACTTTTTAAAAATCAACTTTAAGTGGAAGCTCAAAGGGTTCTGGCAATTGAGATAGAAAACGTTTTGGGGAACCCCCAAAAGTTCCCTCACACCCCTTTGCCACTTACCTTTATTTGCTTAATATTTTTCTTTAAAATGACTGACTTTTTAAAAACATACACTGCTTCAGCTTTATTCCAAGCAATGATATCCACAAAATGACAGGCTTAATGGGCTAGGTATACTTTCTCTAATACACGCGAAAATAATTCCTATTAAAATAAAACGTCCAAGTGCCACCCCAAATCTTCTCACGTACCTACAAAGCCATGCATGCCCCATGGAGAAATACTTAATGAAATGACCACTCCCTCCCGAGGCCCCTTTAGCTCTGAAAGTCTGGATTCCACATCTTACTTGTCACTGAGTCTAGCCCGGTGCCCTGTATACAGCAAGCACTTACTAAATACTGGCTGCTGAACACGAGGGACAATCCACGGCCCATCTCCTTTCCATCTCTGACCAACCTGACTGAGTTCCACCACCTGCAGCGGGAAGCAGCCAGCTTACGTTCCTCGGAGCTGATAAATGCTGCATTCAGAGAAACGGCCACCCCAGAGGGAGAGGGGACCAGAAGCAGAGCCAAGCAGGAAACCAGGTGGATGCAGAAGAAAGACAAAGCGGCGAAAGTGCAAAGGCTACGTTTGGGAGAGCTACTCCTAATTCTCCGTCCTCTGCCTGCATTTTTTCAGCCCACTAAGTTATTTTAATAACTCGGTCGCTTTCACATCAAAACCTTTTGCAAGAAAAGCCCTCCAAGATGTCGCATCTGCATTCCCAGAAGGGATTTACCACAAAGAGTGCAAAGAGGGACTGGTAGCCTTCCAAGTCCCAGTATTGCGGCGAGCTAAATAACTGAAGGGAAGCCTTCTGTGCCCTTAGCAACTAGGCAAGGAGTTTGTCAGACGTTTACAGTCCTCTAAAAAACAGAAATAGAGAATGAATGGGGAGGTGGATTGCAGCCTAGAAAGAGGCCCTATTGAAAAGGTAGACGGGGAACCTTAGCATGACTTCAAGAGCCCTGCCATGCCGGGTCCATCGCGTGCAGGAACCACTGCCCGACTCTGCAGCCCGGCAACTGGAGCCCCTTCCAACCCAGCCCCCAGCTGCCTCTTTCTCAATTTAGATTATGAGCCCCATCCCAACACCCCATACCCAGCCGCAATGATCTACCGACATCACCCCAAACATTCAGCTACACCTTTGCATGTGCCGGTTCATCAGCCAGGACAGCCCTTCCTTCCTTCTCCACCTGGAAAACTCCTATTCATTCCTCAAAGGCCCAGGAATGATGGCCAAGTTCAACCATCACCTCCCATAGGAAGTCTCCCCTCATAGAATCTCTCCCTTCACAGAGCAGCACAGAGCACACGGGGTAGGGCGGGGTGGGGGTGGGGGGCTGTTCCATGGGGCTGGGGCCAAGTTCTAAAGGGCCTTCCTTCCTTGTCCAGTGTATAAGGAATTTACAGTTCATCCTCAGGCAGTGTGGGAAGTCAGGGAGGAGACACAAGCAGAGAAACACTTCCAGACGAGCGTGGTAGAAAATTTCTGGTGACAATGTGGGAGACAGGCTGAAACTGGATCCGTGATGATGAAGTGAGTCTCCGCATCAAATCGTATATGCTTGACTGCTTGTATCCAGAGCATCCTTCCAGAGTCACTGCTGTGCCCAGACACCGTGCAGAGAAAGCAGGGCCCCTCCTCTACCTGCCAGGCAGTATCACAACCAGCACCGCAGCTAATATGCACATAACACAGCCTGGTTACCATTTATCAGTCCCGCTCTAAGCACCTACATCGAATCCCTACAATAGCCCTAAAATGTAGGTACTATTATTGTCCCGTTTTAGGGATGAGAAAATATGGCAAGGTTCAGGAAGTTGCTCAAAAGCGCCCAGCTAACAAGTGGCAAAGGAACCCAGGTGGACAGGCTGGGAGAACTACGGCAGACCCATACCTCACCCTTAGAAAGTCAGCCCAAGTACCGCTGCCCAATCTACCCTAAAGAAACCACGGGAGAGTTACGCAAGGATTTAGCTGCAGGGATATTCATGGATGTGTTGTTTATAACAGGAAAACAAGAAACGACTAAGTATTTGCTAAACATCCAAATATTAGCAAACGTCCTGAACTACTGTGGAGCATTTACGCAGTGGGATGCTATGAAGTCGTTAACATGTTAATAGAGCCATAAACTCTATTTCTCACATTTCGGTTTGAAGTCCTCCTGCCCCTGGAGCTCCCAGGGTGTGTGTGAAAATGTGGATTCCTGGGTCCCTCCTAGACCTCATGAAAGACAATGTCTGGAAGTGGGACCTGGCAATCAGAATCTTTACATGTAGAGTTTTCTGCATGGTAATGTTTGAGAACCACTGCTGGGGATGAATATTTATGCCATGGAAAGGGTGAGCTCCGCGAGTAGTTCTGTTCGCCACAGGGTCCCCAGTGCCTAGAACAGTGCCTGGCACACGGCAGGTGCTCGAGAAATGTTTGGTGACTGAATGAACACATCAATCAACAAACTATTCTGCAATGCTCTGTTGGCAGGTCTAAATAACTGACCAATCTGTGTGCCTCTGAGGAGCAGGGCCTGTGAACATCTTGTTACCCTGTTGTACCCAGCACAGAACCAGCCCTCGGACGCGGTCCACCAGCACACGAACACATAAACACGTGAACACTGCCGTTTGCATTGATTCTGAGCTGCATGTCCTTTCACTTTTTAACATTTCTGAAAGCAGAATGTGTCTAACCCTGTCATGGTTTAGCTGGCAGCGTTGTTTCTTCCCCTTCCTTAGTGGTACAAAGATAATGGTGCCATCTCTCAATTGCTGTCATCTTAGATTTATTAAAATACGGGAACTGAGTACATAATTCTGATTTTAAAAAATTAAAGTCAGATGCCAACACAGCTAACAGATTGCTGTGCATCCCCTTTCTCATGATTTTCAAGAATTAATCCAATGCCATCTGTCCTAAGCTTGTGGCTGCAGCCCCCAGTACTCCTGGTCATCCACCCCTTTGCTGCTGAGATGCAAAACCAAGATCTGATGCAAATGACAGGCTTTTTCACCTGTCTTCACCTGGGAAACTTCTGACAGCATCGGCTGGAGGGTTTCTCTACATTCTTGGAGGCCGTAGGATGGGCCAGAGGGTGCTTCTGGCCCAGACTCGGGTTCATCCCAGCCCCGTCGCGCCTGGATGTTTGGCCTGGCACGTGGTCTGTCCACAGCAGCTGTTGGTCCTCTTGTGACTTCTCAGCACTCAGAGGACCGGCACCCTTTGGCCAGTGCTCTACAGCCCTGCATGCCCTTTAACAGGACCCGTGGCTAGATGAAAGTCGGACACCCTAGGCAGGTTACTCTCACCTGCAAGAAGGGCTTGGGGATGGGAATCCGGCCCACTACACAGCGTTATTCTGAGAACCAAATGAGATTCATCTGAAAATTCTCTGAATAGCAGCAATTTCTATACAAGGTAATTCGTGACATTTAGGAGACACAAATGAGTAGAAATCCTCAAACTTTCAGGAAAACTTCAGCACCTACTTTCCATCGTAACACCTGCCTTTTTTTTTTTTATTGAAATCCATCATTGCCCAGACCTTTTCGTGAGTCAGTGGCACAAACCATCACAGCAGCTAAGAGCCAGGAACTGGGGCCAGAATCCCAGCACCGTCTCCCTGTGCTGCCCTGGACGCGTCACCTAAGCTCTCTGAGCCTCCATCTCCTTGTGTGTAAACTGGGGCTAATTGCCTAGTTTTCCCATTCCCTGTACAGTTAGATCCACCTCTCTGTAAAGCACCAGGCACAGAGCCCCCTCCTGCAGTGCCTCTGGTGAGGAGAGCTATTCGCATGACGTCTTCATTTAGAGCAACAGCACTGGGTTAGCTCAGCTTTCCTTCTATGGAGCATTTTATTCCCCCAAAGAGCAAGAGCTAACTAAGCTTCCACAACTTCAGAAGAGTTATTTGGGCCACATTTCCAGGGCTAGAGGAACGGAGAACAGCGCAACATGGCAGAGCCCCAGCTGTAGGCTGGCTCCGCCCCTTCCCCTGTGTGGGACCCTGGCCAGGTTATTCTGCCCTCTTCTCACTGCCTCCAAGCCTCAACAGAGTGAGGATGATGAGAATGGACCACCTCACAGGGATGCTGTCAGAACTGTGGACAGATAAAGGCCAGCACAGAGTGAGTGCTCCAGACATCCCAGCTTTCCCCACGCATGTTCCAGCTTCCCACAGGCTCGAACACGAAGCACTTGAAGGCCAAGAGCCTTCCAGCATAGGGACAGCAGCGGGGTGGTGGTGTCTGCCTGCCCGCCTGCTTCCAAGTAGGAATGTCAGAGATGCTGCGAATGAACACAGGTCCACAAAGGCTTCGTGGTGGGTGAAGAAAGGCACCAGGGGTCATGGTTTCTGAAGCCCCTGCTTAACTCGTGTGGCTGCCCCAGCACAGGGCCTGGCAGAGGAGGTGGCAAGCAGATGTCTGTAGGTTAAGTAAAGGTTTAGTGTTGGAGCCCCGGGTGAGATATGATTAGGGAGAAAGAAGGTATAAGAACATTCCAGAGAGGCTGGGGTATATGGGTGATCACCCGCAGAGGATCTTTTGGGCTCCTTCAGATAATAGCTGTCATTCTCAGACAGGAAGTCCATCTTTTTCAGTTAGCAAAGAAAAATCTGGTTTGAAAACTTCAAGCTGGGAGTTTGTGTCTCTCTCCTTAGGGGTAAAACGTGGGCTGCTCAACAGATCAGTGAGATGGGAGAGACAGTCCAAAAACAGATCCAAGGATGGACACAGGAATTTAACACACAAAAATGGGGACAGAGAACAGCTCATGCACTACAATTGGATTGGGATAAAGGACTAGCTATTTGGGAACAAATAAAACTGGATATCTACCTAGATCCTTACAGTAAAACAACTTTCAAGTGGATTACAAATTGAAATAAAGACAAAGATCCAGAGCTTCCCTGGTGGCACAGTGGTTGGGAGTCCGCCTGCCGATGCAGGGGACACGGGTTCATGCCCCGGTCCGGGAAGATCCCACATGCCATGGAGCGGCTGGGACCGTGAGCCATGGCTGTTGAGCCTGCGCGTCCGGAGCCTGTGCTCCACGGCGGGAGAGGCCACGGCAGTGGGAGGCCCACGTACTGCAAAAAAAAAAAAAACAAAACAAAACAAAACACAAAGATCCATTGACAGATGAATGATAAAGAAGATGTGGTATATATATATGTGTGTGTGTGTGTATGTATATATATACATACACACACAATGGAATACTACTCAGCCTTAAAAAAGAATGAAATAATGTCACTTGCAGCAACGTGGACCTAGAGATGATGGATCTAGAGATTATCATACTAAGTGAAGTAAGCTGGACAAAGACAAATACATATGATATCACTTATATGTGGAATCTAAAAACAATACAAACGAGCTTATTTACAAAACAGGAACAGACTCACAGACTTAGAGAACAAACTTATGGTTACCAAAGGGGAAAGGGGGGTATAAATTAGGAATTTGGGATTCACAGATACACACTACTAAATATAAAACAGATAAGCAGCAAGGTCCTACTGTACAGCACAGGAAACTATACTCAGTATCTTGTAATAACCTATAATAGTAAAGAATCTGAAAGAATAGGTATGTGCGTGTGTGTATATATATATATACATATACGTATGTAGCCTAATCACTTTGTTGTACGCCTGAAACATTGTAAATCAACTATACTTCAATTTAAAAATACATTTGTTTAAAAAAACCAAAGAAACACAAAACAAAGAAATCTCCTAAAAACAAGTATTAAAGGAGGCAAACAGTCTAAGCGTCCACGGAAGGCACCACAGTTAAACTTCTGGAGGGGAAAAGCATCACAGAGCAAAAACATCAGACCAGAAGTTGGGAAAAAATATTTGTAACATATTAAAGACCACAGGTTAATATCCCTTTTAGTGAAGAGACTTTACAAATCAAAATTGCTTTAAGCAACACATCAATAGAACAATTAGTATAAATAATGAAGAAGCAGTTCTCCAGAGAAGAAAAGCACGTGGCCAGTACACAGACCGCAAGATGCTCAGCCTCACTGTAATCAGAGGAGTGAGAACAGGGCTGAGAACTCGCATTTATCACGCTGGCAAAGATGTGCAATACCCATTGCTGGCAAGGTTCTGGGAAGCTGCTATTCTCATTCATCCCTGGTGGGTGCAAATTGACGCAACTCTTCTGGAGTGCCATTTGACAATTTCTGTCAACATTTGAAACATGGATTGCTTTCACTCAGTAGCTTCACTTCTAGAATCTTTCCTAAGGGAACAATCAGACAAGGGGATAATCCATAAAGGTGGGAATAATAAGGGACTTGTTAAATAAATCATAATACGTCCAAGCCGCAGAGGCCATGGCAAGATTTCTGTATACCCGTGTATGTGAGAAAAGCTGGTCACAAACGGGGTGATCCCGTTTCTCAGGGGAAAAACCCCACATTGAGACACTCGCTGACATCACAGCCCTAACGAGTAGGATAAGCCAAGAAAGTATTTCCATTTAGGGGCAGGGGAAGGAGGCTGTGTGAGCAAAGAGGATTCTTAGAAAGAGAAGGTGGAAGGCTCCTATCAGGGGCAGGGAGGGAGAAAAGCACCAGGAAACGGAGTGGGGGTGGGCTAGGTTTAGGCCAAGAAAAAGAGAGGGAGAAGAAATTAGGCTGGAGAGAAGCCACAATGGCACTGAGAAGATGAAAGTCAAACGTCCAGTCTGAAATATACTAATGGGACTTCTAGAATTCCCCAAAGTAGCTGGATAGGGCTAAGTGACCCAAAAAATAGCCTTCTTTCCTATATACCAGCAATAACCAATTTGTGGATAAAACTGGAAGATGATTCCATTTATAACTGAAACAAAAGGAGTTAGAAATGAACAGCACAGACTGTTCAGGAGAGAGAAGAAAACGGTACTTTTCTATAAAGGAGAGAGCAAGCTGAACTGAGAATCAGACAGGGTCACCCTCAACCCCATGCCCCCAAATCAACACCCCCTTCTTCTCTGGCCCTGGACACCTTATCATCCCCATCTTTTCCCAAACCTCCCTCCTTTCTCCCAGCTGCTGCAGTGTCACCTCCCTCCAGGGCACCTCACTATCAGCTTTATATACTTGGGTCATTCCCATTAAAATAAAGACTTCCCTCTGTCCCCAACACCCCTAACCTCTGCCTCTCTCTGCTTTGCCACAGTCATTGAGGCTGTCATCTGGATTGCCTCCTCATTTCCTGCAGACTGTGAGCTTCTTGAGGTCAGGGACTGGGTCTAAGTCATCTTAGTCTCTATCCCTCAGCACAGGGTGCACGTGGGATACCCCGGTGGCGGGGTTAAAGGGGTGGAAGAGTGGATGGATGCATGGATGCATGGATAAACAGAGGGATAAAGAAAAACTTCTCAGTTCAACTCAGAATTTCAATAGAGGATTTAGAGCCCAAGCAGAGTTTGGTCCAGGGGGTCCATAAGACTCCTTCCAACCTGAGCTTCTAGGACTTTATGGAACAATCCCCTGATGCCTGGGGCTGGCCTCAATTCTTGGGCTCGGCTTAGAAGGAAAATTCTCAGCAGAAACACCACTCAAAGGAGGGAAACAATCATTTCTCAAACTGGAGGAGTCTTTTCCACTGAGGAATTTTGCTTTTAGGACAACTTTTAAAAATAAACAAGATGTAAAAGAATAAAATGTTCAGGAATAAACTTAGCAAAAGAAGTAAAAAACTGAAAAATACAAAATATTGTTGAAAGAAATTAAAGATGACCTTAATAAATGGAAAGGCATCCTATGTTCATGGATCAGAAGACTTAATATGGTTAAGACCAAATTTACCCACTGATTCAACACAATTCTTAACAACATCCCAGCTGACTTCTTTAAGAAGCTGATCCTAAAATTCATATTGAAATTCACACTTCAACATGAACAACCTTGAAAACAAACAAAAAGTTTGAGGACACAGACTTCCTGATTTCAAAACTCACCACAAAGCCGCAGTGATCAAGATAATACGATACTGGCATAAGGACAGACGTATAAATAAATGGAATAGCATTGAGAATTTAAAAATAAATGTTTACATTGTGGTCATTTGATTTTTAACAAGAGTACCAAGACAAGTTTATAAAGAAAGAAAGAATAGTCTTTTCAGCTAATGGTGCCTGGGCAATTAGATATCCACAAGCAAAAGAATGAACTTCACACCATATACAAAAATTAACTCAAAATGGATCAAATACCTAAATGCAATAACTAAAACTATAAAACTCTTAGAAGAAAACATAGGAATAAATCTTCATGACCTTGGATCAGGCAATGGTTTCTTAGATAAGATACCCAAAGCATAAATGGAAAAGAAAAAATAGATAAATTGGAGTTGACCAAAATTTTTAAATTCGAAGGATACTGTAGTGGTTTGAATAGTGTCCTTCAAAAATTCATGTCCACCAGAACCTCAGAATGTGTCCTTATTTGGTAATAGGGTATGTGCAGACATAATTAGTTAAGGATCTCGAGATGAGATCATTCTGGATCCGGTGTCTTTATAAGAAGAGAAGAGGACACCAGAAAGGCACTCGGGGAAGAAGGCTGTGTGAAAACAGTGGTAGAGATTGGATTGATGTGGCCACAAGCCAAGGAATGCCTGGGGCCACCAGAAGCTGGAAGAGCCAGGACGAGACTTCAGAGGGAACATGACCCTGCTGACACCTCGATTTCAGACTTCTGGCCTCCAGAACTGTGAGAGGATAGATTTCTATTGTTTTAAGAAAATACCACCCAGTTTGTGGTTATACAGCAGCCCCAGGAAACTAATACAGATAGCACGAAGAAAATGAAAAGAAAACCCACAGTAGAAAATATCTGCAAGTCATATATCCAATAAGGGGCCTATATCCAGAACTCTATATAAAGAACTCTTATAATTCAACAATGAAAAGACAAACAACCTCATTTTTAAATAGGCAGAAGAGTTGAATAGATATTTTTCCAAAGAAAATATATACAAATAGCCAATAGGCAGATGAAAAGATGCACAACATCACTAGTCATTAAGGAAAATCAAAACCACAATGAGACAGCCCTTTAAACCCACTAGAGAATAAATATCCGTTTTAAGCTACCCAGCTTGTGGTACTTTGTTACAGCAGCCCTGGGAAACTCTGTGTATGTGTGCACACATATATACATGATGTTTTCCTTTTTTTTTTTTAATTGAAGTATAGTTGATTTTCAATATTGTGTTAGTTTCAGGTGTACAGAAAAGTGATTCAGTTTTATATATATATATATTTCAGATTCTTTTCCATTACAGGTTATTACAAGATATTGAACATAGTTCCCTGTGCTATACAGTAAATCCTGTTACCTGTTTTACATATAGTAGTGTGTATCTATTAATTCCATACTCCTAACTTATCCCTCCCCGCTTTCTCCTTTGGTAACCATAAATTTGTTTTCTATGTCTGTGAGTCTGTTTCTGTTTTGTAAGTAAATTCATTTGTATTCTTTTTTAGATTCCACATACAAGTGGTACCATGATATCTGCCTTTCTCTGTCTGACTTACTTCACTCAGTATGACAATCTCTAGGTCCTTCCACATTGCTGCAAATGGCAATATTTCATTCTTTTTTATGGCTGAGTAGTATTCCATTGTATATATGTACCACATCTTCTTTATCCATTCGTCTGTCGATGGACATTTAGGTTGCTTCCGTGTCCTGGCTATTGTAAATAGTGCTGCTATGAACATTGGGGTGCGTGTGTCTTTTTGAATTATGGTTTTCTCCAAATAAATGCCCAGGAGTGGGATTGCTGGATCATATGGTAACTCTTTTTTCAGTTTTTTAAGGAACCTCCATACTGTTCTCCATAGTGGCAGCACAAATTTACATTCCCACCAACAGTATAGGAGGGTCTCCTTTTCTCCATACCTTCTCCAGCATTTATTTGTAGATTTTTTTTTTTGGCCATGCCACACAGCATATGGGATCTTAATTCCCTGGCCAGGGATTGAACCCACGCCCCCTGAATTGGAAGCTTGGAGTCTTAACCACTGGACCACCAGGGAAGTCCCTATTTGTAGACTTTTTGATGATGGCCATTCTGACCGGTGTGAGGTGGTACCTCATTGTAGTTTTGATCTGCACTTCTCTAACAATTAGCATTGTTGAGCATATATGATTTATTTTTAAACTGACTTTTAACCATTAGGCAAGTGAAACAAACAAAACTCTCAAGGCTGAGAGAAGCCATGTCGATGCCCAGAGCCTGCAAAGACAGCTGTGACCAGATCTGACCAGAGACATTAAACCATTAACCATGGCTTCAGAGAGGCAGCCTCAGAGGGGGTGTCAGGGGAAAAAGGGCAAAGAAATTGAGGCCAGGGGTTGACAAAGCACATGGGAGGCAGTGGTCAGAGTGCTGAGAGCCACAGCCTGAGGGACAAGGCAGACAGTGAGTGAGACCCAGAGCCAGTTCATGGCATAGAGCATCCCCATAGATCCCGCAAATGGATCTCGCTTGTATGACCGACTGCTAATGTCACAGTGCAATGCAAGAAGCTCTAGGTCCTGAAGAACCAGAGCCTTTCCTCAGAGATGGTAGGAATACAGCATAGGACTGTCTCATGCGTTTCAGACCTATGTCCCCAACTGCCATCTGTACCTCCCCTGGCTGACCCCCAGATGCCTCATACTAAGCAGCCCAGAACTGGGCTCCCCATCTCCCTCCTTCACATCTGTGCTTCTACCATGTTCCTCAGCCCAGAGAAGACCCCACCAGACTCCCAGGCCAGAAATCTGGGTGTGCTTCTTAGCTACTAGCTAATAATAGCCACCAGATTATTATAACGTCAGTGGTTTTCAAACTGCTGTGCACCAAAAGCCCTGGAGGGCTAATGAAGGTCACAGAGGCCCAGCTCCTAAAGTCCCCCTGTGATTCTCCTGCCCTCCACGCTGGAGAGCTGCTGTACTTGATAAACAGTACTACCCACATATACGCAGCCACTGATATTGAGGGGGACTCCCGGGTGTCGGGTGCTGTGCAAACTGCTTATAAACATTATTTCTCAGGCAACTCTTTGGAGCAAATAATTTATTTCCCCTGTGTTACAGATGAAAACAGACTTCAAGAGAGGTTAAGTAAGTTCCCGGAGGTCACACAGCCCAGCGGGGAGCAGGAGAAGCGGAGTCTCTGTGTAGGTCTCTGACTTCAAGGTGCTTCACCTCACCAAGGTCAGGGATTAGAGGCTAGGAACGCAAGGCTGGCCCTCAGGGCCTATTGCCGACAGCACAGGAGCCTCGAGGGGCCAGGCACAAGCTCTAGGTCCGGGCCAGCTGTTCTCAGCCACACTGTCCACCGGAAAAGTCTGGAGAATTTATTGTTCATGCCCCTGCCTGGCTCCACCTGGCCACAGAATGAGAACTCTCCAGGGGCAAGATGGTATTATATTCTCACCTCCCCAGGCAACTAGGGTAAAAAAAAAAAAGGCTTGAGCAGCAGTTCTCAACACTGGCTGAGAATTCCCAGCGCCCAGGCCCCTCTCAGTCCTAGTGACTCAGCGTCTTGGAGTGGGGTTTTTTAAGTCCTCAGTGGTTTTTTAAGGTCCTCAGGTAATTCCAACGTGCAGTCCAAGCTGAAGTCGCTGGCTTCGGGCCCTGCCTGCTCCAGGTGTGGCCTCCAGGTCCAAAGCACTGGCTCCACCAGGTAGCTTGTTAGAAATGCAAGATTTCAGGCCCACCCCAGACCTGCTGAATCTGAAACTTGGGGGTGAGTTTAGCTAGTCCTCCAGGTGCCACTGATGCTAGTTCAAGTGTGAGAATCTCTTGCCTAGGGCCTTGCAACTCAAAGTGGGTCCACAGGCTGGCAGTGTCAGCATCACTGGATCTTGCAAGAGATACAGTCTCAGCTCTCCCCGCCCCCCGCCAGACCCACTGAATCAGAACCTGCATTTTAACAAGATGCCCAGGTGATTTAAGCACACGGTAAGGAGTGAGAAGACCCTCCCTTCTTCTCCTCTCCCTGCCCCTCCCCCCACTTTGGATTAGAAGCTCTCATCCCGCCAGGGGTGGGTGAGGCCCAGGTCCTGTTTAAGTTGATACTGTGCTGCACGCAGGCTACTCTAAGTAACAAGGTCAGAGTCACATGAGCCTGGTTACAAGCTGACTCAGCCACTGAGAGCGGGACTGGGTGACAGTTTAATGCAGTGATTCTCAAACTTTAACGTGCATGAGAATGACAAGCTCCTTGACTGTCCCTTAGCTGGCCCCTCCCCAGTGATGCTGATCCCATGAGTTGGGGCCCATGAGTCAGCATTTCCACAGAGCTCCCAAGTGATGTGATGCTGGAGATCCCAGGATCATACTTGGGTAACTCTGATTTAGTGTGGGCTCTGAAGCCAATCTATCAGGGTTTGAATCCAACTTTAGCATGCACTAACTGTGTGTCCCTGTGCCTCAATCATCACACCTGGCAAACGGGCCTAGCAATGGTTACAACCTCATAGATTGTTATGAGCAGGCAATAGATTCAGACAACTAAAGTGCTTACAAGAGTGCCTAGTACGGACAGGCCCATAATTTTAAGTTTAGTAAACACCACCACCAACACCACAGCCACCACCATCCCCACTGCCACATCAGCTTCACCACCACCATCACCTTCCCCACCACCACCATCCTCACCACCACCACCATCAATCAATACCATCACCACATTCCCCACCACCACCTCCATCACCATCACCACAATTACCACCAACACCATTATCAGTACCACCACTGCCACCGCCACCACCACTACCGTCACCATCGCCACCCTCCCCACCGCCACTACCGTCACCATCGCCACCACCAGCACCATCATCACTGTCACCACACT